>NC_142469.1:45768265-46071295 GCF_049115385.1 Moschus berezovskii
AGAAAGTAAAAAATAAAACTGTATGTACAGATGACATTACTATCTATTTAAATAAATCCTAAGAAAACTACAAAAAATCTGTTAGAATTAATAAATGAATTTAGCAAGTTTGTAGGATAAAAGGCCAATCATCAAATTTTTATATCTAATCAATGAATAATTTAGAAAATGAAATTTAATAATACTATTTATAATGGCATCAAAATTATGAAATATTTAGGATTTTATCAAAATACATGGAAGACCTGTACAATGAGAGAAAATTAAAGAGGCCTAAGTAAATAGAACAAAGCTAGTGGAGGTGATGGAATTCCAGTTGAGCTATTTCAAATCCTGAAAGATGATGCTGTGAAAGTGCTGCACTCAATATGCCACCAAATTTGGAAAACTCAGCAGTGGCCACAGGACTGGAAAAGGTCAGTTTTCATTCCAATCCCAAAGAATTGCCAATCCCAAAGCAATACCAAAGAATGTTCAAACTACCGCACAATTGCACTCATCTCACACACTAGTAAAGTCATGCTCAAAATTCTCCAAGCCAGGCTTCAGCAATACGTGAACCGTGAACTTCCAGATGTTCAAGCAGGTTTTAGGAAAGGCAGAGAACCAGAGATCAAATTGCCAACATCTGCTGGATCATCAAAAAAGCAAGAGAGTTCCAGAAAAACATCTATTTCTGCTTCATTGACTATGCCAAAGCCTTTGACTGTGTGGATCACAATAAACTGTGGAAAATTCTGAAAGAGATGGGAATACCAGACCACCTGATCTGCCTCTTGAGAAACCTGTATGCATGTCAGGAAGCAACAGTTAGAACTGGACATAGAACAACAGATTGGTTCCAAATAGGAAAAGGAGTACATCAAGGCTGTATATTGTCACCCTGCTTATTTAACTTATATGCAGAGTACATCATGAGGAACGCTGGGCTGGAAGAAGCACAAGCTGGAATCAAGATTGCTGGGAGAAATATCAATAACCTCAGATATGCAGATGAGAGGAACTAAAAAACCTCTTGATGAAAGTGAAAGAGGAGAGTGAAAAAGTTGGCTTAAAGCTCAACATTCCATAAACTAAGATTGTGGCATCTGGTCCCATCACTTCATGGGAAATAGATGGGGAAACAGTGGAAACAGTGTCAGACTTTATTTTGGGGGCTCCAAAATCACTGCAGATGGTGACTGCAGCCATGAAATTAAAAGACGCTTACTCCTTGGAAGGAAAGTTACGACCAACCTAGATAGCATATTAAAAAGCAGAGACATTACTTTGCCAACCAAGGTCCGTCTAGTCAAGGCTATGGTTTTCCCGTGGTCATGTATGGATGTGAGAGTTGGACTGTGAAGAAAGCTGATCGCCGAAGAATTGATGCTTTTGAATTGTGGTGCTGGAGAAGACTCTTGAGAGTCCCTTGGACTGCAAGGAGATCCAACCAGTCCATCCTAAAGGAGATCAGTCCTGGGTGTTCATTGGAAGGACTCCAATACTTTGGCTACCTCATGCAAAGAGTTGACTCATTGGAAAAGACCCTGATGCTGGGAGGGATTGGGGGCAGGAGGAGAAGGGGACAACAGAGGATGACATGGCTGGATGGCATCACCGACTCTATGGATATGAGTTTGGGTAAACTCCAGGAGTTGGTGATGGACAGGGAGGCCTGGCGTGCTGTGATTCATGGGGTCACAAAGAGTCGGACACGACTGAGTGACTGAACTGAACTGAAGTAAATAGAGATGCATACCATGCTTATGGCGGATAGACTAAATGTTATTATGATGTCAATTCTCCCCAAATTGATCTATAGATTCAACGCATTTCCAGTCAAAATCCCAGAAGGAGTTTTGTAGAAATTGGGCAAGTTAATTTTGGAATCTGTAGAGAAATGCAAATGATCTAGAATAACAATATAATTTTGAATTAAAAATTGATTAATAAGAATGTATTTGGAGTTCTTTATACTCCATGATTTTATTATTTAATATAAAAGTTTTAATCATGACAGTGAAAATATAGAAAAATGTGTTGTTTTGACAACTAGTGCACCAAACATTCAGGAGAAAGTCAAATTGTGTGGGCTGAGGCAGAGAAGTCTTCATGGACCAGCAAGGGCAGGGAACTGGAGGATACACACCCTGTTTCTAAATCTGAAGATCCGAAGTACCTAATCGAACTTCAACGTGTAATTGTCTGGATTTTCCAGAGAAACAGAACCTATAGAAGTTGTATATATAGTTATGGAGGCTGAGAGTCCCAAGATCTGTTTTCAAAAATTTGGAGACCTGGGAGAGCTGGTATTGTTGTTCAGCTGCTCAGTGGTGTCTGACCCTTTGCGACCCCATGGACGGCAGCATGCCAGACTTCCCTGTCCTTCTCTATCTCCCAGAGTTTGCTCAGACTCATGTCCATTGAGTCAGTGAGGCCATCCAACCATCTCATCCTCTGTCACCCCCTTCTCCTCCCACCCTCAATCTTTCCCAGCATTAGCGTCTTTTCCAGTGAATCAGTTCTTCCATTCAGGTGTCCAAAGGCTTGGAGCTTCAGCTTCAGCATCAGTCCTTCCAATGAATATTCGGGACTGATTTCCTTTAGGATGGACTGGTTTGATCTCCTTGCTGTCCAAGGGACTCTCAAGAGTCTTCTCTAGCACCACAGTTCAAAAGCATCAATTTGGGCTTCCCTGGTGGCTCAGTGGTAAATAATCTGCCTGCCAATGCAGGAGACACAGGTTCCATCCCTGGCCCAGAAAGATCCCATGCGCCGCAGAGCAACTAAGCCCATGTGCCACAACTACTGAAGCCCATGCGCCCTAGAGCCTGTGCTCCTCAACAAGAATCCATGGCAATGAGAAGCCCGTCTACCTAGAGAGTAGCCCCCAACTGCCACAATTAGAGGAAAGCCCTCACAGCAGTGAAGACCCAGCATAGCCAAAAATAAAGAAATAGAAGTATTTTTTTTTAAAAAAGCATTGATTCTTCAGTGCTCAGCCTTCTTTATGGTCCAACTCTCACATCCCTACATGACACCTGGGAATACCATTGCTTTGACTATATGGATCTTTGTTTGCAAAGTAACGTGTCTGCTTTTTAATACACTTTCTAGATTTGTCATAGCTTTTCTTTCAAGGAGCAAGCATCTTTTAATTTCATGGCTGCAGTCACCGTCCACAGTGATTTTGGGAGAACCGATGATATAGTTCCATTCTGAGTCTGACGACCCAAGGACCAAGAGAACTGGTCGTGTAAATTCTAGTCCAAGACTGAAGGCCGGAGAACACTGGTGTCCCAGCTCAAAGACAGTCTAGCAGAGAGAGTGAATTCTCTCTTTACTCAGCTTTTTGTGTCCTGTTCAAGCCAATGAATTGAGCAAACACCACCCCCATGAGGGAAGGCAATCTGCTTTACTCAGTTTACTGACCCAAATCTAGTCTTTGGACTAGAGATCTCTTCAAGAAAATTAGAGACAGCAAGGGAACATTTCATGCAAAGATGGGCACAATAAAGGACAGAAACAGTATGGACCTAACAGAAGCAGAAGATATTAAGAGGTGGCAAGAATACACAGAAGAACTATACAAAAAAAGATAATGACCTGGGTTGCTATGATGGTGTGATCACTCACCTAGAGCCAGACATCCTGGAATATGTAGTAAAGTTGGCCTTAGGAAGCATCACTGCGAACAAAGTTAGTGGAGATAATGGAATTCCAGCTGGACTATTTCAAATCCTAAAAGTTGATGCTGTGAAAGTGCTGCACTCAATATGCCAGCAAATTTGGAAAACTCAGCAGTGGCCACAGGACTGGAAAAGGTCAGTTTTCATTCCAATCCCAAAGAAAAGCAATGCCAAAGAATGCTCAAACTACCGCACAATTGCACTCATCTCACACACTAGCAGGGTCATGCTTAAAATCCTTCAAGCTAGGCTTTAACAGTACATGAACCGAGAACTTCCAGATGTACAAGCTGGATTTAGAAAAGGCAGAGGAACCAGATATCAAATTGCCAACATCCATTGGACCATAGGAAAAGCAAGAGAATTCCAGAAAAACATCTACTTCTCTTTCATTGACTATACCAAAGCCTTTGACTGTGTGGATCAAAACAAACTTTGGAAAATTCTTCAAGAGATGGGAATACCAGACCACCTTACCTGCCTCCTGAGAAATCTGTATGCAGATCAAGAAGCAACAGTTAAAAAAAAAAAGAAGCAACAGTTAAAACTGGTCATGGAACAACAGACTGGTTCCAAATAGGAAAAGGAGTACGTCAAGGTTGTATATTGTCACCCTGCTTATTTAACTTATATGCAGAGTACGTCATGAGGAATGCTGGGCTGGAAGAAGCACAAGCTGGAATCAAGATTGCCGGGAGAAATATCAATAGACTCAGATAGGCAGATGAGACCACCCTTATGGGAGAAAGCAAAGAGGAACTGAAAAGCCTCTTGATGAAGATGAAAGAGAAGAGAGGAAAAGCTGGCTTAAAACTCAACATTCAAAAAACAAAGATCATGGTATCCAGTCCCATTGCTTCATGGCAAATAGATGGGGAAACAATGGAAACAGTGACAGATTTTATTTTCTTGTGCTCCAAAATCACTGCAGATGGTGACTGCAGTCATGAAATTAAAAGATGCTTGCTCCTTGGAAGAAAGTGAAAGTGAAGTTGCTCAGTTGTGTCCAACTCTTTGCCACCCCATGGACTGTAGCCTACCAGGCTCCTCTGTACATGGGATTTTCTAGGCAAGAGTACTGGAATGGGTTGCCATTTCCTGCTCCAGGGGATCTTCCCAACCCAGGGAACGAACCCAGGTCTCTCACATTGCAGGTAGATGCTTTACTGTTTGAGCCACCAGGCTATGACAAACCTAGACAGTGTACCAGAAAAGAGAGACATTACTTTGCCCACAAAAGTCTGTATAGTCAGAGCCATGGTTTATCCAGGAGTCATGTATGGATGTGAAAGTTGGACTATTAAGAAGGCTGAACGCTGAAGAATTGATGCTTTTGAACTGTGGTGTTAGAGAAGAGTCCCTTGGACAGCAAGGAGATGAAACCCAGTCAATCCTAGAAGAAATCAACCTTGAACATTCATTGGAAGTATTGATGATGAAGTTGAAGCTCCAGTACTTCGGCCACTTGATGTGAAGAGCAGACTCCTTGGAAAACACCCTGATGGTGGGAAAGATGGGAGGCAGGAGGAGAAGGGGAAGACACAGGACGAAATGCTTGGATGGTATCACTGACTCAATGGACTTGAGTTTGAGCAAACTCTGGGAGATGGTGAAGGATAGGGAAACCTGCCTGCTGCAGTCCATAGGGTCACAAAGAATCAGACACGACTGAGCGACTGAAAAGCAACTGATTCAAATGTTAATTTCATTGAGACACACCCTCACAGACACACTCAGAAAAATTTTAGCCAGATCTGGGCACCCTGGGGTCATTCTTACAAAAAATGAACCACCACAGAAGGCCTTGGTCTACCTTGGAAAATTCTGATTCTGTGGGTCTTAAATGAAACCAAGGAATTATACTTTTTAATAAATTCCCCCAATGATTCTGAAATGCAGGTGTCTTTAACTTTGGTTCTCAATCAGGATGCGTAAGCAATGTGAAAAGTCAGCACTTGGGAAGGGTTCCTGCACAGATAAGAGGATAGTACTTATATCTGGAGGCTAGTGAGCTTATACTGATTAGACTGATCCTTTGTTGGAGAGGAGGAAGGAAGAAATGAGAATTGCAAGAAGGGGAATCAGATTATTTTTAAAATTTTTGTATTTTATAATGCTTTGACATCTTAGGGCCTTGCTAGTCCCAGACAGTCTGCTTTCCAGGGCTAGCTAATTCCTAGAGAGAGGAAAGAATTTGCTTGTGAGCATACCTTTCATATGCAAACCAACCAATCCAAAGTCCATACCTCCAGTTACCTCCTTCATTAACTCACACAGGAAGCCAATATTCCCTCTACCCTAAGTCACCCAGGGACAGTTGGTGGACAATTCCGAACGAGCCTGTATAGTCCAGATTTTTCAAACTAGCCAGTCCTAAACTGCTTACCTTGCTCATCCATTCCTTTCTATGAAAACCACAATAAAGTCTTTTGCCTATGCTTTCCCTCACTCCTGCTGCCTCCTGACCAACCCTGGTGCTTCCCTGTGTGGAAAGCTATACCTCCTGCTTGAAGGGAATTGTGAGGAAAAGCTTCTTCCTTCGTAACTGTCCTTTCCTTGTCTGTCTGTCTTACCATTCCTATTTAGAATAAATCTTAGGTACATTTTAAAACACTGTGTGTATAGAATAACAGGGAAGAAATTGAGTGTTTCTTTGCTAACACTGTTTTGATTTTTGTCTTCACAAGCTTTATGGGTAAGAGGGAACCTTACCAACAAAGAAAGCCAGACTCAGGGCGGGCCAAGAGCAGTTATCATCATGGGCCAAGGACATAAGTGTGGACTCCTATTGGAGCATGCTGCTTGTGTACCCAGCCAGACCTCTTATTATCTTTGTTGATGTTATAATGTAAGGGCTAAATCTGAGAAAGTGTCAGGGGGAAGCTGAGCATAATTCTATCAGCAGTTAAGGGGCTTCTGACTCTTCTGAAAGGCAAGAGACAGACTCTTCCTTCACAGGAGCTAAAGATAGCAGGAAGACACACTTCTGATTTTTACTTGAAGCCAATGTTATTAGGTGTCTAATTTAGGAGAAATAGAATGTGATCTCAGGCTTTTGTGACAATGAGTACATTAGATTTGGTGCTGCTGCTGCCCCACAAGTAATCATTTGCCAAAGCCTCAAAGAGGTAGGTTAGGGGCTGTTTGTTCAATGCAGGAAAAAGAAATCTATGCTAGATAGTTGAATGTTAAGATCATTAAGATTTATGAGTTTTCCTCTCTCCTTCACCCTACTCTATCTTTCAAATCATTTTGAGCTGATAATGAATACAGTTAAAAAAATTTTTTTATTAGAGTATAGTTGACTTGCAATGTTGTGTTAGTTTCTCTTGTACAATATGTGTCCACTCGTACTTATATTCTTTTCCCACTTAGGTCATCACAAAGTATTGAGTAGAGTTCCCTGTGCCATACAGTAGGTCCTTATTAATCATCTATTTTACATATAGTGTGTAAATGTCAATCCCAGTCTCCTAATTTACCCCTCCTCTCTCTTCCCCCTCTGGTAACTATAAGTTTATTTTCTACACCTGTGACTTTATTTCTGTTTTGTAAATAAGTTCATTTGTACCATTTTTTTAGATTTCACATACAAACAGTATCATATGATATTTGTTTTTCTCATTTGACTTCATTTAGTATTGAACACAATTTTGAACTACATTTTTGTTTCTGTAGTCTAATTATTTTTAATAACTAATTGCATTGGTTCTCTCTATTACGTTTGACTTGCTCCAGTAGAACTTCGCTATTACAGTAAGGAATTTTTCCTTAGGGATAAAAGGCCCTGAAATCCACAGTGCTTGGAAGTGAGTGATGTGCGGATTGGGGATAGTTTACAGCGTTTAGATGGCCTCTGTAGATGGTGCGCTGAAAGTCATCTTAAGGTTAAAAATGAGTTGTCTTTGTATGAAGTTCTCAAAGATATCCAAAGTTTTCACTGAAATTATTCTGTAGAAGTTACCTCATGTGTTTCTCTTTCTCTGCTTCCCCAAGGTATACAGAAAAACATTCTATAAAATGTTACTCTTTGAGAAATTTGACCAGTTCTATCAATTTTTTCCTTTGTAGCTTTGGTACAAATTTGAAATTGGTATCTTGTATTTGCCTATCTCTTTTCTGCTGTGAAATTTCTCAGTATTTGCAATGTCAGCTTGAACCATTTCCAAGTTGTGCTAATTTGATGAGTAATGAGAATAAAATGAGGAATTTTTCAGTTTGAGCATGTCAAGTGAACGCTCTGATTCTCTGCAGAATTTGGTTCTTGTAATCCAAACCTTTCCTGTTCTGGTCCTCCTTTCCAATCTTTAAGAAACCCTGCTATAATGTCCCAGGCTTCACAGATGGTGCTAGTGGTAAAGAATCCACCTGCCAATGCAGGAGACATAAGAGATGTGAGTTCAATCCCTGGGCTGGGAAGATCCCTGGAGGAGGGTACGGCAACCCACCCCAGTGTTCTTGCCTGGAGAATCCCATGGACAGAGGAAGCTGGCAGGCTGTAGTCCACAGGGTCGCCAAGAATTGGACACTAGACTGTGTGGATCACAATAAACTGTAGAACATTCTGAAAGAGATGGGAATCCCAGAACACCTGACCTGCCTCTTGAGAAACCCGTATGCAGGTCAGGAAGCAACAGTTAGAACTGGACATGGAACAACAGACTGGTTCCAAATAGGAAAAGGAGTACGTCAAGGTTGTATATTCTCACCCTGCTTATTTAACTTATATGCAGAGTACATCATGAAGAACACTGGGCTGGAAGAAGCACAAGCTGGAATCAAGATTGCCGGGAGAAATATCAATAACCTCAGATATGCAGATGACACCACCCTTATGGCAAAAAGTGAAGAGGAACTCAAAAGCCTCTTGATGAAAGTGAAAGAGGAGAGTGAAAAGTTTGGCTTGAAGCTCAACATTCAGAAAACAAAGATCATGGCATCTGGTCCCATCACTTCATGGGAAATAGATGGGCAAACAGTGGAAACAGCGTCAGACTTTATTTTTTGGGGCTCCAAAATCACTGCGGATGCTGATTGCAGCCATGAAATTAAAAGACGCTTACTCCTTGGAAGGAAAGTTATGACCAACCTAGATAGCATATTAAAAAGCAGAGACATTACTTTGCCAACCAAGGTCCGTCTAGTCAAGGCTATGGATTTTCCCGTGGTCATGTATGGATGTGAGAGTTGGACTGTGAAGAAAGCTGATCGCCGAAGAATTGATGCTTTTGAATTGTGGTGCTGGAGAAGACTCTTGAGCGTCCCTTGGACTGCAAGGAGATCCAACCAGTCCATCCTAAAGGAGATCAATCCTGGGTGTTCACTGGAAGGACTGATGCTGAAGCTGAAATTCCAATACTTTGGCCACCTCATGCGTCGAGTTGACTCACTGGAAAAGAGTCTGATGCTAGGAAGAATTGGGGGCAGGAGGAGAAGGGGACGACAGAGAATGAGATGGCTGGATGGCATCACTGACTCGATGGACATGAGTTTGAGTGAACTCCGGGAGTTGGTGATGGACAGGGAGGCCTGGCGTGCTGTGATTCATGGGGTCACAAAGAGTCGGACACGACTGAGCGACTGAACTGAACTGAAAGCTGTTGTAGCCACGCTTTCCGGGAAACAAACTCACTCAGAAGGACAATGCAGATAGTGCAGTGCAGTTGATTATGCCGGCGGGCCCAAGGCAGAGTCTCCTCTTAGCCAAGGACCCTGACCAGTTTTTGTGAAAATCTTACATACCCTAAGTGTGCTTGCTCAAACCCACCTCCCCAAATTCCTTGAAACTAGTCTGGACAAGGTAAAAGAGAGATATGATCAAAGTAAATCCATGATTCATGTGTCACAAGACTAGATAAACAGTAGACATTTATCAATAGGACTGTGGTCATATCCCGATAAACATAATGGAATTTACGATTTGTTTTGTTATAGAGATAATTAACATATTCTTTTAGGCAATGGAGAGTCCAAGTACAAGTCCTGAGGCTCTTTTATCCGGGGGGTCTGGTTTCCCATTGGTATGCCACTTCTATAGACACCGGGCACAAAGTTCAGAGTCCATTGGGAGGGTGACCATGCGTGTAGCCTAATGTTTGCAGCCTGGCCTAAGATGGAGTCCAGCTCTGTCTGTTTCCTCCTTCAAAGCGACTTCAGTTCAGTTCAGTCCCTCAGTCATGTCAGACTCTTTGCAACCCCATGAACTGCAGCACGCCAGGCCTCCCTGTCTATCACCAACTCCTGGAGTTTACCCAAACTCATGTCCATTGAGTTGGTGATGCCATCCAACCATCTCATCCTCTGTCATCCCCTTCTCCTCCTGCCCTCAATCTTTCCCAGCATCAGGGTCTTTTCAAATGAGTCAGCTCTTCCCATCAGGTGGCCAAAGTATTGGAGTTTCAGCTTCAACATCAGTCCTTCCAATGAACACCCAGGACTGATTTCCTTTAGGATGGACTGGTTAGATCTCCTTGCCGTCCAAGGGACTCTCAAGAGTCTTCTCCAACACCACAGTTCAAAAGCATCAATTCTTCACTGCTCAGCTTTCTCTATAGTCCAACTCTCACATCCGTACATGACCACTGGAAAAACCATAGCCTTGACTAGACGGACCTTTGTTGACAAAGTAATGTCTCTGCTTTTATCTAGGTTGGTCATAACTTTCCTCTCAAGGATTAAGCGTCTTTTAATTTCATGGCTGCAGTCACCATCTGCAGTGATTTTGGAGCCCCAAAAAACAGTTTCCACTGTTTCCTCATCTATTTCCCATGAAGTGATGGGACCAGATGCCATGATCTTTGTTTTCTGAATGTTGAGCTTTAAGCCAACTTTTTCACTGTCCTCTTTCACTTTTATCAAGAGGCTTTTTAGTTCTTCATTTTCTGCCATAAGGGTGATGTCATCTGCGTATCTGAGGTTATTGATATTTCTCCCGGCAAGCTTGATTCCAGCTTGTGCTTCTTCCAGCCCAGCGTTCCTCATGATGTACTCTGCATATAAGTTAAATAAGCAGGGTGACAACATACAGTCTTGACGTACTCCTTTTCCTATTTGGAACCAGTCTGTTGTTCCATGTCCACTTCTAACTGTTGCTTCCTGACCTGCTAGCCCCCATCTCCAGTCTGTCCTTGGCCCCTCCCCTTGTGTGTTGCCGAGTTACCTGCCAGCGTTAGCTTTCTCACCCTTCTGTCCTTGCCACTGCTGGCCTGACCACTCCACCTGCTCTGGAGTCACTGAGCAGTCGTTGTCCGTACTCAGGCATTATTTTCATGTCACTGTCCCTCCAGATGCAGAGTTGGCTCCCGGTGTTGACGCTCATGTAACTTTTCCTCACCTTGTTTCTCTCCTTTTCCATTTATTTGATTTGTGTCAATCCCTTTTTATCCTTTTGATGCCCAAAGGCCTGGAGTTCAATTTTCCTCCAGATTTTATCTTAAGGGAGTGGTATTAAGCCCTGTGAAACTTGCTTTATATGAAATAATAATTCTTATTCATGTCACTAAGGTGTTTTTGGTGTAACGCATGATTTTGTTTCCTGTAAAAAATTGTAGCAACTTGTGAAAATGTATTTTTAATAAACTTTTAAAAGATAATATTATTGAGATATTATTCACATACCATGCAATCCACCCAATTAAAGCATACAATTCAATGATGTTTAGTATATTCACAGATCTGTATGACCATCACCACAGTCAATTTTAAAACTTTCATCACCTCAAAAAGGAAACCTTCTAGAGGACTTGCCTGCTGGCACAGTGGTTAAGAATCTGCCTTCTAATTCAGAGGACACAGGTTCTATCCCTGGTGGGGGAAATGAGATCCCATATGCTGTGGGGCACCTAAACCCATGCACCACAGCTAGAGAGAAGCCCGTGCCTCACAATGAAAGATCCTGCATGCCTCAGCAACTAACAACTGATGTTGCCTTGAATAAGTAAATATTAAAAAAAAAAAAAGCCATCTATACCCTTAGTTGGGCTTCCCAGGTGGCTCAGATGTTAAAGAATCTACCTGCAATGCAGGAGATGTGGGTTCAATCCCTGGGTTGGGAAGATCCCCTGAAAGAGGGCATGGCAACCCATTCCAATATTTTTGCCTGGAGAATCCCCATGGACAGAGGAGACTGGCAGGCTACAGTCCATGAGGTTTCAAAGAGTTGGACGTGATTGTGCGACTAAACATAACACACACATTCCCTTAGTTATCATCTCCTTATCTCTCCATCTACCCATCTCCCAGTCCTGTTCTGTTCCGTCGCTCAGTCGTGTCCGACTCTTTGCGACCCCGTGGACTGTAGCCTACCAGGCTTCTCCATCCATGGGATTCTCCAGGCAGTAATACTGGAGTGGGTTACCATTTCCTTCTCCCAGTCCTAAACAACCACAAATCTGTTTTCTCTATAGACTTCCATTCCCTGGAAATGGAATCATGTAATATGTCTTTCGTGATGGACTCCTCTCACTTAGCATCATGCTTTTAAGGTTCATCCATGTTATAACATGAATCAGTACTTCATCCCTTTTATGGCTGAACAGTATTTCATCATATGAACAGACCATATTTTGTTCATTCATCAGTTGATGGGCATTTGGATTGTTTCCACCTATTGGCTATTAAATTTTTTAGACACTTAGGGAGTCTAAGCTAGAACTGAAATGGGTCTTTGAGATTGGGAATCCCAACCCTTTACTTTACAAATGAGATGCCGAGGGCTCTGGGTGTCCCAAGTTCAAACCAGACTTTTGTCCAAGTTCACTCTGTGACTCCTTGACAGTCCCCCACCCCCCATCTGACTTCCAGGTTGCTGTACATCCTCTTTCTGTGGAAACAAATCTGTTAGAGAAATTTGAAAAATTACTTAGTGTTTCCCAAAGCAGTTCTTAGCTTTGCAAATGTTTTGACTTCTACCTCCTTCCAACAATCGTTAGGAATGGTTGAAAGAAGTTATTGTTTTTTATGTGTATTCTTTCTTAACGTTGTCGCCTTCCATATTGAAATCAAAACTTGTGTCCAGTAACTGCTTGTTCTGTGATGAAATGGAATAAAGATAAAAGTACTACTGGAGAGAGATTGTCTGCTTTCATTCAATGCTTCTTCATTGAATTTACTTTTAAAAGGCCCCAAAATGGTTTTATGAAGACAAAGTACATCTTGAATAGAATCAGATAGGCCTCCTTTTACTGTGGCTTCCAGATCTTTCTCTCAAGGGTATCTTTCATGGTTCCCTCCCCCCCACCCCCATCCCACCCCCACACACACCAACAAGCTCATCCCCTACCCTCCAGGACATCTTACAGATCTAGGGTGGGAAGATAGCTCCTCTTCTCCCATGGAGGGTCATGTAATCTTGATTTAATTCTAACAAAGTTTCTGTCGGGAAGGAACAATTAATTAAAGACGAGAAGCTGCTTCCTATTTTTCCTTTTTCTTCTACCGGCTATGGGAAAACCAGATCAATGAGCCATGGAAGTGACACAGTTCACACTGGGCAGCCCAATGACACACAAGAAAGCAGAATTGGGTTATTCTATACTAATGTGAAATCATACAGTTTAGAATGAAGAGGACGGGGCCCATTCACACAAGTACCCCAAATAATAACTTGAAATAAATCCAGAGGTGTTGGTAGTTATTTTTACATGAGATGAGAGAGTAAAAATAGGATCAGACTATTTAAACTCTGGGGACATTAAAAAATACATAGGTGGAAATACTGAGGTTGGGTGGGGAATATGCATTTCTCAAACTTCCCAGGTGAGGCTGAGGTTGCCAGTCAGGGGCCACACTTTGAGAACTACTGGTCTGGAGAATTTTCCAGCCCCTGGTTTTCCCTTTGTTGTTCCTGATCTTTCCCCCTTTCTTTCCCAATAACAATATACTAGGGAAACCAAAGAACATGCCCTCTTCTTTGAGCTAGCTTTATAAAATCATCCACAAATATTTCCCCCAACTCTTAGATTTCAAAAGGGCCTCATTGCATGCAAAAGCAAATCCAAAATTCTTTGTATTACCAAAGTGTCTGTAGTAGAATCAGCACCAGTGGAACAATGTAGCCTCTACTAAAATTTGCACCTTTGGATATAAAGGTTGTTTGGATAATGTTAGTAAAAAATTAGTAAAATAAAATCCCAGGGCCCATTGTCTTATAGTTCCTTCTTATGTTTAGTAAGCACCTTCCCTATTCATATGGGTGTCTCCAGAGAGTAGGGGCTGCATAGGCTGATTAATCTCTGCTCTCACTTCTTCTGGCACCTTCCTTTGAACTCAGAAGCACTGGGAACTGAATGAGGATTTGGATGTGTGGTTAAGAGGAGTAAGAGAGGGGACTGTTCCTTTCTACTTTCCAGTTCACTGGATGTTTCCTTTTCCCAACCTAAATACTCACTGGGAAAGGATGAGTTTGTAGCCAACACTGAAAGAATTTCTGTTTCTCTTAAGATTCAAAACCTTCGCTTTCAGTCATTTGTTTACTCATTCACAGAGGATAAAGAGACAGCAAAACATGGAGAAAACATTTGTCCTCTTTTGCCTTAGTAATGGGGTGAGGTCACAGCTGAGTTCTCAATTCAGGACACTCATGAAGGGCATGCCTGTTTGCTCCCCAGCCTCTGGATGAGAATACACTGCATATGACCTTGACCAAAAAAATAATAGTTTAAAATTACTAAAATTTTTTTAAAAACATCGTGAAAAAATTCATAAACCTCAAACAGGAATGCATTTCGGTCTGAAAAGATAGAAATGTGATGAATTCCCCTCTCCACCCGCTGGTGTCTCGGGACAGTCCTTAGGTGAGCCTGGGTGGTCACACTGTCTCAAATTTGGGACTTCACAGGGTTCACGTTTCTTAAAGGGCCTGTCATGCCTCCTAAGCAGGAAGCATTCACCTCTGAACAGAAGTGAGGGCGGGGGAGGCTTTGTTGGTGATGTAGCTGTCACATCCTATTAGTGCATGGGTGGGTCTCACCAGGTACAGGAGGTATGTCATTTATAGACAGAAATTGCATAATTAGGCTTGATAGAATTTTGACGCTTTCTTGGCAGTGCAATTTGTTCATCAAGTAAAAAGCCTCTGAGAAGTTGGTCACATGGAATTTAGAACTCCTGAGTTCAAGACTTGGTGGAAATGGGAACTCAGGTGTTGATTTGATTTAGAGCAATCATTAAGGGCTTCCAGAAAGACCCATTTCTGCCTTTGGCTTCTGACCCCATACACTAAGGTTTCAGTGGGAAAAAGGACATAGAAGAAGCCAGATTTCTTTCCAAAATTGTTTGAGAATGTGGACCATGTGTGTTGACTTTAGCTCCTTCCTATTAATATTTTTACTGAAGTAAGTTGATTTACAATATTATGTTAGTTTCAAGCATACTGCACAGTAATTCAGTTATTTATATATAAATTTATATATGTATTCTTTTTCAGATTCTTTTCCCTTACAGGTTGTTACAAAATATTGAGTATAGTTCCCTGTACTATACAGTAGGTCCATGTTGGTTATCTACTTTATATATAGTTCATTAATTTTTTAAAAAATCATTTTTATTGTGAAGTATAACTCACATCCAGAAAAGTACATCAAGCCCAAAATATATAGCCCAGGCAATGACTGTAAAGTGACTGCAGTGTTTCTACCATTGGTAGAGACTTTTGAGCTTCATCATATAAGCAGACACAAACAACATGCAGTCTTTTTTATCCAGCTTCTTTCATGAAGTGCTGTGTCTACGAGATTCATCCATGTTGCTGCCTGTTGAAATAATTTTTTATTTTAATTTTTGAAATAGAGTTCTATTCTGTGACTAGGCCTCAATTTTTTTCCCATTCTACTATTGATAGACTCTATAGTTGTTTTCACTTTTTGACTAAAACAAATAGTGCTGCTATGGACATTTTTGCATCTGTCTGCATATCTGAAGCATCTGATAGCATTGCAAAGCCTAAGCTCTGCTTCATAAAATTCCAGTTCTGTGGCAGTGAATATGGCTGAGGTGCAGGGTATGCTTTGTCCCAACTTTAGTAGATGATGCAAAAATACTTTGTAAAGAAAGTATAACAATCAGTCACCCAATGAAGTAGCTATATTCAAGATCTGACATCTTTTATTACTAGTCAAGTCATTTTAGGATCACCACCACCAGGTGACCCCTGGTAACATACCTCAGGGTATATGTGAAAACTTGCTTAGTGAAAAGACCTAGTTCTCCCTGCTTCTGGTTATAGACTTTTAGAAATGTCTCCAGAAGAACTTGTTGGAATGGCTTTTTTACAATAAGCAAGCAGGGGGAAAAGGTAAAATCTTATATTTCACCTAGGATTGAAAATACCTTTCAGTGGTTTTCTAGAATTTGGCCATACACAAATTTTTATTTTTCTGTAGACTGATAAGGAGGAAAAAAGCCCTGTTTTGAATTTCAACAGACTTAGAGGAGAAAAAACACACATTTCTAGCAACATGTTATTAATGTTGTGACATTATACTCGGCCCTTTTTAAACCTTTTTATCTATTTTATCCAAACAAAGAGTTTTGAGATAAGAAAGCAATAGAGCTCTGGGCATACCTGGTTCCTGTGAGAGCTGTCACTCATGGCAAAAAGACCACAGAGGCCTCCATACTCTTTCCTAGCAGATCCAGATGTTGATATTGGCATAGATGAGTTTACACAGCAGTTCTATGCAGAAAGTCAAAAAGACTCATTCTCCTCTACACACAGTCTCAACAGTATGCACAGTTCCACCAACTGTATGCCAACATAAAAAAAAAAGTCAACACCACTTTTGAATTTTCAGGGAGGTTGTGCTTTTTTGCCTCTGCATCTTTTAGGATGAGAAAGAGCGAGGATTTGTGCTTCGGCATCCTTGCATGCTACCAGCGATTCCTTAGCAATAGGAGCATTCACCACTTCCATGTGAGCTTTGGGCACGTGACTGTGTATACCAGTCTTCCAGCTGGCATTTTAATTTAAGATTATATGCCAGCCAAGGTGGAAGAAATCCAAAAGGCAGCTTGTGAAGAAAGAGGAGGAGGATTCATCAAGTGGTAGCAACACACCTCTGAAGACTTTCAACAAAACAGCACATCGACCCTGAGCCCCCAAGCTGGGTAAGACCATGATGGGATCTTTCCTGGTGCCAGGAAATTGCTGAATAATCAGGTTGTTAAAAGCATCCTGCTGCTGCTGCTGCTGCTGTTGCTGCTGCTGCTGCGTCACTTCAGTCGTGTCCGACTCTATGTGACCCCATATAGACGGCAGCCCACCAGACTCTGCCATCCCCTGGATTCTCCAGGCAAGAACACTGGAGTGAGTCGCCATTTCCTTCTCCAAAAACATCCTAGTGTTTGTAAAAACTGCACCACTATCATAGATAAATTAATTGAGCTTCCACATTCTCAAAAGAGAAAGTTAATAGAGTTTCCCGAAATAGATTGCTGAACTAAAGAACTGCTTTTAAATATTTAGCAAACTCCATTGAGTTAGAGTGGTTGAGAGTACAATCAACTGACAGTGTGGATGAACAGCTCTGGAGGTGGGATGGTGCCGGGTGTCAGAGAACAGGCTCTGGAGTCAGATGCCTGGGATAGTGCTCCAGTGTTACCACTTCCTAGCTTGGGTGACTTTGGTAAATCCCTTAGCTACTTTTTGCCTCAGTTTCCTAAGTTATATCTTCTTTATAGGGTTGCTGTGGGCATTAAACAGTAAAGCTAGTGCCTAACACATAAGTAGGTGCTCAATAAATGTGAGAGTATTAATAATAAATCAATAATTTATTATTAATTATTTAGTGTGTTAATTTAATAAATTAAATTATTAATTAATTAAATTCAGTTCAGTTCAGTCGCTCAGTCGTGTCTGACTCTTTGTGACCCCATGAATCACAGCACGCCAGGCCTCCCTGTCCATCACCAACTCCCGCAGTTCACTCAAACTCATGTCCATCGAGTTGGTGATGCCATCCAGCCATCTCATTCTCTGTCGTCCCCTTCTCCTCCTGCCCCCAATCCCTCCCAGCATCAGAGTCTTTTCCAGTGAGTCAACTCGTCGCATGAGGTGGCCAAAGTATTGGAGTTTCAGCTTTAGCATCAGTCCTTCCAATGAACACCCAGGACTGATCTCCTTTAGAATGGACTGGTTGGATCTCCTTGCAGTCCAAGGGACTGTCAAGAGTCTTCTCCAATACCACAGTTCAAAAGCATCAATTCTTTGGCACTCTGCTTTCTCTATAGTCCAACTCTCACATCCATAAATTAAATTAATAATTATTAATTAAATTAGTAATTATTAATTTATTATTAATACATTTATTGAGGTCATATATATTACTAATTATACATGCTGCTGCTGCTGCTAAGTCACTTCAGTCATGTCCAACTCTATGCAACCTCATAGACGGCAGCCCATATTTATTAATAAAATATTAATGTTTAATGTGAGAGTGAGGATGCTGTCGGAGAAGGCAATGGCAAGCCACTCCAGTACTCTTGCCTGGAAAATCCCATGGATGGAGGAGCCTGGTAGGCTGCAGTCCATGGGGTCCCTAAGGGTCGGACACGACTGAGCGACTTCACTTTCACTTTTCACTTTCACACACTGGAGAAGGAAATGGCAACCCACTCCAGTGTTCTTGCCTGGAGAATCCCAGGGTTGGGGGAGCCTGGTGGGCTTCCGTCTATGGGGTCACACAGAGTCGGACACGACTGAAGTGACTTAGCAGCAGCAGCAGCAAGGATGCT
The DNA here is from genome assembly GCF_049115385.1 of Moschus berezovskii. Taxonomy (NCBI): domain Eukaryota; kingdom Metazoa; phylum Chordata; class Mammalia; order Artiodactyla; family Moschidae; genus Moschus; species Moschus berezovskii. The sequence continues at coordinate 45,786,670 of NC_142469.1, forward strand.
GTAGGCACTAAGGAGGTCATGGTCATGATCCAGAGAATGGCTTTGCAGGCTTAGTTATAGCCTGGACCCCTCAGAGTCAAGTTCATGTTGATTAAGTAGGACCCAGCTGACCTCGGGCTTTCCAGGTGGCCCTAGTGGTAAAGAACCTGCCTGTCAACGCAGGAGACACAAGAGAAGCAAGTTTGATCCCTGGGTCAGGAAGATCACTTGGAAGAGGGCACAGCAGCCCACTCCAATATTCTTACCTGGAGAATTCCATGGACACAGGTGCCTGACAGGCTACAGTCCACAGGGTCACATACAGTTGGACATGACTAAAGCAACTTAGCACAGCACAGGTGACTGTAAATAATGTACTGTTTTCTGGCATCTTATTGAGACACCCCTAAACACCCAGTGACTTCTTGGATGATTACCCCTGGGGCTGTCTGCCAAGAGGCCATTCTCACAAGTCTAGTGAGACTGTTGGCCTGTCATCACTCAGAAAAGGGACCCCAACCATCTTCCCTCTGTGCCAGGGGGCTCTCTTCCTCCTCTGAACTCTCATCCCTTTAATTTCAATAATTTTGAGTCTCCCTTCTTTCTTTGCTATGACTTGATAATCATTAATTTCAGTATGTATTGGGCACTGACAATGTTTAAAGACAGTGAGAAGTACTGAGCATACTTCTAGTGGGCTTTGCATTCTTGTGAGGGAGACAAATAAAACCCCAGCTAACAGACAAATAAATAAATAACAGTAAAAGATGGGAGGTGCTGTCCTATGAAGGAAGCCAGAAAGCGATTGAGAGAAGTTTAAACAGGAGAGCAGAGGTAAGCGAAAGTGCTGGTCCCTCAGTCGTGTCCGACTCTTTGCGACCCCATGGACTGTAGCCTGCCAAGCTCCTCTGTCCATGGGATTTCCCAAGCAAGAATACCGGAGTGGGTTGCCATGCCCTCCTCCAGGGGATCTTCCCAACCCAGGGATTGAACCTGGGTCTCCTGCACTGCAGGCAGATTCTTTACCCTCTGAGCCTCCTTAATGGAAGGTGTCATACTGTGAAGGAAGCCAGAAAAGGATTGAGAGAGATTTAACAGGAGAGCAGAGGGAAGGGAATGTGCTGATTTAGATGGTCAGGAAAGAGCCTTTCAGAAGAGGTGACAGTGATGGGCTCCTCCAGTCAAGAGAGGTGATGTTTGCAGAAAGTGAGTGGGGTTGGGGGTGCATTCCTGATGGAGGGGACTCCTGAAGCAGGGACAAGAAAGAGAAAGGAGCCAGTGAGGTGGTGGCAGTGTGAGCACAGGGGAGGGCAGTAAGAGGAGTGTACAGGGCGCAGGGTGTGGGGCGCTGTAGCCACAGGAAAGGGATGCACTTGTTCTTAGTGTAGTTTGGCTGCCTGACTCTTCTGGCAGGGCATCTGCACTGTTTCTTTTCATGTGCCCCAGACCTCTACTCCCAGCCAAAACTGGCCACGTCACCTAGCACAATGCCATGGACATAGCAGGTACAATAATACTTGCTGAATGTGATGGTAACTTCTGCTAGTTTGGGTCTTCATTAGTCTAGAAACAAGGAAAATGAGAGCTGGTAGAGCTCCTAGCTGATGATTTATCTTTGCACTTAGTTTTACACTTGGAAATTTCTCTTTCATAACTACGTGGCCTTGTCTAATGCAGGAGATAATTTCCTGAGTAAATTTTGTGTAGATTTAAATTTTATTTTACATACAGTAGAGGCACTAGCAGATTGAAAAAACAAGCAACTTTGGATCATTTCTGTAATTCAGATCTACTATGAAACATGAATAATGAATTTTCCATCATTCAAATACAAGTTTGCATTCTTGTACATGTTCAATGCATGACCTGGGCCCATAGTCCTTGGGCTGCCCTCACTGCCCAATTGATTATTAATATCTTTTATCTGAGCACAGCTCTTCTTGACCAAGGATGGGAGGAAGTTATTGCGTTTCATAGCAAAAAGGTAGCAGAGATGAGAATTTTTACTTTAGGGAAAGCACTGGGGATCTACAGGCATTGTATTAAATGCATTATATACATTCCTTATTTCATTTTCTGTTTAACAGACGAAGAAATTGGTGCTCTGTGAGATGAAGTGTTACTTAATATTTAACATTTTGGCACAAGCATGGACACACAACTCATAGTACACAATAGACTTGGCTGGAATGTTTAAGTAAGTCTATACTATGAGTTGAAGGAGAACAGAAGGAAAATAAACACAGATAGGAAGATACTATTGTTAGTTTTTTAGACTAAGGCTAAAATACAGATCACTCATCTTTAGTTCATAGTCCCCTAACAAAGTGATTTCCACCTAAGAGAACTTTATAAAAAGACACATTTCCATCCCGCGCTTAGAGGCTGGTCTCTAAGACTGGGGTGCAGCCTGCAAATTTGCATATTTAAAAAGCTCTACAAGGAACAGGATATGTGATGTGAAGGAAAAATATTGCCTGCTCTATCAGTAAGCAATGATGTTGTAGCCATCAAGCCATCAGATTACAGCTGCTGGCCCCATCAGTGAGCCCCGAGGGAGCCCAGGATGAAGACAAATGGGCTGCCACTGCCAAGCCCTCATCAGTGCTGCTGCTGCTGCTGCTAAGTTGCTTCAGTCGAGCCTGACTCTGTGCGACCCCATAGACAACAGCCCACCAGGCTCCCCAGTCCCTGGGATTCTCCAGGCAAGAACACTGGAGTGGGATCAGTGCAGCTGCCCCCAACTGTGTACCCTGAGGGGATTCAGGATGGAGAAAAGCAGGTGATTCTGGCCCCAGATAGCTGAGGTACATATCAAAGGAATGATTTTAGTGAGCCCAGACTTGCATTTTTCCATAAACAGAAAAGTGCTAAGTTCCTTTAACTGAGATATCTGGTTTTCTATAATTAACAGTAATCTTCTGATGTTCTTGGGCTTCCTTGGTGGCTCAGATGGTAAAGTGTCTGCCTACAATTCGAGAGACCCAGGTTTCCTGGGTTGGGAAGATACCCTGGAGAAGGAAATGCCAACCCACTACTCCAGTACTCTTGCCTGGAAAATCCCATGAACAGAGGAGCCTGGTAGGCTATAGTCCATGGGGTCGTAGAGAGTTGGACATGACTGAGTGACATCACTTCACTCACTCTGATGTTCTGGATCGTTTTTGTTGCAAAAACTCCTATATATCCTGGTTCCAACCCTTGCCTCTTTGGAGCAGTCTCTCAGAGTTACTTGAGATACTGTGCCCCAGGCTTGAAGTCCTTAGAATATCCACCAAATACAGCGTAATTCTGAATGTTTAGGTTATGCATTTTTCTTTCAGTTGGGAGTAGGCAGGTTTAAGAATAGGAAGTACCTTGCTGCTTGGTCCCAACCTGCCTCATTAAGGTATACGCAAGTTTTCTCTGAATGGTCTAGTGGTTTTCCCTACTTTCTTCAATTTAAGTCTGAATTTGGCAATAAGGAGTTCATGATCTGAGCCACAGTCAGCTCCTGGTCTTGTTTTTGCTAACTGTATATAGCTTCTCTATCTTTGGCTGCAAAGAATATAATCAATCTGATTTCGGTGTTGACCATCTGGTGATGTCCATGTGTAGAGTCTTCTCTTGTGTTGTGGGAAAAGGGTGTTTGCTATGACCAGTGCATTCTCTTGGAAAAACTCTATTAGCCTTTGCCCTGCTTCATTCCTTGCTCCAAGGCCAAATTTGCCTGTTACTCCAGGTGTTTCTTGACTTCCTACTTTTGCATTCCAGTCCCCTATAATGAAAAGGACATCTTTTTTGGGTGTTAGTTCTAAAAGGTCTGGTAGGTCTTCATAGAACCGTTCAACTTCGGCTTCTTCAGCATTACTGGTTGGGGCATAGGCTTGGATTACTGTAATATTGAATGGTTTGCCTTGGAAACGAACAGAAATCATTCTGTCATTTTTAAGATTGCATCCAAGTACTGCATTTCGGACTCTTTTGTTGACCATGATGGCTACTCCATTTCTTCTAAGGGATTCCTGCCCACAGTAGTAGATATAATAGTCATCTGAGTTAAATTCACCCATTCCAGTCCATTTTAATTCACTGATTCCTAGAATGTCTATGTTCACTCTTGTCATCTCCTGTTTGACCACTTCCAATTTTCCTTGATTCATGGACCTAACATTCCAGGTTCCCATGCAATATTGCTCTTTACAGCATTGGACCTTGCTTCTATCACCAGTCACATCCACAACTGGGTAATGTTTTTGCTTTGGCTCCATCCCTTCATTCCTTCTAGAGTCATTTCTCCACTGATCTCCAGTAGCATACTGGGTACCTACCGACCTGGGGAATTCCTCATTCAGTATCCTATCATTTTGCCCTTTGTTACTGTTCATGGGGTTCTCAAGGCAAGTATACTGAAGTGGTTTGCCATTCCCTTCTCCAGTGGACAACATTCGGCTGTGGTCCATGTGATCAGATCGACTAGTTTCCTGTGATTATGATTTCAGTGTGTCTGCCCTCTGATGCCCCCTCGCAATACCTACCGTCTTATTTGGGTTTCTCTTACCTTGGTGGTGGGATATCTCTTTACAGCTGCTCCAGCAAAGCGCAGCTGCTGCACCTTACCTTGGATGAGGGGTATCTCCTCAAGGCCGCCCCTCCTGACCTTGAACGTGGAGTAGCTCCTCTCGGCCCTCCTGCGCCTGCACAGCCACCGCCTCTTGGACGTGTGGTAGCTCCTCTCTGCCGTTGGCCCTGGCCTCGGGCGACGTCTCTTCAGATTCCTGGGAGAAATATCAATAACCTCAGATATGCAGATGACACTACCCTTATGGCAGAAAGTGAAGAGGAACTAAAAAGCCTCTTGATGAAAGTGAAAGAGGAGAGTGAAAAGGTTGGCTTGAAGCTCAACTTTCAGAAAACAAAGATCATGGCATCTGGTCCCATCACTTCATGGGAAATAGATGGGGAAACAGTGGAAACAGTGTCTGACTTTATTTTTTTGGGCTTCAGAATCACTGCGGATCCTGATTTCAGCCATGAAATTAAAGGACGCTTACTCCTTGGAAGGAAAGTTATGACCAACCTAGATAGCATATTAAAAAGCAGAGACATTACTTTGCCAACAGAAGTCCATCTATTCAAGGTTATGGTTTTTCCCATGGTCATGTATGGATGTGAGAGTTGGACTGTGAAGAAAGCTGATCGCCGAAGAATTGATGCTTTTGAACTGTGGTGTTGGAGAAGACTCTTGAGAGTCCCTTGGACTGCAAGGAGATCCAACCAGTCCATTCTAGAGGAGATCAATCCTGGGTGTTCATTGGAAGGACTGATGCTAAAGCTGAAACTCCAATACTTTGGCCACCTCATGCGACGAGTTGACTCACTGGAAAAGACTCTGATGCTGGGAAGGATTGGGGGCAGGAGAAGAAGGGGATAACAGAGAATGAGATGGCTGGATGGCATCACCAACTCGATGGACATGAGTTTGAGTGAACTCCGGGAGTTGGTGATGTACAGGGAGACCTGCCGTGCTGTGATTCATGGGGTCGCAAAGAGTCGGACACGACTGAGTGACTGGACTGAACTGGACTGAACTGAAGTTTTCTCTACAATCCACACCATTCTCAGAGAGCTTTGGACTCCTAGGGCACCTAATTCAAGAGAAAAAAATTTCTCCTCCCACTGGGATCCTACTTGTTGCTAAGATCAACTTCTTCCTCAAGGAAAATAGCATCCATCTATCAGGCCCTAACCAGATTTAAGTACAACACAATCAAATCAACATTCAAGCAAGAGCCATATATCAGGGCTTGGAACTAGGCATTGTAATGTCATCACAGACCAAAATCTGGAACATCCCAACCTCCTCCCCTTAACCAAAAATTTCCTTCCTGGGCTCCATTCACTAGGAATGCTGCTTTTTTGCTTCTGAGGCCAGCAGACTAGCCCCTGAATTCTGTTACATCATGGTCAATGTTCGAATAGCTGTTTTCCTTAGATGGGATTTCCCTGGTGCCTCAGTGGTAAAGAATCTGCCTGCAATGCAGGAGACATAGGTTCAATCCTTGGGTCAGGAGGACCCACACAAATAACTTGGAGAATTATCTCTCGTCTGCATGATTAAACTAACTTTCTAGGCTATTTGGGGGCTTCCCTTGTGGCTCAGCTGGTAAAGAATCCACCTGTAATGCGGGAGACCTGGGTTTGATCCCTGGGCTGGGAAGATCCCACTCCGGTATGCTTGCCTGGAGAATCCCCTAGGACAGAGGAGCCTAATGAGTTACAGTCCATGGGTGTCGAAGAGTCGGACACGACTGAGTCACTAAGCACAGCACAGGCTGTTTTAAATGGCTCTTGAGGGAACTTTGTTTATCAGTGACCACATTTACTAACTTCTCATTGCTCCCATTGGTTAATCTACTAAATGTTCCCAAGCTTCTGTAATGAGAATTACTCTAGTGATAGAACAAACTGCAAGTCTCAGGAGCACAGTGAGGGTGGGGACCAAGACTTAGGCATCCTTGACTTTTCAACAATCAGTGCCTAGCCCTTCAGCTCTTCGTTAATGTTGGATGAAAAATGTAATGAGGTTATAATTCCTCACTCCAGGTTAATTTGGTTTGCAGTGACTTCCCATGGTTTCCCTGGTCCCTGAAGCCCTCTGGCTGGAGTTACTGTGCCTGGAGCATATCCTGCCCTGATGTTACCCAGGCAGGTCAGGCTCCAAATGCCTGCAGGCTAACAGAAGAATTTCAGCCAAGTAGGGTTCAATTTATGCAATTATTATAAGTGGGTGTGATAGGGTAATACCCCTGCTTGTAGTGCTCAAACAGAAGATTTTTTTTCTCGGGCTTTTAAACTTTTGGATGGTCAAAGTCATCTTTGGAGATTTTGCTCCTTTTGCTTTAGCAAGGGAATTGCTTCCTTCTACTTTCTGATTCTGAGGCTTTTATTGATGATGCGTGATGAGATGACCAAGAGGCGGGGTAGCCTCATCTCCAGCAGAGAGTGTATACGAACAACTGGACTTGTATGTATAAATCTGCAAGCTCTGGGACCCTGTCTTCATGACTGGAAACAATCTGAGGAGTCATGAGTTGAGAATTTTAAGTGGCTGTCACTGAGGAAAAGCAAAATACTTAACAAGACAACTTTTCTGATCTTAACCACATTTCAGTCAAAAGCAAATCTAACATTCTGTGTATAAATAGGACAGTTTCTCATCATGAACTTGAACAAAAGGGTCTCATGACAAGGTGCTTGCCTTTTTTATGCAAATATAAGATAAATATTCATGAAGCTTTATTTTAGGAAAAGACATTTTAAATGGTAAAACTAATTTAAGTTTTATTTCACATGTGCACAAATATCTTAAATCCTTCTGGGAACAAGGTAGGGGTATAATTATACATTTTTAAATGTGCAAGTGTAGGTGTGCTTGTACATATATGCCCACTTTCAGCAAGAATCGGGTATTGAATCACGTTTACTGGGTTAATTCTTATTCAGTGAGGGGCCTGGGGACTTGGAAAAATCACAGAATCATTGTTATATGGAAATCTCATAGAGTTCAAGCATGAATTCCTTGGCCCTACTAATATCTGGGTGACAGGTGGGCTGAGGGATCACCCAGAAGCTCTGGAAAGGGGAACTCAAACTCCCAGCATTCTGAGGACTGACTCACCCATGCTTGTGAGGTGAGTACAGCGGGTCTGAAGATTCAGTTCTAGATCAAGTTATACAAAACATCTGTAGACGTTTGCAGTGTAGACACTAAAAATGTTAAAAAACGAAACAAGGCTAACTAGCTGCAATTAAGTTTGATTTTTCCTTTTCTAATGCTAACTTAGTAATCAGTTTTGTTTTCTTTCTATTGTGTTTGATATAAAGTTCATCCTTTTTATTATGGAAAATGTCAAACACACCAAAAGTGGACAGAAGAGTATAACAAATCTTTATGTACTCAGCACCCAGCTTCAGCAGCTATCAACTCAACGGCACATCTTTTTCATCCATAATAATCCACCTCCATTCACAGATTAATTCAAAGCAAATCACAGATATATGTAGTATTATTTAGTCAAAGTTTTTGGTTTTAAAACCAATATTTCAATAGCCAATCATTTAGAAATCAAAAGTAGTAACCAATTATTACCCAGTTATAACCTATTGGACTGACCAAATCCAGTTGCCAGAGAAGACAGGAAATAATTGTTTGACTGAATTTAGTTTCATTTTCCTAAGTAGTTTGTGTAGTCAGACACAACCTCTGTTTATAAACTTTTCTGAACATAAAGTAGTAAGATGCTAAATCAGCTTTAAATTAGAAAATGTTAAATACTAACCCTAATCTTCCAGGTACATCTCCTAGGAGACGTGTTCTACATGTTCCATCTATGTGAGCCACTCTGGGACTTTGTTTACCTTGCGAGACATCTGCAGACTTCCACGTCTGTAATTTCAGTCTTTCATCTGTTGTTTGTGATTTACAGTGTATGAAAATTGTTTTCCCAGTGTTTATAAATTAGACTATAGGAGAAAAATTAGGATAATTACAAACATTTGTGAAGCTTTTGTTAAGTTTTTCTGGGTGTTGAATATATTAGAGCCTGTTTCTCAGTTTAAAATGGTGTTTAATCTTATCAATTTAACAAAGAAAGGTTTTAAATATAATTTGGCAAAAGTGGTGATTGTGCCTTTTTAAAACACCTTTTTCGTTTTACTCAAATAGCTTGAAAACTATTTAATTTTCACTGATTTGATTATAATCCACAAGGGAAAAGAAAAAATTTTTTATTAATTTGGACACAGTTAGGTGATCAGTCTAAATTTTAAATATGTTTAAAGAAATACAATTTTTTAAAACTATTTTTATGTACATAAACCAAAGCTGAGATTGAGATGTTTCCGCATTATAAACAGAAGAAAATAAATCTTTGAGTAGCTTCTAATTGCATAGAGCATTTCAAAGGACTTTATATTTTTTGATAAGCAAACTAAATATCTCTTTCTTTATGTTTAATTTGCTTGGCAAACACTTTCTTCATAGATTAGACAAAGGCAAAATTTTAGTCAATCCAGCTGGGATTCAAAAATTCTAAATGAGTAGAATAAAAATTAATGAAAATTTAATTTACAAAAAATCATAAATATCTGAATACTAGAAAGTCAGTGAGAGGACCCAAGTTTCCTTGGCTCTTGGGTGGTTGAGGTTTCATCCCTTCAAGCAAGTGAGAGGGAAGAGGGAAACTTGTCTTAATCTCTATGAAACCTACTAAAAAATTTAACCCATACACTTCCCTGTTTTCCTAAAGAGAATTAATCAAACATCACTTGTTCTTTTCTGATGCAAAGCTAATGTTTGTTTTTTTTTCACTTTTTATTTTATATTGGAGGGTAGCCGATTAACAATGTTGTCATAGTTTCAGGTGGAAAACAAAGGGACTCAAAGCTAATGTTTTGAATAGCAGTTATTTCAAAGTTGTTTAGAGGACTCTTAAGAGCCTGGGGTATTCTTTATCCATTCAAATCAAGTCTCAGAAAGCACCTGCATATGAGTGTGCCTGCTCACTGAGACTCCTTCATAGCCCTTCTGCTACAGGCCCTCATTATTGGTGCAGTCGTCGTATCCACCTACATAAAATTATTCCACACCACATGCCCCAACTTCTAACTCGATACTTCTCCTGTCACCTTCTCCTATTTCCTTGGGAAATCAGATGATCACATTTATTAGAAGGCTATCTAAAGTAAAACATCGTGGCTCTGTGTGAGGGCCTGTGGGTTCTCCTGTGAATGGAGTGCAGGATACTAAATGGGAGTCTTTATAATCTCCGGTTTTGGATGCTCAGAGGTAGGTCTTATGCACTTACTTGTTCTTAATTGGGTCCCAGAAAGGTGAGGGCTGAGGCAGCAATATTCTAAGCTGGAGTGTTTTTTTGTGTTGTTTTTTTTTTTTTTTACTGAAGTATAACTGATTTACAATGTTGTGTTAATTTCTTCTGCACAGCAAAGTGACTCAATTGTACATATGCAGTCTTTTTCATATTCTTTTCCTTTATGGTTTGTCATAGAATATTGAATATAGTTCCTTGTGCTATGCAGTATGACCTTGTTGTTTATCCATCCTATATGTAATAGTTTGCCTCTGTTAAACTCAAATTCCCATTCCATCCCTCCCCTACCCTGAAACCCCCTTGGCAACCACAATTCTGTTCTCTATAACTGTGAGTCTGTTTTTGTGTCATAGATATGTTAATTTGTATCATATTTTCCGTTCTGTTCCGTTCCATTCAGTAGCTCAGTCCTGTCCGACTCTTTGCGACCCCGTGGACTGTAGCCTACCAGGCTTCTCCGTCCATGGGATTCTCCAGGCAAGAATACTGGAGTGGGTTACCATTTCCTTCTCCAGGGGATCTTTCACATATAAGTGACATCATATGATATTTGTCTTTCTCTGACTTATTTCACTTAGTGTAATAATCTCTAGGTCCATCCATGTTGCTGCAAATGGCATGATTTCATTCTTTTTGATGACTGAGTAATATCCCACTATATATTTATACCACATCTTCTTTATCTATTCATCTGTTGATGGACATTTAGGTTGTTTCCATGTCTTGGCTATTGTAAATAGCACTGTTATGAACATAGGAGTGCATGTATCTTTTTGAATTAGAGTTTTCTCTGGATGTATACCCAGGAATGGGATTGCTGGATCATATGGCATCTCTATTTTTAGTTTTTTTGAGGGGCCTCTGTACTGTTCTCCTTAGTGGCTGCACCAATTTTCATTTCCACCAACAATCTAAGAGGGTTGCCTTTTCTTCACATCCTCTCCAGTATTTGTTGTTAATAGAATTTTTAATGATGGCCAGTCTGACTGTTATGAGGTGGTACCTCACTGTAGTTTTGATTTGCGTTTCAGAATAGTATTCTTGTATTTACCACCTTGTTGTTCTTCTTTAAACTAACAGAAAGGATGTTGATTAGAATTTTTCATTTATCACACACGTTGGAGAATGTAGTAATGGTAAGAAATTCTGAGTCCTTGGAATAAAATAGATTCCTTACTAATCAAGTCAAGAAGATCCAATTCAATAATCACTTTAATTTAGAAACATATATTTCAACACTTAAAAAATTCTTGGCCTTCATAGCTATGAGACAAATGGTGATTTTATTTAAAATTTTTCTCTCTCTTGGAAAAATTGATGAAGCTATTAATAGCTACTAAATAGCTATTAAAATAGATGAAACTCATTTGAGCACTTTGGGGGGCACATTATAGTATAACTGTCACACATCACAGATATTAAAATACTTTTATTAACTTAAAAAGTTTGCTGTCTACATTTTCAAAAGTTTTGAGTTGATAGCTGCTAAACCTGGGTGATGAGTGCATAGAGATTGGTTGTACTCTTCTGTCCACTTTTGGTGTGTTTGATATTTTCCATAATAAAAGGGACAAACTTTATATAAAAGACAGTTGAAAGAGAATTTTGGTATAATGTCATAGATTAAATAATTCCTGCTGCTGCTAAGTCGCTTCAGTCATGTCCGACTCTTTGAGACCCCACAGATGGCAGCCCACCAGGCTCCCCCGGCCCTGGGATTCTCCAGGCAAGAACACTGGTGTGGGTTGCCATTTCCTTCTCCAATGCATGAAAGTGAAAAGTGAAAGTGAAGTCGCTCAGTCGTGTCCGACTCTTAGCGACCCCATGGACTGCAGCCTACCAGGCTCCTCCATCCGTGGGATTTTCCAGACAAGAGGGCTGGAGTGGGTTGCCATTGCCTTCTCCGAAATAATTCCTACTCCTCCTCCTTCTCAAACTTGTTTATGTCCTTGTCCCTAGGGCCTGTGTTTGTTACCCTACATGGCAAAAGGGACTTTGCAGATACGGTTAAGTTGAAGATCCTGAAATGGGAAGATGGTTGTGGATTATCTGTGTGGACCCAGCGTAATCCCAAGGGTCCTTCTAAGAGGGAGGCAGAAGGGTTGGAGTCAGACGGAGAGGGTCATGTCATGAAGGAAGCAGAGGAAAAGGAGATGATGAGATACAGAGCAGTGAGCCAAGGAATGAGGAAATCTTCTAGAAGCTGGACAAAGCAAGAAATGGATTTTCCCCTTGAGCCTCTGGGAGAAAACAGCTCAGTGATTGTGGACTTTTGGGCTCTAGAACTGTTAAGAGAATACGTTTATGTTGCTTTAAGCCACTAAGTTAGTGATGATTTGTTACAGCTCCAATAGGAAACAAATACACATAGGAAGTAAACATACTAAGGCCCTCCTGCTTAAAAATAAGCAGATATTAACTGAATGTGCAAATAATGTAGTTAGTTCAGATTTTACCTCCTCATTCTGTTTATTCTTAAGCATAATGGTAAACATAAGCTTTCTTATCTTTTTCAATTTACAAATTCTTAATTTAGAATTAACATAACAGAAGGAAACATTCTCCTTAAGCCTTTTCAACCTGCATGGATAAAAGCTGGCCTTGCCCTTCAGCAGGCTCCTAAGTACCGTGACTTCCACTATTTACTGGTATGACTTTGTATAAAACTCCACCAGCAAGCGTATTTTTGAGTGAGTCATTCGTAGTCCTAAAATGTGTTGCGGGGCGGCTGTTCTTACAGAGAGATGATTGCTGCAGGCCCACGCCATCCCAGCTCTCGCTACGATGATTAAGAGTTGATTAAGAGTTGACCTTGCTGCTGTGTATTAAGAATCCTGGCAGGAAATTGAACTGGAAATTTGGAACAAGAGGCCAAGTGCTACATTTTTAACTTTTGTAAGAAGGTCAAAATACTATGTTGTGTTTAATACTAGACAGTATAAACTTCATTTTATAATTTCTTTACTGTCAACCAGTATTTCCATTATTAAACTTATGTGCTTCATCAAAAATAATTTAAAATACAGAAAAAAATCAAATCAAATATGCCCCTAGCTTAACAGCACCACTCAGCGTTTTGTGTATTTTTCTTTAGCTGCCTTTGAAAATCTAAAGAGCTTGGTTGCAGTGTGAAAGTGAAAGTGCTAGTCGCTCAGTCATGGCCAACTCTTTGCAACCTATGGACTGTAGCCCTCTGGGCTCTTCTGTCCAAGGAATTCTCTAGGCAAGAATATTTGAGTGGGTTACCGTTACCTTCTCTAGGGCATCTTCCCGACCCAGGGATCGAACCCAGGTCTCCCTCATTGCAGGCAGGTTCTTTATCGGCTGAGGCACCAAGGAAGCGCTGGTTGCAGTGTGTCTTTATGAAATACTGTTTAATGGACACCTTGTTTCTGTGAACATCTGCTATCCATAAAGATTACAAATAAAGAACCTTCAGAAGCAGGTGTGTTTCTCAGGCTTCCCAGCTGGCCTCTTGGCTTCCCTCTGCCTCTGGGACTCCAGAATTTTCCCAGAAGTGTGTGATTTAGCCATGCTGTTTGCAGCTGCTTGAGGGCACTCTAGGATGCTGGCAAGGGAGGGGGAAACCTGCTATCCTAGGGCCTTAGTTGGAAATTAACTTGATTAACATGTCAAGAGATCAAAGTGAAAAGGATTTAATGCCCCTTTTGTTTAAAAGTTGGAAAAAGTCTCTTTTCCCTTTTTAACTAGTTATTTGATCAGCTGAGCCATTACCCTCTGCTGTGATGTGCTGACAGCATCTAATAACATCACTATCCCAGCCACCAGAATGATTTGGAGCCTCATCCACAGCCCTCCCATTGCCACCAGACATCTCTCCGTCATTTAGCTTTCAGCTAATTAAGCCACTTAACTAGATCGTTTTCAAGGCTTCTGGGCCAATCGCCATAGCAGTGCCTAAGAAAGAAGGTATTTCTCATCATGAAGAGGAAGCAAATGCATTCCTTATCCCTCCTTTAACATGTATGTTTTAAATACCTTTTACACACAGGGCTTGTCTCAGACCTTGAGATATGGTGGTGACAAGATGGACAGGGTCCCTTGGAGCTAAGAGTCTAGAAAGGAGAGGCAGTTTAGAGAAATAATTGCCAGAAAGGGTGAAGAATACCAGGGTTGGGGGGTGCTCGGGGCAACTGGAGAACATCCTGTGGAGACCCAACCCTGTCTGAAGGGGAGGAATGTGAAAGCTAGGACCTGAGGTACGACTCACGAGTTGGGAAGGTGGGGAGGGCAGGGGAGGAAGATTGGGACTGAAGGTAACAGAACATACAAAGCCTTGGAGATGGATGAGAACAGCATATTCAAGTACTATAAGGTATTTGGCTTGGCTGAGGAGAGATCTGAGGGAAGAAGATGCCAGGGATTAGATGATGAAGGCTTTTCTGGTCACGTGAGGTAGTCTGACTTTAGTGGCAGTGAGGGAGCTCCTGAGGGTTTAAGCAGAGGAGCCACAAGGATAGCTCACTTCTTGGTTCTTCATGCACCTTCTGCTAATGCCATTGGAACCCTGTGGTCAACTTTGAGAACATGAAATTCCACTGGCTTGCAAAGCAGTTCTGCCTTAGTCAAAACCAGAAAGCACGGAGCAGCCTCAGGATACAGTGAACCCTGCTCAAGCTATTTAAGCGAGGGATTCCCTGAGGAATAAACTAGACAAACTAGTTCTCAGCCAACACAGCATTTCTCTCAGCCCCATCACAGATGGGATCTTGGCTGACCAGCTGCTCAGAACAGAGTGGCAAGGCTAAAAGAGAACTCAGAACTTATCTCAGTCCAAACCCCTCACTTTGTAGATGAACAAGCTGAGACCCAGAGGGGTGAAAGACTTCATCTGAGGTCTCATGGCCATGCAAGGAAAGATTCAGGGCTGAGGCCTAAGCCTGACTCCCAGAGTGCCAGCCCCTAGTGAACAGAAATTATACCCTCTTGTAGTATAAAAGCCTTCAATATATATTAAAACTACCATTTGAAGACTTTAGATGGGTCTTCGTATCTAGGGCTTCTGTCCTCTCTTATATCCTTGACACCAAAGATGGCTAGAATGATGATTCTAAAGGATAGAATGTAATTTAGAGTGGGGTTGCTGTGTGGCAAGGCCGTCTGCAAAGAGAGCTATCTGAAACTCTTGGCCCAACCCAGCCCTGTGTGGAAGTGGGCAGAATGGGTCAGAGTTATGGGGAGGTGATCAAGTGAGGTCTGGACGATGATGCAGAGGAGGCGTGGCCCATCTCCACCCTTGTTCTACTGAGTAGTGTCTAACCTGTCTAGCAGAACTGTTGAAATCCTCTTTGTACTTTTCCATGGCTCTGTTTCCAGCACTTTCCACAATGTGGAGGTGTTGGACCTGAGCATTAAACTATGATTAAAATAGTCAATAAGAACCTCAAATAAGAAGACTGAAAGAGAGACAGTGTGTCTAGATAGGTCCTCAGCAGGGCGCAGGATGATGGACACTGACTCGAAAGGTCCACGTTCAAAGACAAAAGTGCAAAGTGGGAAGCTGTGGGGAAAGGGGCGAGAGGAAAGAAGGGACAAAGAGGAGGGTCTAACAGACATCTGAAGAGCTGACGGACCCAGGAAGAGCTAACCGTGGTGCTTCCATCCTACCCTAAGAACAGAGAGCGGTAACTATGCAGAGCAGAATGGGCCTTACGGGGAGAGAGAGAGGAAACTAGTTGCTGGAGCATCATAGCTCTCTGGGGGCGTTTTGTTGTTGTTCAATCGCCCAGTCATGTCTGACTCTTTGCGACCCCATAGACTCCAGCATGCCAGGCCTCCCTGTCCCTCACCATCTCCTGCACTTTGCTCAAATTCATTGCTTCGGTGATGCCATTTTAGTGTGTGGCAAACAGCCTTCTACACGCCTGAGTGCAGCACCAGATCAAGGCAGATTGCAAGAGATGATATCCGTAATGATGCCGTTCGGTTAACGACAGATTAGGCTAGGGTCAGCAAACCTCTGTGAAGTGCCAGTTGCTACTTTACACTGTGTGGGCTATACACCAGCAACTCTATCTTCGCAGTGCAAAAGCAGCCACAGACAATATATAAATGAATAAGTTGCCTGTGTTCCAATAAAACTTCATTAACAAAAATTAACGTGTTCTATTTACTAAAGTAAGAAAATAAGCTGTATATTTTTCTAGGAGCGATTTGGTTACTAGAAAGGTAGCCTACTTAAGTTAGGTAAAGTCAGTTTTTTAAAAAAGAATTCAATAGATCTCTAACCTTGTAGACATCCAAAATGGAGAACAAAATTCACCCAGACCAACAAGGACCAGATGCAACAAGTCAGGAAATAAACTGCTTCTTCTATTTCTAGTGCAGCTCTATGTCAGCTCCATCCACTGCTGCTTGCTCTCTCTCTCAGCTGATGCTCCCTGCTTAGCATCAGTGCAAACATTTTGTTAAATGTGGTTGAAACATAGAAGTTCTGACTTTAAACTTTCAGTTCAAGTGTCCAGCATCTTCTGAGTCTTTCAGTGTCCCTATCCCAAGTTTTTGGTAGAAAGTATCTAGTTGGCTCAGCATGGTTAAGGTTTCCATCCTTGTCTGATTAGCTGTGGGCTGTGGGGACAAGTTCATGTGGTAAAAGTAACGAGGCCAGAAGAGGGAACAGGCGTGTGCATTTAGGGCAGATGGAGATGGGGTGAGGACACAATGATTAACATCACTACTGCATCCATTTTGCTTTATGGAAAATTTCAAATGCTCACACTTCTGTGATACTGGGCAGTTAATACAGAGATAAAACCATTATGGAGAACAATAGATACTTCTTAGTCAAATGTAGCAATTGTTTGACTCATAAATCCTGGGTCAAGTGATCTAGTAATTCTTCTCCTGAGTATACGTAGCTCAAAGTAATTCTCAAACTGGTCAATAAAGTGTGCCATCCTGGGAGACTGGAATGTGGTGGAAGAATACCATGAGATTCAGCAGTGAGTAGCATAATCTGTAGAGTCTACACAAGGGTAGCTCAAAAGCATGGCACTCAGATAATAAGGTAAGAAACACAAGGAGATCTAACAGCACACACCACCACTAATGTAAGTTTAAAATACATGTACAGGAAACAGAGAAAGCATACACATTTACTTTAACTTACACATTTAACATTTAACTTCCAAGCAAAATGATGTTCATTAAACATACATTAGGAACTTCTGACTATGATGGACTAGCTTGTAAGATACCAATTCTTCCACCAATAACAACTGCAAATGTTGAATAAAATACATATTTGAAGGTGACTTTATTTACAAAAAGGATCTTTGAAGACATAATTAAGGATTTCAATATATGAGATCATCCCAGATTATCTGGGTAAGCCCTAAATCAACGAAAAAGTCCTTGTAAGGAACAAAAAGTGGAGAAGACACAGAAGAGAAGAACTCGTGCAGATGGAGGTTGAGGCTTGAGTTATGCAGCTATAGGCTAAGGAATGCCTGGAGACACCAGAGCTGCAGGAGGCAAGAAAGCATTCTCCCCAGAGCCTTCAAAGAGAGTTCAGTTCAGTTCAGTTCAGTCACTCAGTCGTGTACGACCCTTTGCGACCCCATGAATCACAGCACGCCAGGCCTCCCTGTCCATCACCAACTCCCGGAGTTCACTCAAACTCATGTCCATCGAGTCGGTGATGCCATCCAGCCATCTCATTCTCTGTCATCCCCTTCTCCTCCTGCCCCCCAATCCCTCCCAGCATCAGAGTCTTTTCCAGTGAGTCAACTCGTTGCATGAGGTGGCCAAAGTATTGGAGTTTCAGCTTTAGCATCAGTCCTTCCAATGAACACCCAGGATCGATCTCCTTTAGAATGGACTGGTTGGATCTCCTTGCAGTCCAAGGGACGCTCAAGAATCTTCTCCAGCACCACAATTCAAAATAATCAATTATTTGGCAATCAGCTTTCTTCACAGTCCAACTCTCACAACCATACATGACCACGGGAAAAACCATAACCTTGACTAGACAGACCTTTGTTGGCAAAGTACTGTCTCTGCTTTTTAATATGTTATCTAGGTTGGTCATAACTTTCCTTCCAAGGAGTAAGCGTCTTTTAATTTCATGGCTGCAATCAGCATCCGCAGTGATTTTGGAGTCCCAAAGAATAAAGTCTGACACTGTTTCCACTGTTTCCCCATCTATTTCCCATGAAATGATGGGACCAGATGCCATGATCTTTGTTTTCTGAATGTTGAGCTTCAAGCCAACCTTTCACTCTCCTCTTTCACTTTTATCAAGAGGTTTTTGAGTTCCTCTTCACTTTCTGCCATAAGGGTGGTGTCATCTGCATATCTGAGGTTATTGATATTTCTCCCGGCAATCTTGATTCCAGCTTGTGCTTCTTCCAGCCCAGCGTTCCTCATGATGTACTCTGCATAGAAGTTAAATAAGCAGGGTGAGAATATAAAACATTCACGTACTCCTTTTCCTATTTGGAACCAGTCTGTTGTTCCATGTCCAGTTCTAACTGTTGCTTCCTGACCTGCATACAGGTTTCTCAAGAGGCAGGTCAGGTGTTCTGGTATTCCCATCTCTTTCAGAATTTTCCACAGTTTATTGTGACCCACACAGTCAAAGGCTTTGGCATAGTCAATGAAGCAGAAATAGATGTTTTTCTGGAACTCTCTTGCTTTTTCCATGATCCAGCGGATGCTGGCAATTTGATCTCTGGTGCCTCTGCCTTTTCTAAAACCTGCTTGAACATCTGGAAGTACATGGTTCACATATTGCTGAAGCTTGATTTGGAGAATTTTGAGCATGACTTTACTAGCGTGTGAGATGAGTGCAATTGTGCGGTAGTTTGAGCATTCTTTAGCATTGCCTTTCTTTGGGATTGGAATGAAGACTGACCTCTTCCAGTCCTGTGGCCACTGCTGAGTTTTCCAAATTTGGTGGCATATTGAGTGCAGCACTTTCACAGCATCATCTTTCAAGATTTGAAATAGCTCACCTGGAATTCCATCACCTCCACTAGCTTTGTTAGTAGTGATGGTTTCTAAGGCCCACTTGACTTCACATTCCAAGATGTCCAGCTCTAGGTCAGTGATCATGTTATCGTGATTATCTTGGTTGTGAAGATCTTTTTTGTACAGTTCTTCTGTGTATTCTTGCCATCTCTTCTTATTATCTTCTGCTTCTGTTAGGTCCATACCATTTCTGTCCTTTATGGAGCCCATCTTTGCATGAAATGTTCCTTTGGTATCTCTAATTTTCTTGAAGAGATCTCTTGTCTTTCCTATTCTGTTGCTTTCCTCTATTTCTTTGTGTTGATCGCTGAAGAAGGCTTTCTTATCTCTCCTTGCTATTCTTTGGAACTCTGCATTCAGATGCTTATATCTTTCCTTTTCTCCTTTGCTTTTCACGTCTCTCCTTTTCACAGCTATCTGTAAGGCCTCCTCAGACAACCATTTTGCTTTTTTGCATTTCTTTTCCATGGGGATGGTCTTGGTCCCTGTCTCCTGTACAATGTCATGAACCTCCGTCCAGAGTTCATCAGGCACTCTATCTGTCAGATCTAGTCCCTTAAATCTATTTCTCACTTCCACTGTATAATCATAAGGAATTTGATTTAGGTCATATCTGAATGGTCTAGTGGTTTTCCCTACTTTCTTCAATTTAAGTCTGAATTTGGCAGTAAGGAGTTCATGATCTGAGCCACAGTCAGCTCCTGGTCTTGTTTTTGCTAACTGTATAGAGTTTCTCCATCTTTGGCTGCAAAGAATATAATCAATCTGATTTCGTTGTTGACCATCTGGTGATGTCCATGTATAGAGTTTTCTCTTGTGTTGTTGGAAGAGGGTGTTTTCTATGACCAGTGCATTCTCTTGGCAAAACTCTATTAGCCTTTGCCCTGCTTCATTCCTTGCTCCAAGGCCAAATTTTCCTGTTACTCCAGGTGTTTCTTGACTTCCTACTTTTGCTTTCCAGTCCCCTATAATGAAAAGGACATCTTTTTTGGATGTTAGTTCTAAACGGTCTTGTAGGTCTTCATAGAACCTTTCAACTTTGGCTTCTTTAGCATTACTGGTTGGGGCACAGGCTTGGATTATTGTAATATTGAATGGTTTGCCTTGGAAATGAACAGAAATTATTCTGTCGTTTTTAAGATTGCATCCAAGTACTGCATTTCGGACTCTTTTGTTGACCATGATGGCTATTCCATTTCTTCTAAGGGATTCCTGCCCACAGTAGTAGATATAATGGTTCTGAGTTAAATTCACCCATTCCAGTCCATTTTAGTTTACTGAATGACTCCTGTTTGACCACTTCCAATTTGCCTTGATTCATGGACCTAACATTCCAGGTTCCTATGCAATATTGCTCTTTACAGCATCGGACCTTGCTTCTATCACCAGTCACATCTACAACTGGGTATTGGTTTTGCTTTGGCTCCATCCCTTCATTCTTTCTGGAGTTATTTCTCCACTGAGCTCCAGTAGCATAGTGGGCACCTACCGACCTGGGGAATTCCTCATTCGGTATCCTATCATTTTGCCTTTTGATACTGTTCATGGGGTTCTCAAGGCAAGTATACTGAAGTGGTTTGCCATTCCCTTCTCCAGTGGACCACATTCTGTCAAAGGGAGTGGCCCTGCCAAAACCTGGTTTTAGACTTTTGGACTCCAGAGCTGTGAGAAAATAAGTTTCTGTTGTTTATAAAAACCCCAGTTTGTAGTAGTTTGTTACGGCAGCCACAGGAAGCTAATACAGTACTGTTACCATTTCCCAAACAATACAAAGACCGTTAATTTTCTCCATCATACAGTTTTTTCCTATTCATAAATTTCTACTCATACAATGAAATATTGTGTCTTACATTTTATTTCTACATATATTTCACGGTCAACAAGACATTGTGGTTATTATTTTGTTGATGTCTGATATTTTCATTTAAAAAGGTACCTGACTTGCTAGATGTAGCATGGTATTTTGCTATTTTATTCACAATTCTTGGGTAATATATTTAAACAGTTCATCTTCCTTTCTGAAATATATTTCATATTTTTGTCGAATTTCCTATTAGCTTTGCTTGATTGTAAAAATTCTTCAAATGTAAGGGAGTAACCCTCCTTTGTTATACATTTTTTCTTTTTAAATAATTTCTCTGCTATGTTCTTTTTCTTTTAGTTTTGTTTGTGGCCAATATGGCACATACTTTAATTTTTTATGTACTTTTGTGACTTAGTTCATTACTTTCAGCTCAAAAGTTCTCCATCCTCCAGAGATGTCCAAGATCAGTTCAGTTCAGTTCAGTTCAGTTGCTCAGTCATGTCCGACTCTCTGTGACCCCATGAATCACAGCACGCCAGGCCTCCCTGTCCATCACCAACTCCCGGAGTTCACTCAAACTCATGTCCACAGAGTCGGTGATGCCATCCAGCCATCTCATTCTCTGTCGTCCCCTTCTCCTCCCGCCCCCAACCTTTCCCAGCCTCAGAGTCTTTTCCAGTGAGTCAACTCGCCGCATGAGGTGGCCAAAGTATTGGAGTTTCAGCTTTAGCATCAGTCCCTCCAATGAACACCCAGGATCGATCTCCCTTAGAATAGACTGGTTGGATCTCCTTTCGGTACAAGGGACTCTCAAGAGTCTTCTCCAACACCACAGTTCAAAAGCATCAATTCTTCGGCGATCAGCTTTCTTAGGTACCCGTATTTTCTTCTAATCTTTTAATATTTTTGAATAAAATTTAAACTTTAACTCACTAATCTATATTAAGCTAAATTGGAGAAGGTAGAAAACTCTTATGTCTCTTTAGGCTAAAACTTCACCTAAAGTCTTTAGTGGGCTTCCCTGATAGCTCAGTTGGTAAAGAATCTGCCTGCAATGCACGTGACCCTGGTTCAATTCCTGGGTTGGGAAGATCCCCTGGAGAAGGACTAGGCTGTCCACTTCAGTATTCTTGGACTTCCCTTGTGGCTCAGCTGGTAAAGAATGCACCTGCAATGCAGCAGACCTACGTTTGATCCCTGGGTTGCGGCATGATTTAGTGGCTGAAGGTGGTATTTCACATATAAACAAAACACAGAACAAATTCTGGACTGAATTATAGGGCCCAGAGAGTTTGGCTTTGGTGTTTACAGCTGATGACAGCTTGTCTACCAATCCACTGAATGCTTAGCTAAAGATTGTCCTCCACAACAATGGAGCTGCAAGATGCCACCAGACTGCTTCCTGGGTAGTATTATCCTTTCTTGTGAGCTCTAGTAAAAAGAAGAAAGGCAGTCCAACTCTGAGCTTTGGGAGAATAAACAGAGTCTGGGGTCAAAACTGCCTTCTTCCATCACACTGTAGGGCCAGGGTCCTGGAGTGGTGGGACTATCCACTCTGAGACCGGGCTTTGCAGTCCAGAGGAGAGAGTGTCAGGCTTTGCAAAGACCTCCATCAGTACCCTCTTTGCCGAAAATCCAGCCTGAATCCCCAATCCTAACCATACTCAGAGCTCTAGTTTAACTGGAGTTGACCTGGAGTCCTGGTCCAGCTGCTTTCCTAGGATGTAAGAAGGGACATCTCTGAGGACAGAGGAGGGGCAGAGAGAGGCTGAAACACGTCCTGTGACAAGGAGGGAAAACAGAAAACCTGGGTGAATTGAGTTCAGATGTCTTCCCCATTTCCAAGCTGTGCAATCTTGGGTAAACGACCACTTTGCACTGAACTGAATCCAAAGACAATATCACTGTCTGAGACCCAAAGGACTTGGGCAACATAGTCTCTAAGGTCCCTACCAGGTCTGATTGGCACAGATGCTACAGCCAAAACCCCCAGCAGGCCCAGTTGGCTCCCCTGACAACTGGAGAGGAAGGAAATCACAGATAGCCACAGGCTCCAGGAGTTAAGTGCAATCTGCAAAGCCCAGGCAGATTAGTTTTTGTGTGCACACTGCGTGATATAGAAAGTTCTGTTGGTATGGTACCAGCCTGTCCAATGACACCTGTCACACACCGATTAAATTTCTCAGCAACAAAAGATAATGTTATCAACTGTCAGCTGTCTCAGTAATAAAGTGGATGTGCATTCATAATGGTGGAAATGTAACTTATCAGTAAGTTATGAAACATGACTATATAACTGTCTTTACCTTCTGCTATCATTTTTACAAGCATCTTTGTGTTTTTACAAAACACAGATTGGCAAAACACAAGTTGAACACGCTTCCAGTGCAGGAAAGAATAGTGTTTCATGTTTATTTACTGTGTGCTCCCATTAATAATAACCATAAAAATATCTAGGAGCAATTATTCTTTTAATACAAGGTTCACTGGATTATTACAGTAATACCCCACTACCAGGCACCATAGTCATTCTTGAATTTGGTTTCACTAAGACTTAATCCGTCATATACAGGAAGGCTTCCAGGACATGGTTCTCACTTGCATACTCAAATGGCCATAAACCCTTTTCCCCCAACACTACATGCCCAGACTGATAAGTAACTGTATGCAGAGGATTCTCTTAGTGACTATAGGTCCTTCTCCCCACTTCCTTCCACCTACATGTATATACGTATTCAAATGTGTTCAGCCAGTCAGTATTCTGGGAATGTTGGCTCTCCTTTACACCTCTGGAGTTGATCCAAACAATACATTTCTTATAGCTGCATTTCTCTAGAAAATAAGCCATTTCTGCAGAACATCCTGGATCACAAACCACTGCTGGGTGTGTAGTGTATCCTTCTAGTGAGTGAACCCTGCTAAATCACAGAAAATGGAGACTGCCAAGTATGTGTGTGTCTGTGTGTGTGCAGTTTGATTTTTTGCTTGGTTTTATGTACAAAAAATTTTGGTTTCAGGAAAGCAGAGATGATATAACCAGCATCAAAGTTGCTCTGTTCAGGTATTCCTAAATATAATGATTCTATTTGAAAATTAAAGATCAATATTTTTTGGCAAATACATAGATTTAAACATTCATTTTAAAAAAGGGCATAATACTGATTTGAATTGCTGTTTTGGAGAAAAATCTCAACTATGCATCAAAATGTTATATAAATAATGTATGTAATATTCAAATTACTTTCAAAGCAGTAACTAAAGATATTGAAATGTTACCTTTTGAGATTTGTAGATTACTGAAAACAACATATGAAAACTATTTTGTGGGTGCAATAGAAGGAAACTTGAAAAGCAGAATGTACTTAAAGTTGTAAAATCTAGACTAGGTGAATTCAGTATTCATGAAGTATGCTTTCATCAACAGTAAGCTTCCCTGGTGGCTCAGAGGCTAAAGCTTCTGCCTCCAATGTGGGAGACCCGGGTTCGATCCCTGGGTCGGGAAGATCCCCTGGAGAAGGAAACGGTAACCCACTCCAGTATTCTTGCCTGGAGAATCCCATGGATGGAGAAGCCTGGTAGGCTATAGTCCACGGGGTCGCATAGAGTCGGACACGACTGAGCGACGGAACAGAAAACAGAACAGAACAGAATAACAATAACAGTTAAGGCATATGTGGTGCTACCACGTGCCAGGTACTACTGAACTTTTTATATGAACCTGTTTAACCCTTACAACAGCCCTGGAAGGTAATTACTACTGTGAGTCCCCACTGAATAAATATGAATTTTTCCCAAGGGCTGACAGCTCGTTAAAAAGCCAGACAACTGCATCATGGAAAATGTTTTCCTCACTCTCTCTCTCCATCCTCTTTTCTCTCTACCTTTACTTTGTAGGAGCACTGATCCAGTTTTTTCTAGTTAAGTGGCCAAGTGCAGACTCCCTTCTTTCTGGCTGGAGTAGAAGGAACAGTACCGCTCCTTGTCTGGAGGACTGGCCAGTTCCTTCTGGATATCCTCTGAGGCAACCAGATTAAAGCTAACTGGAGTCTGGGTTGGCCTCCCCACCCCAGCCTTCTCTCTTTCTGATTCTCTTCTCATATCTGAAAGTTTGATATTGGTTTCATTTTGTTTTGTAACCAGTAATGGCGAGGTCTGAGACCTGGATTTGTGTATTGGGGGCTTAAATTGGGCAAAGAAATCAAACTTTGAACTGAGGCAGTTTATACTTGGTTTAAGAGAAAAAGACAATCTATGCAACCCAGCCCAGTTTCTAAGGATTCTCTGCGTTTAGGTTATGTGCCAAAACCACAGCTCAGTCACAGCTAACTTCTTTCATCCTTCCTTCTCTTCGACAGCTAATAATTTTGATTGGCTATTGTCCCTCACTATTTCTCTAGGGCTTCCCTGGTGGCTCATATGGTAAAGAATCCACCTGCAATTCAGGAGACCCAGCTACACAGTAAGTTTGTGGTAGAATTCAGATATTTCTGGATTCTCTGGTCACCATCAATTAGCACTCTGTTCCTCAGTTTTTCCCACAAAAATCTCAGCAATACAACCAAAACATGGGTTTGGGATTGTTAGCCTGTTTATGGAGAAGTGTTTGTGCTAAACCCCCCAGTTCTCCGCTCCTGTGTGACCAGGGGGAGTCTGACTGAGGTTAGAAAATCAGGCTCCAGTCTGGAACTGCATTTCCCTCGTGCTCACTTCGAGTCTTGACGTTTTTATACCGTGTTCTACCAAATGAACGCAACAACCCCATGATGTAAAGTTTTATTAAAGGAAAATAAACTTTTGTCTAGTCTTAAATAATTGAAAATTTGGATCTGAATCTTGTAAATCTCTTCTGTCTGCAACTTGATATTCAGTTTGGAATGGCACGGACAATTTAGTTGCTCTTGAAATCTTGAATTTTTTGAAATCATCCATTTCTGATTTACCTTTCTTTCTGAGTATTCAGGATTATTATCTTTCCCCATGCCGTTATAGTTCGGTGGGCTTGGTGATTAGCTATGCACAATGGGCAATGAATGGAAGTGTCATTTATGGGCCAAAGCATTTCATTGCTGGTTTGAGTCCCTCCAGTCCTCCTTTGCCCTAGTGATTGTAGAGATGGCCTCATGTTGTGGAGATAGAGCCAGAAGATGGATGGCTACTTTGCTGCTTATACAACAGTTGTCTTCGGAAGTTGCCCAGGCAGTGCAGTTAACCTTAGGTGAGTGAGAAATCTTTGCTGTGTTTAAGTCACTGTGATTTGGGGAGATTGTTGTTACTGTAGCATTACTTATCCTGATTCATGAATCATGCCATGTTGGAACTTTGCATTTTATTTTCATACGGTATTATTTTTAATTAGATTCTATTTTACTATGGTTCTTTCTCTGACACATATTTATTACAGCTTTATTGAGGTGTAATTGATGTATGGGGTTGCAAAGAGTCAGACATGACTGGGAGACTAATTCTGATCTGTAATAAAATGTACATATTTAAAGTATACGACTTCATGAGTTTTGACATATATATATATGTCAAACCCATGAAATCATCATCACAATTAAGATAATGAACCTATCTGTCACCCCAAATATTTCCTTGTGCCCCTTTGAGATCTCTGCCTCTCTCGCTTTCCCATCCCTACTCCCCTAATCCCAACCTTGGCCTGCTTTCTGTCACTATACATTAATAAAAATGGAATCTTACAATATGTGTTCTTTTATTGCCTCGTGTCTTTCACCCAACATAATTATTTGGCAATTTATCCATGTTGTTGTGCATATTAATGGTTCATTCCTTTTCATTTCTAAGTACCATTCTATTATATAGATGTACCACAATTTGTTTATTTTTATTCACTTACCTGTAATGGACATTTGAGTTGTTTTCAGTTTTGGGCTATTGCAAGTAAAATTGCTATAAACGTTTATGTGCAAGTCTTTATATAGACATATGCTTTAATTTCTCTTGGATTAATACTTAGGAGTGGAATGACTGGGTCATATCAGAGGAGTGTATTTACCTTTTTAAGAAACCACCAAACTTTTCCCCAAAGTGTTTGTACTATTTTACACTCCCGCCATCAATACAAGAACATTCAAGTGATTCTGCATCCTTGCAATTTTGATATGCTCTGACCTTTAATTTTGATTAAATGATTACACTATTCCAAGTTCACAGCTTTGTTCCCAATGCCATCAACTTAGGTTCCTTGATACTTCTTGCAATAGTCACTTACCTGGCACTTCTCCTTCAGATAAATTGAGGGTGTCAGATAGGAACTTTGTGAACTTCCTCCTACCATCTATAAACTTAGCTCTATCAGTTCCTCTCATTCCCACCTTGACTCCTGTCAGAGCAGAGGAGTCATGTCTCCACCCCCTCCTGTCTAAATCGCTCTCTCCCCCTCACACTACATTTTGGACCCCATTCTCCTGTGAAGACTTGTTCTGGGAACTTTTTCTCTCTGCTGGCGTCCGCCTTTCCAGTTGCAGGGTATCAGTCTTATATTCAGTTCTTGCCCATCTTTAAAACACAAAACAAATATTATCTTGTGATCTTATTCCCTCAAGCTACCACCCTATTTTTCACCTTCGATTTAAAGTTAAATATACTGAAAAAAGTTAGATAATTCCCATTGCCTCCACAACTTACTGCAGTCTAGCTTTTAACCTTCTTTCCGTTTAAGTTGCTCTCACTTAGGTCACCAATGACCACCATGTTCCTAAGTCTAGCACATTCCAAACTTTCTCTTACTTGAACTCTGGGCAACCTTTACATAGCTGATCACTTCCTTTTTTTTTTTTTTTTGGTCATGCCCCTCCTCTGGCTTGTGGGATCTTAGTTCCCCAGCCAGGGTTTGAACCCCAGGCACTACATAGTGCAAGCACAGAATCCTAACCTCTGGACTGCCAGGGAGTTCCCAGTCACTTCCTTCTTAAAACATTTTTCCTCTTGGTTTTCCCAGGGTATCCCCTCAATTCTCCTCCTTAGTCTTCTTTTCTCCTTTGCTTTCCTTCACTGTACTCCCATATGTTATTGGGTCCAGACTATAACTATGGCCTTTTCTCAATCCCTCCCGTGGCTTTATTCTGATGACTGACTAGCTCAATTGGTAAAGAATCCGCCTGCAATGCAGCAGACACAGTTTGATTCCTGGGTCAGCAAGATCTGCTGAAGAAGGCAATGGCTACCCACTTCAATATTCTTGGGCTTCCCTGGTGGCTTAGTTGGTAAAGAATCTGCCTGCAATGCAGGAGACCAGGTTTGATCCCTGGGTTGGCCCCTGAAGAAAGGAATGGCTACCCACTCCAGTATTCTGGCCTGGAGAAACCCATGGACTGTATAGTCCATGGGGTCGTGAAGAGTCGGACATGACTGAATGGCTTTCACTTTCATTTTCCTGTGGCTTCCCTT
Source organism: Moschus berezovskii (assembly GCF_049115385.1). Classification (NCBI taxonomy): domain Eukaryota; kingdom Metazoa; phylum Chordata; class Mammalia; order Artiodactyla; family Moschidae; genus Moschus; species Moschus berezovskii. The sequence goes on from NC_142469.1 coordinate 45,814,729, forward strand.
ACACCTTAAGGTCAATGATTACCAAAATTCTGTCTCCATTCATGCCATTCTTGCCAGTTCCAAAGCCACAGGGCTACCTGCCTCCACTTGGATATTTCCACAAATCCCAACATTTAATATGTAGAAAACTTGATTCACCACCCTCTTTCTCAAATCTGCCTTTCCTGCTATGTTCCCATCATAGTTTATCCTTCCACTCTTTGAGCATCCTTGAGTCCAAATTGTTGCTTAATTCCTACAATCACTCACTTAGTCAGAGACACTCTCTTCTTTGAGACCTCTTGGATCCATCCCCTTCTATGTACCTCCTTTGCCTTCTTAGCTGATGTTGACATCACCTCTCACCTGGATTGCTATAACTGGTCTCCAAAATAGTCTCTTGGCCACCAGTCTTTCCCAACACTGCGCTTGGTAATCTGGCTCCTGCCTACCTCTCCAGACTTATCTCCTATTACTTCCTCTCTCGATTCTGGATCTTAAACACTCCAGCTGTGCTTAATGGCCTGCATTGCTCTGAATGGGCCATACTTCTGTGCTTCCTGCTGTCCTCTTGGTCTGAAACATTCCCCTTCAATGTCCTTTGCCTTGAAAACGCTTTTTGTTCTTCTTGACTCTGCTCAGTATTGCCTTTCTAGTGGATTTCCATAGCATTTCCCTGACCTTCCTATGGGATCCTTATTCTATGTATGCCTTTATTATTGTACTTTTCATTAGTACTGTTCTCAGAGCTGTGGCTGTTAACTTACATGGCAAAAGAGGCTTTGCAGATGTGATTAAATCAAGAATCTTGAGATGGGGAGGTTATTCTGGATTATCTGGGAAAGTCCTAAATGTAATTACAAATGTCCTTATAAAAGGGAGGTAGAAGGAGATTTGACTACAAAAGGAGGCAGTGTAACCACTTAAGCAAGATAATACACTGATAGTTTTGAGGATGAAAGAAGGGGCCACAGGCCAAAAAAGCAACTCTAAAAGCTGAAAAAGTTAAGGAAACAGACTCTTCCCCTAGAAGCTCTAAAGAAAGTGTAGTCCTACTTAAATCTTGATTTCAGATCAGTGAAATATAGTGCAGACTTCTGGTCTTCATAACTGTAAGAGAATAAATATGTATCGTTTTAAGCCTCCAAGGTTGTTGTCATTTGCTACAACATCAATAAGAAACTAGCATCTTGGGCCAAATGAGGCCTGCCCTGGGCCTCATGCTGCAGAGGCCTCTGCTCTGTGCCCATTCCACCTGTGGGGTGTAGAGACTATGTCCTCACTTCTAGACCAGGTACCGTGTACCCCAAGACTCCCGAATTCCTTACTAAAGAAATTCTTCCTCAAGACCTATTTATTGAGCCTAAATGCCTCTTCCCAAAGTTGGTTCTTTTGAGACAGACTGTACTGCCAGTGGGCTCATGCTCTGATCTGAAGGATAGTCAAAGTAGCAGTTATTTGTGGGATGAACCACTGTATAGACAGTAGACTGAAGGGCACAAGAACTGAGGCTAGGAGACCAAAGAGAAGGCTGCCACAGTCATTCAGGTAAGAGATGATGATAGAGGTGGCAGAGATGGTGAGACGTGGCTAAAGTCTAGATATATTTTAAACATAAAGGCAACAGGCATCCATGTTGGATGGGAGGTATGAAAAAAAGGGAAGGGTGTCATTCCAAGGTTTCTGCTCTGAACAACCAGAAGAATGACATTGTCATTAATTTAGATGGTAAAGAAGGGAGAAACAGCATTTACTGAGGTAAAGATTAGTGGCTTTATTTAAATGTATTAAATTTAGATGTCTATTACTTATCAAAGTGGGTAAGGTGTTGGATGTTGAATCTTGCTTTCTGCAAATATGCTTCCAGAAATTAGCTTAGAGTCCTAAAATAGAGATTATTAATAGATGGGTCAAATGAACATGTGACATTCCTTCACAGAAATATTTCAAGACATACTCACAGTTTTGTATCCTTACATCGTCAGATAGGTGAAGATTCAGCCCATTGATATTACACAGCCTGAAAAGCTGTGTAAGCCAGGGATATTAACAACCTGGTTGTCTAGTATCTTCTTGTTCTTGGCTCTTTCAAACATTTAGGGCAGATATTGAATATTAATACCAAGTGGACTGAAGTCAGATCCGTGGTCTGTCTTACTATCTTAGTCTTGAACTTTCTTAATCTGCTGATTGCAAAAATTTTTCTCTGAAATTTTTACATGTATAATAATTTGACTTTGTTCCACCTCGAAATTATTTTATTTTCCATACCACATGCTTGGAAAGTTTATAGCCAGGGCTTTTGTTGCTTCAGTCCACTTGAATGCATCCTGGATACTAATAGGGCCTGAGAGAGTGTCTGATGTTGCTGAATAGTCTATAAAGGTTGTTCATTAGAAAATGTTAATTTGATGAATGAGCAATAATGCTGATATTCCTGGATCTCAATTCTTAGACACTATAAAACAATAAACCTATAAATCTTAGTGTGTTTTGTAGTGTTAAAAAGGTCACAGCTCTGTTGCAAGATATTGGAGACTAGATTGTTCATACATTTTCTCTTTTGCATTCTATAATCAATACCCACTCCCCTCATGCTCCTGAAGTTTCTCTTGTCAAGTTCACCAATGATGGTCACATTACAAAATCAATAGTCATTGTTTTTAATCCTCATTTTACTTACTCTCTCAGCAGGGTTTGACCCAATTGACTACTCCCTCCTGAAACACCTTTTCTCCTTTATTTTGGATCACTGTGTTCTGTTGGTGTGATGGTTAGTTTTACGTGTCAATTTGACTGGACCACAAGGTGCCCAGACATTTGGTTAAACCTTATTCGGGGTGTGTCTGTGAGGGTATTTCTGGATAGGATTAACATTTAACTCAGTAGACTGAGTAAAGTAAATTGCCCTCCTAACTGTAGGGGGGCCTCATCAAATCAATTGAGGACCAGAAACAAACAAAAGAACTAAGTTCTGCTGCCTGATTGGCCTGAGATGGAACGTTGGTCTTTTTCTGCCTTTATGTTTCTAAATGAAATAACAGGTCTTCTTGAGTCTTGAACCTGTGGGCTCTCCTGGTTCTCGGGTCTCTATACTCAAATTGGAACTACACTATCAGCACTCCTGGGTTTCCAGCTTGTTCCTATTGACTGTAGACCTTGAGACTTCTCAGCCTCCATAGTAGCATGAGACAATTATTTATAATAAATTTCTTCATATGTATTTATTTGCTTGTAAACTATCTCCCCCACTAGAGGATAATGCTATGAGTAGAGACCTTTTGTCTATTTAGTTTGCTTCTGTATTACCAGCATTGGGACTGTGTCTAGCAGATAGTAGGTGTTAAATAAATTTTTGTGAACTATATAATAAATTTTGCTTGTGTATATTTTCCTAAGGCCTAAGGCCAGTGAATACTTGTGCTTGTGTGCATGTATCTTCATAGGTGCTCAGAATTTGTCCACATATATTAATTATCCTCACATGACCTGTAGAAAGGGAAGGAGGGAACGATTTAACTATGATTCACATGCATTGGTGGGATGGGATTTGCAGATAAGGGTGCCTCAAAGGGGGCTGCTGGGCTTACCTTCATTTACCTCATGAACACAGTATATCTTGAGGTCTTGTCTTTGAAGAATTTATTTATTTTATAAGGCTGTGCTGTGCATTTTGCTACAAGACCTGACCAGGAACAATATACTCAGTCAATATGAATTTTCAACATTTAAAATTCTTTCCAGAGTGGAAAAAATACGCAAATAAAATTTGTGGCTTGAGGGTTTGTAAGCACACATGTGGTAAGATGAAGGAATGGTTTCAGACATCCTTTGGAGCTTGTCTTCCAAACCCAGTAACCCATTTGCACTGATACACAAATAACCCTTTAGTGGCCTGTGAATGCTATTATGTGAGTAATTATTCCCTTCCTGACTTCCCCAATAATCTGGATTAGGTGTTTCAATGATAATTATGACCAAGTATATATGATTTTTTACATTAAGATTTTCACAGGATGGAGATGATACATAATAAACTTTTAAAGTAAATAAGTAAATGCACTAATAATTCATCTCTTAAATAGTAATTCTATCACCAGTCACATGCCAAAATTACATTTTTATAATGTGTTTATTTGTGTACAAAATATGTTGTAATTTACTGATGTATATGCAGCAAAATATTCTATCACATACAACAAAAATACACTTTTTACCCCCTTCCCCTGCCCTTGAAAATGGCAACACTGTTTTGGCAGTTCAGCAGCTAAAAATAAAGTGCTATAATTAAGCAGTATTGGAATGTCTTCACTCAACAAATGTGATGTACAATTTGAGTATACAACCACATTTTTGTTAGTTTTTTTCACAGAACAGGAAATTCCACATCCTGAACACCTCCAGAGGATACAAATATTTGTATATATATGTACACATGTATACACTGTATATGTAAAGTGCCAACAAGCCTCTTTGTCTCTGTGAGTTTGTTGTGTTTATGTTTATTCTGGCTTTCCAAAATCAGTCACACTATTGGGATCTCAGAGTTCATCAGCAGGCACCGAGAAGCTCACCAAAGGCTGGCTTGTTAGCGGTGTGGTGTTGGTTAGAGGGTGGAGGGAGCCATCAGACCTCACTGGGGGACCTGGAGCGGAAGGGCACTTTGGACTGGAAACAGCCACAAAACAGGAGCCACAGGGCCCGTTGGATCTCCTGGTTGCGGAAGGCATAGATGATAGGATTGATCATAGAGTTATAGGTTGCGGGCAGCAGGGTGGCGTAGGTGTAGACATCTGGGTCCTCGTGGCTACCTACCACGCAGTAGATGGCAAAGGGCAGCCAGCTGGCACCGAAAGTGCCCAGCACCACTGCCAGCATTCCCACACCTTTTCTGGTGGCAGCAAGGTGGGGTGGCGCCAGGCAGTGCTGCTGTAGCGCGATCTGGTGTGCGTGCCGCCAAACCACCTGGCAGATGCGCACGTACAGGTGCAGCATGACGCCGAAGACCGCAAAGAAGGTGGCCGAGAGCAGCGCCACGTGGCTGCGCGTCAGTGGGCGCACCACGCTGCAGGAGGCGCGCTCCGCCAGGCAATTCCAGCCAAGCACCGGCAGCAGCCCGAGGCCTAAGGACACGGTCCAGGTGGCAGCAAGAAGGAGGTGCACGCCCAACAGGGTCCGTCGCGAGTAATAGGTGAGTGCGTTATAGAGGGACAGGTAGCGGTCCACCGTGATGGCCAGCAGGCTGCTGACCGAGGCAGCGAACGAGGTCACAAGGAAGCCCACAGTGAGCAGGCTCACGGTCTCTGAGGGCACCACGTACTGGAATACGAAGTGCAGGATGAGACCGCAGCCCGCCAGCAGGTCGGCGGTGGCCAGGCTGCCCACCAGCACAAACATGGGCGTGCGCAGAGCAGGGGTAGACGCGATGAGCGCCACTACCAGGGCATTTTCGCCTGCGATCACCGTCCCAGACACGCAGAGCAGTACGTCCCATGGATTCACTGCCGACAGTAGCAGCCCCGGCGGCCCCGCTGGCAGCTGCGAAGACAACTCCAGCGACGCATTAGCTGCGCCGCCGCCCCCCAGCGCCGCCGCCGCTGCGGCTGCCGGGTGCCCCCATTCACCGGTGTCCCGCGCTCCTGCTGCGGTGGCCGCTGCCGCCGCACCCTCGGCCGCCACTGCCACCACCTGGGAGTCGTTGAGCGAAGATACGCTCGCGTTCATCGCGGCGGGACGTTACACCCTGCGTGGAGAGGGAGAACAAATGTCAGGTGTGCGGTTCACTCCGCCAGGGGACTTCCCCGGGCGCTGCTGCCCAGCTCGTACTGCCCATCCCACTCCAGAGCAGAGCGAGGAAGCAGTGGTTGAGAGCCAAAAATAAATAAATACCTGTTGAGTGAGTGAGTTAGCCAGTGAGAGAGTGAAACGCACAAGGGATGCCGCACTGGTATCTGAGTTTTTGCACAGATAAACACACGAAGAACATGCACTCACGCTCACACTGATCACGGAAGTGTGCCCGTATTTACAACCGCATCTTGTGCACCAGGCTATTATTGTCGGCCCCAGCGAGTCCTGCCCGGGCTCTGACCCGCTTGGTCAGGCGCTCTCCTCAAGTAAGCGGCGGAGTCGCTGTCCGCGGTGCTGAAAGAGAAGTTTCTGCTCTCGGGGAGCACAGAGCACCCCGCTGGCCTCAGAGACCCCTAGGAAAGGGGTTTTGGGGGAGAGAAGCTGGAATGTCTCTTTAGGTGGAGAGTGTGGAATCAGCTTGGCTCCATTTCTCCGGGGTGAGAAGAATTCATCCCCTGGCCATCCTTCACCCCTTCCCCTCTGCACACACCCTCAAAGTTCCTTTAGACAGCCCGGTTGCTCACCTGGGGAATCAGGGCTTCAGGAAATCGCTGATCATGAGCGCTGCGGTGGGGCGCCAGGCTGCGTTCCCCGCGCGAACAGTGCCGACTCCAGAAGGAGGTGGCCGGCCCGGCACGCAGAGGAGTGCCGGGAGCTTGTCGCTGTGCCGGTGCTGCGGAGAGTGAGAGACACAGTCAGTGGAAGAAAAGGCGGCTAAGAGCAGCGCGCCTGCTGGAGATTGACAGGCAGGGCGCGGTGACGTCAGGTTCCTGGCTCCAGGGTGCAAGCCAGGCACTCGCACTCCTTGCCCGCCCATCAGCTACCTCCCTCACCATATACCCTCGCCAAACGATATTTCAGAGGATTCATAGAAGGAGAGGTCGGAGGGCCGCCGCCAGCTCGGAAACTCCAAGAATAGATGGGAGAGAGGCAAAGGAGAAAAGAGTGAAGACTAAGGGAAGGCAAGGAGGGTGAAGTGGGGGTGGGGGGAGGTGGGGGATGAACTGCACTGGCCAGGCAGCAAGACCCAGGGCCGGAGGTCACTGAGGGGGCTAGGTTGAAGGAAAAGCCCTGGAGAAGAGGGAGCTTGGTGCAGAGAGGTCCAATCAGAGAGGTGCTACCTTAAAAAAAAAAAAATCTTAGGGGACAGGAATGAACTGGTATGGAGGGGACAGTGAGGGTTTTTTAAAAGGATGTTTTTGGTGCCCTTGTCAGCTGAGTAGAGCTAGAGAAGAAAAGCTGAGTTGTGGGGAACAGAGAAAAGATGGGACATTTGAGGAAAGCAGTATTTTCTTTTGAAGGTTACTTGTGCAATCAGTTATTCTCTCTCCCTCCATTTCTTCCTCTCTCTTACTATCTTCTTGAACTCTGCACAGAGGGTTTCACCGTGATCTTCCCAGCCAAATGTTCCCCGATTGCACTAGCTAATAGTGCTCTTGGAACTTGCTCTTTAATTAAAGACCAGGTCTGTGTCTTGTTAGAAAAGAAGAAAACAGCAAAATGTGATTTACTTTCCTGGCAACAGACTTTGCCCTGTTAATTAGTACCTTATAAAACAAATTACAGGATGAAAATAGTGATAACTCAGCTGCACCAGACTACAGTAGGCAGGAGTTTTATTTTCAACTTGGATAATCCATCCTTTTGGTTTAAAGGTGTTTTGTCCGTAAAATACAATATTAGACAATGACTTCTTTTTCTTTTTTTTAATTAGCTAAAATCTCCAATAGATGTACCTGGGGGGGAAAGCTAGAGTAGTTGACTCCACCTAAGGCTCTGGAATAAATGGTTTCTTATTGGCATGATGGCATTATATCAGAGCCACAGACATGACTTTCAGGGGCCACATGCTCTAGGCAAGGTGAAAATAGACATATGTTAACTGGTGCTTCCTCTACTTTTCACTGTGTAACTGCTTCCCTCTCCTGGCTTCACTTTGCCTCAAAAAGAAAAATATATATATTCAAACTTGTCTAAAGGCTGGAGTGGAAGGTAGATTTTTATCCTGGCCTTCTCCGTTTAAATATGCCCCCCAAGTCCAGACTCATCTTGCCCTCCTATCTCAGTTCAGCTTTACTTAACTCAAAAAAGAAGGAAAACTATAGGACCATTCAAATCTTTAGCTGCAATAGCTAGTGTGGGTCCATAAAATGAATTTACACACAATTTCTCCATTGGGAGAGTCTATAAAATTCTTGTGAATTTGCAATTTGATTGAAGTTCTAAGTTTGTGGAAGTGCCATTTTGAGTTTCAGTAGAAGATTATCAAGAATGTTATTTCAGAGCTGTCAAGCAAACTTGTCAAACCACTGTAATCACATGTTAATCGCAAATTTTCCAAACAATCAGATGAAAACCCAAGGGGAGGAGGATCTTTCTTAGTATCTGAATGTGTTACATTTTTTACATGTCACAATGCAGCAGAAAGTGTGAGGTTAAGATTAAGCAGAGATCCTGTATTTCAGACATTTTCAGGATGTCACCATCGCCAAGAATGGATTGGCTTTTCAGTAGTTTCAGGAGGAAGATGACACATGTATATTCACATACTTTAATGCTGGTTGTGAGGGTTTGTAGACTATCTTTCAGTCGTGCCAGTCTATGGTTACCTCTCTCAGATACTAAACTGGGTCCTGACAGCAGACAGGGCATTCTTTCAAGCTCCGCCTTATTTCTCCCATGTTCACCTGTCTCCTGGGAGGCAGAAGATGGGAAAGAGAAAAGGTGTGGAGTTCATTGTTTATGGTCAGGAATTAGATGTACTTCACTGCCTACTTTGCCCACAGTTCCCCGCAAGAGCCTGCCCTTCCAGTAGTCTCCTAGAATGTTCACCCTGTGAACTTTGTGACAATTTCCACTCCTGGCCCAGCTTATGGAAAGAGGTTGATGCCTGGCCCAAGGTTAGACAAGATCAGCCGTCATTCAGTGGACCAGTGACTGGACATCATTCAGGACCATTCCTGAAAATTTAACTAAGAAACATTGTGACAGTTGTCAGTCAGTGTTGGGCTCTGGGCCTGAAAGAGCTTGATAAGTTAGGGCTAGATCACTCATGTTGAACCTTGTGTGAAATGAGAATCAGAGGAAGACAGCTGAAATAGAAGAATGAAGCAGATGTGCAGAGAGGAAAAGAGACAAGGGAGATCAAATGACTGAGATGTGGAGGGAATGACCTCAGCCCCTGAGTGTCTGGTTTGTCAGCTCTGGGAATCTAAATCCCTGGATCCCTTGAAATTGCTGTTTGTAAGTCCCTGCTACAAACCTTTCAAACCCTGAGGTTCCTTGAGTGGGCTTCTAGTCTGTGAATTGCTGATACTTGACTGAAGCACATGACTAAATGTATTATTCATCCACCAGGTTAGGTTGTCTGATCCAGGTTATGTTTTGTGGGTGCAGATTTTGGTTTTCAGCTTATAGGCACAGGTTAAACTCATCATTACCACCCCTGTGACAAACCCAACATTTCCTCTGATGCCTTTATATTATAGCAATGTCCAGGCATGAACACAAGGAAATTTCCCTTCTCTGAGGTTATGCTTAGGAATTACAGTCTCTCGAGCACAACTCCTTCTCTAACTCCCTTGCCTGTCCCAGTCTCAACCAGTGGTTCCCAGCCCTGGCTGCATGTCCACATCACCCAGAAAGCTTTTTAAAACTACTGACTTCTGGATCTTTCACCCAGAAATTCATTTGATCTGGAGTGAGAACTAGGCATCAATTTTCCTAAAGACTCTGATGGGAAACCAGGGTTGAGAACACTCATCTAAGTAATCATACAATCTCTTTGTGAGTTTAGCATGCAGTTTAGATTTGGAATTTGGAATAGTTCCAATAAAGGAATTGTAGCAACAATCCAACTTCAAATCATTTGGTGTAATTTCAGATTCAGGACACTAACCAATCCTCAGTAGACCTTTAATTTTCCACACTCACAAGAACCACTTGTACGGCCCAAGGCAAAGGCTGACATGTGGTCCCCTTTTGGCCCTGACGAACTCAATGGCTCCATCAAGGAGCTCTAAATTCTGGTTGCCCCAGAACCTCTATTTTTCTGTAGCTTTCAGATATTTTTCCTGTTCCTTCTTGTGGGTTCACAGCCACTTCCCAGGTGTGCCTTCTCATGGCCCAGATCTTTGCAAATCAATTACGTTTAAGAAAACCAGAGTTGAAGTCAGCCAAGCTGTCTAGACCTTATAAAACTAGGTTGGAAAGACCCATACCAGCAATTCTTGCCTCTCTCTCTGAGCATCTACACAAATACACACACATTCCTTCCACTTGGCTCTTAGAGACAAAAAATACAGTTTTCTACTGGGAAGTATAAGTCTATTTGCTGGTATACAGATACTTGTGCTGACAGCTCAGGAAGAGAACAGGTGCTTAGTGAGATATATGAAGCTGTTACTAAGAAAGATTATTGCTGAAAGAGGCAAGAATCACAAAGGGCCACTGAATACACTGTTTGGCCAAAACGAGGATGTTGGGTGGAAGTAATCTTTTGAGTACATATGCTGAGGCAAATGAATGATATTTAAAATGTATCATTGATATTTAAAATATCTCCTTTTCTCTGCTTTCACCTGTTCACACGCTTTCCTCTCCCCACAAGACATTAATGATGGATTATAATGTCCAAGGTATCTACTTTCTCAGCCTGTCCAAACACATCAGAGATTCTCCTGCTTCACGCCAGGTGAGCTGTCTTCACTTCAAAAGGCCATTACCCTGGGAGCTCAGCATCACTTTATATTCCCACCAAATTTAGAAAAGGAGCAGACTACATTACTATCAACCTGTCCTATGATGCAGAACATTATGTAAGACAGTTGAAAGTTTTTATTTAATTCAGTTGGTGAGCAGCACCTCTGTTTTTTGCATGACAGAAAATCAGGAAAACTAATAACATTTAAAGACATATGTTTTGGTGGTCCAATGACCAAAACTCCATGCTCCCAATACAGAAACTCCTGGTTGGATGCCTGGTAGGGAAACTAGATCCCTTGTGCTGCAACCCACAGTTCACACACGTGCTGCAAGGAAGGTCAAAGGTCCCTCGTGCAGCAATTAAGACATGGCACAACCAAATAAATATTTTTTAAATAAATAAAATGCATGTTTTTAAAAAACAATATATATTTTTTCATATATGATGAAAATAACTATTAAGTTTTATGGAAATATGTGTAATCTTGCAACTTAGATTACCAGCTGGATATGAGAATGATAAAGTTGGGTCTGTTGGTATATTTGAAAAGTAACAAGGAGTCAGTCTTTTAATCTGCTGTGCCCTACATTTTCAAAGTGCTTTGAAACTCACACAGTGGTTCAAACTCGTTTTCTCATTTTATTCTTTGAAACAATTACATGGAGTTTGGGGTTATTTTCTTTGAAGATTGGACAACTGAAGTTCAGAGAGGTGAAATAAGTTATCCAAGGGCACACAGAACACCAGCAAGTGTATTGTGCACAACACAGAAACAACTTCACAGGAAAGCAAACAAACATGGACTCAAGGTGTGCAAAGGTGCTCCAAAACTCAAAGATGCTTTACCTTGGATAGATGTAGCCAAAATTAGGTAGTTTATAACTTCAAAATTACTATGAACATTTATAGATGACTTTTTTTGTTTTATAAGCTGCTTTTTAAAATGTGTTGTTAAAAAAACTAAAGGGAATTTTGAAAGAAAAACTTTCACCCATATTCCCATAAGCTAAAAAAGGATTGCTTCCTCCACCCGAACCAAGATTGTAAATTTCTTGAGGGGATGGACAAGTTCTAATTAATCTTCCTATCAGTATGATCTGTCACAGAGGAGGTGTTCAATACATGTCTCATGAATGATTATTTCCAAAACTTTTCCACATGCATATATATTTGATGTAGATGCATATTATTTGATGTAGATATATTGCCTAGTATGCATGTACTATATATACAGTGCATAATTTCAGCTTTTACTTTATAATTAAGGGTGTGTTGCAGTTTTTCTGTATGTTGTATTATAATTATTTTTCATACTTTTGCCTAGCCATTCATCCATTCAGTATACCCTTATTGAGTACCTATTATTAGCTAAGCATTATACTAGAAAATCAAGATGCCATAATAGGCCCCTGTTCTCAGGAACAAGTAAATGGATTCTGTGGAAAAAGAGTGATACATATTATAAAAAGAAGTGATCACAGGGGTAATGAGGGCACTTGGAAAAAGACTATCAGCCAGCCTAGAGAAATCAGGAAATGCCTCTCAGAGGTGATGATGGAGATGATGCCCAAGCTGAGTCTTAAAGGATGACTCACAGACATGGAAGGTAAGGAAGACATGGAGGTGTTCTAGGCAGAGGGAGCTGCCTGCGCAAAAGTATGAGGTCAGGTGAGGCTGGTGCAGGTCACTGGGACCATGGGCAGTTATTTGTGGCTGGCATGTCAGAAAAAGAGGGCAGGAGCAGAGACACATCAGACAGGTGGGCCAACTCATAAAGGCCTCCTGTATCATGGCACAAGTTGGATTTTATCCTGAAGGTAATGGGGGGCCAGTGACAGATTTTCCTAAGCAAGGTGGTTGATATAATCAGATTTGGTCCCTCTTACAACTTATGGAGGCCCCACCAACAACTATACAGTGAATGGAGTAGAGAAGAGCAAGAACGGGTTTAGGTGAACCTGTTAAGAGTCTATTGTGGTCATCTGTTCAGGAGATTATGAAGACTTAACAGTGGGTAGTGATGGCAGCAATTGGAGAAATTGATGAGTCCTTCACATGTTTCATACATTATATTAAAGCATATCTAGCTGCTAAGATTGATAGTCCTACAAATCTTGGAGGCATAAGATACTAGAGGATTGTCCCTTACATAAAACTCAATACAGGTTTTCTGATCAGCAGACAGGCCTTTCACATTTTCAGTCAGAGACCCAGCTCCTTCTGTCTTAGTTCTGCCCTCCTCTAGGACTTCTTAAGACTTTTTAGAGTTTTTAAGCATTCACCATTCTGGGGACTGGGAAATGAGTTTGGAGTATTTTGTGGGACATACCCAGAATTGGGGAGGTAGATAGACACAGATAAAAGGTGAAAAGGTATGAAGGATGACTTCCAGTTTTCAGGTGTCGACAGGATTGGACTAGAGATGGGCAGAATGGCTCATGTGATTATGGACATACCGAGTTTAGGGTAGGCCGTCTAGTGCAGGTCCCCAGTACGACATCAAGCAGAGAGATTGTGCTGAAACTTAGCAGAGAGTCTAGATTGGAAAAGCTGATTAGGGTGCTCTATAATACTAATAATGAGGCTGCTGCTGCTGCTGCTTAGTCGCTTCAGTCATGTCCAACTCTGTGCGACCCCATAGATGGCAGCCCACCAGGCTCCACCTACCATTCACCAAATGTATTCAGTTCAGTCGCTCAGTCGTGTCCGACTCTTTGCGACCCCATGAATCACAGCACGCCAGGCCTCCCTGTCCATCACCAATTCCCGGAGTTCACTCAAACTCATGTCCATTGAGTTGGTGTACCATTCACCAAATGTGTACCATTCGCTAAGGTACCCTATGGAGTGGACCCTATTATTATCTTTATTTTACAGAGTAGAAACAGGATTAAAGGGCAAAGTGAGTTTCCCACATGGTTGGAAAGTGAAGGAATCAGAATTTGAATGTCATTTCTCTTGACTCCAGTTGACGGGAACTAGTAAACCTAAGAGAAGAGAACCAAGGGCAGTCCCTTGGAAAGAGCCGTCTTTACAGTACGCATGGAGGACAGGGTCACCAGAAAGAAGTTGAGAACAGTCAGAGAGGCAGGACATGTCATGGAAACCTAGCCTCAGTCAGAGAAGAGAGAGTGGGTATGAGATCAAAGCGAGAGTGAGTTTCAGAAAGAGAGTCAAACTACACCCAGGGAGGTCAAATGAGGTAAGATCAGGGAAGGAAAATATTACCTGGATTTAACCAGAAATTTTTCAGTGACTTCAGTAAAAAGGGCAGGAATAGCAGGCAGCCAGGTGAAGTGAACAGCTTGTAAAGGAAAGGGGAGAAGGGGGAGTGCAGATGTCTCTAAGAAGTTTGGCTGGGAGGGGAGTGGTTGGCCGGAGATGTGAGTTCAAGCTTTTCCTTTAAAAATGGAAGAGATTTGAAGGGGAAAGAGCTGGCCGAGAGGCCAAGGTTGATTTCACAGAGAGTTGCTATCTGAGGGAGCGAGATGGTGGAGAAGACACAGAGAGTCTGAAGACAGTGGAGAGACCAACCTGAGACAGGCAGGAGGACAGGGAGGACCAGGAATGCGGGTGGGGCCGTACATGTACATTTTAAGTGGGGAGCCAGGAAATCAATGGATTGCCTTCTAATTCCTTGTGAAATTTGGGGAGGAGGACATCAGCTAATAGTGAGGTGACAAGTGGAAGGGACTCTACAGTTAACATTTTGGTGGCTGCACAATATTATATACATTGAGGAATTAGAACAACATTTAAAAGATGAATTCTCCTGTGAAACGACATTCAGACTGTTTATATGTTTGCTACTGTACAAACATATAATGATTACTTTCACACATATGATTATTTTTATTCATATGATTATCTTGACATGAAAATTGTCAGCCAAAGGGCAGAAACATTTTCATGGCTCTTGAAATGCACTGCCAAATTGCTTTTCAAAATGACTTTAACAATGCCAATAGCACTTTGTCAGCATACCAATTTCTCTGCAGCTTTTGTAGCACTGGGTTTTATTATTTTAAAATACTATTTGAATTCAGTGGACATTTGTGGTACCTCATTAATTACTTAAATTATATCTGATGACCACTAAGGTGATGGGCAGAGTCGGACACTACTGAAGCGATTTAGCAGCAGCAGCAGCAAGGTGATGGGGGCTTCCTTCATAGCTCAGTTGGTAAAAGAATCTGCCTGAAATGCAGGAGACCCAGGTTCAATTCCTGGGTCTGGAAGATCCCCTGGAGAAGGAATGGCAGCCCACTCCAATATTCTTGCCTGGAGAATCCCATGGACAGAGGAGCCTGGCAGGCTACCATCCGTGAGGTCACAAGAGTTGGACACGACTTAGTTACTAAACCACCACCAAGGTGATGGAATTCCAGTTGAGCTATTTCAAATCCTAAAAGATGATGCTGTGAAAGTGCTGTACTCAATATGCCAGCAAATTTGGAAAACTCAGCAGTGACCATAGGACTAAAAAAGGTCAGTTTTCATTCCAATCCTAAAGAAAGGCAATGCCAAAGAATGCTCAAACTACCACACAATTGTACTCACCTCACACGCTAGCAAAGTGATGCTCAAAACTCTCCAAGCCAGGCTTCAGCAGTAGGTGAAGCTTGAAATCCCAGATGTTCAAGCTGGATTTAGAAAAGGTAGAGGAACCAGTGATCAAATTGCCAACATCTGCTTGATCATTGAAAAAGCAAGAGAGTTCTGAAAAAACATCTGCTACTGCTTTATTGACTATGCCAAAGCCTTTGACTGTGTGGATCTCAACAAACTGTGGAAAATTCTGAAAGAGATGAAATTCCAGAACACCTGAGCAATCTGTATGCAGGTCAAGAAGCAACAGTTAGAACTGGACATGAAACAACAGACTGATTCCAAATTGGGAAAGGAGTACACCAAGGCTGTATATTGTCACCCTGCTTATTTAACTTATATTCAGAGTACATCATGAGAAACGCTGGGCTGGATGAAGCACAAGCTGGAATCAAGATTGCTGGGAGAAATGTCAATAACTTCAGTTATGCAGATGACACCACCCTTATGGCAGAAAGCAAAGAAGAACTAAAGAGCCTCTTGATAAAAGTGAAAGAGGAGAGTGAAAAAGTTGGCTTAAAGCTCAACATTCAGAAAACTAAGATCATGGCATCTGGTCCCATCACTTCATGGCAAATAGATGGGGAAACAATGGAAACAGTGTCAGACTTTTTTTGGGGGGGGTTCCAAAATCACTGAAGATGGTGACTTCAGCCATGAAATTAAAAGATGCCCCTTGGAAGGAAAGTTATGACCAACCTAGGTAGCATATTAAAAAGCAGAGACATTACTTTGCCAACAAATGTTCGTCTAGTCAAAGCTATGATTTTTCCAGTAGTCATGTCTAGATGTGAGAGTTGGAGTATAAAGAAAGCTGATTGCCGAAGAATTGATGCTTTTGCACCGTGGTGTTGGAGAAGACTCTTGAGAGTCCCCTGGACTGCAAGGAGATCCAACCAGTCCATCCTAAAGGAAATCAGTCCTGAACATTCATTGGAAGGACTGATGCTGAAGCTCCAGTACTTTGGCCACCTGATGTGAAGAACTGACTCACTGGGAAAGACCCTGATTCTGGGAAAGATTGAAGGCAGGAGGAGAAGGGGATGACAGAGGATGAGATGGTTGGATGGCATCTCCGACTCAATGGATTTGAGTTTGAGTAACCTCCGGGAGTAGGTGATGGACAGAGAGGCCTGGCGTGCTGCAGTCCACGGAGTTGCAAAGAGTCGGACACAACTGAGCAACAGAACTTAACTGAACTGAAGGTTGACCATTTGTCTCTCTTTTTTAAACAATCTGTATTTTCTTTTATTTGAATTATCTATTTTTAACCTCTATCTGTTAAGACTTAATGCTGTTTTCATATAGCTGACAAAGTCTCCAGTAGATATTAATCATTTTCATATCAAAGTTGAGGGAAATTTTCTCCGTTTTTCCTTTTTAGATTTAGTTTTGATTATTTAGAGATATTGCATTTTTATAAAGTTTTTTTTTTTTACAATGATGTAAACTTTGGCTTGTAGCCTGAGAAAAACACATACATGGCTTTTCAGTAGAGTTTTCCTGTCATATATTAGGAAAGAGAGAGGACAGAGATTTTCTGGGGAGACAGAAGGTTCTGGGAGGGGAATGAGCCCTGAGGCAGGCTACAGTCTCCTCCGAGTGTCAGAAGCCCACCCTCAGGTAAAAGCCTGTATGATTTACCACAGAAGGGTGTTGGCACGTGAGGACAGCAGAGCCTTGGGCAGAGATGGGAAACCATGGCTCTCAAATTTTGGCGCAGATCTCTGCAGGTGTAGTCACAGGTTAGGGCTTCAGCTGCAAGGGAGGCAAATAGGCTCTGGGCAATGGAATAGCCCAGGCCAGAGAGAGCAATACAGACCAGCCCCAGTAATGACCCAGTTGGAACACAGCCTGCTGCAAACTCTGAGAGAAAAGAAGCCCGAAACAGAGGTGATGGGGAAAGGAACATCACAATCACTTAGACCCTTGCCAGGGACCAGACCCAAAATCTAGTTTTACCCACTGTGCAACTGTGTGACCATTTTTATTATTCCCATTTAACATACCAGGAAGCAGAGGATCAAAGGGGTTAACTGACATTCACTGTTACGTAGCTTATGAGAGAGTCCATCTGGTTCTCAAGTCTCACGTTCCTAAACAAGGCCTCAGCTCTGAGAAGGGGGCCTCAAGTGGCTCTGGCATCAGTACAGTGTGTGGCCCAGGGAGAAGAGGTCAGTCCGGTCGGTGAGCATCTTCTAGAGGATGCAGCCAGTCGAGCAGAGGAGTTTGGTTTTGGTGAAAGAGGAAATGGAGACCCAGAGGAGGATTCTTAGCAGAGAGTTGGTTTAGACCGATATTTTAGGAAGACAGTAGGGATTGAAGAACAGAAGCACGCTGTTTTCCTGTGCCACACTTGAGGACACCAAGTAAATATAGCATCCTGTTCAATGAGAGCAAGTGGGAACTTCTGAGTTGCTTCTAAGTCACCACTCTGGATGCTTATCTGAACTGTAATCCCCTCATCTTTCAAGAAGGATTCCAAAACTGAGGAGAGGTTGCTAGGGGAAATAAAGCTTAAGTATCATAAACAACAGAATCTATAAAATAGTTTCCCCAAATGAGCTCAATTCTCAAGCCAGGAGCAGTTGAGTGTTTGACAGAAGATAAGGAGGAAGCCAGCAGGGATCTGCCTTGCCCCGCTCCCTCAGACTTTCTTCCCAAGTATCACAGAAGTGAGTCCTCACCAAGAGTCTTCTTCCAACATGCATTCTCAGGATATCTATAGCCCCAGTGTTTCTTCAGTCAGGGACCCAACCCTCTCATAGATTTGTAAACTCTCCTGGCTCTTTACTTGTTGTAGATTTACATCCCTACCCTGAACCCCGAACTGAATGAGTCTGCAAGCAAGAATAATTGATTTAAATGACTTACATAATATGCTTATTTTATAAGAGGATTAGATTTTTATTTTGAGCTTTTAAAAAAATAGATGTCTACATTGGGACTTCCCTAGTGGCTCAGTGGTAAAGAATCCACCTGCCAATGCAGGAGATGCAGGTTCGATTCCTGGGTTGGGATGATCCCATGGAGAAGGAAATGGTAACTGACTTCAGTAATTTTACCTGGGAAATCTCATGGACAGAGGAGCCTGGAGGGCTGTAATCCATGGGGTCACAAAAGAGTCGGATGCACTTAGTGACTAAACAACAACAACAAAGAAGACTACATATAGCCATGAAAAGACATTCACAACACAAAAACACAAAAAGAGTGTATGTAATGTGAACTCAGTTTTATAAAATAAATCATATATATTTACATATATGTGCCATGTATCAAAGTGTTAATTAACAGTGATTACCTCAGAATGGAGACTATATTCTTTTTTTTTAATATGTGGCAGAAACAACATATTAAGTTATTCCAATATCCATTATTGGATATTATTCCAATATCCATTCTTCCTTTATAGTAATGGAACCTCCAATTTTAGTTGAGCACCTAGAATAAATAACATATATTTAGCCACTGTATGAATAGCCACCTAGAATAGGTAGCATATTTTTAAACCTCCCTTGCAGCTCGATGTAGTCATAGTAAATGTTCTGACCAGTGAGATATATTAAGTGGATGTGCTGTATATCACCTTCTAGAAGGTGTCCTTGAAAGGAACAGACATGCCTTCTTCCCTTTCCTCCTTCTTGCTGACTGGAATTTGAGCATGATGGCTGGTGCTAGAACAGCCATCTTGGACTCTGAAGTGGAAGCCATAATGCTGAAGGTGTTGGAGGAGTTAAAAGAATAGAAACTGGGTCCTTGATGGCTGTGGGCTGTTGCACCAGACCTGGATACCCTATATCTACATGAGAATTATTTTTCCTCTTCATCTTATATAATTCACTACTATTTTGAATTTTCTATCACTTGACAGCTGAACCAACTCCGAGATATTTTTGAAAGCTAAGAAGTACATAGGGGTATATGGAAAACTCTAGTCCAAAATCTTATACATGGAGTGGTTTTCCTAGCTGTGAAATCTTTCACTGAATCCACTTGTCCGAAGTTTCACTCAGATCTACTGTCCGAAGTTTCTCTAAGATCTACTCTCACACTCCATTCAAACATATTGCATCTTGTCAACACTTAATACTGTGTTTAGTTTTCTTTTTTCTTTTTTTGGTGGAAAGGACACATGGTCTCATCCCTAGTCCATAGACTGTTTTAATTTTAATTCAAAAGTTTTCACAACTCTCCTGAGAGTAAGGTATTGATGTAGCCCCATTGCAACAACTTGGGGATATTTTCCCTGTTGGCTCAGTGGTAAAGAACCCCCCTGTCAATGCAGGAGATGCAGGAGACACAGGTTTGATCCCTGGGTCACGAAGATCACCTGGAGTAGAAAATGGCAAGCCTCTCCAGTATTCTTACTTGGAAGATTCCATGGACAGAAGAGCCTGATGGTCTCTAGTACATGGGGTTTCAAAGAGCTGGACACGACTGAGTGACTGAGCATGCATGCATGAAGTAGCCTTTTAGGTTATTAGAGACTTGTGAATTGAGATAAAACCAAAGTTGAGATGGTTTAGGCAGCCCTTTCCAAACCCAAGTGAGCTGCTTCTATCAACATATTGAGACTGTAGCCTGTGAAGACCAACAGGAGAGCCATAGTGTGTGTGCGCGTGTTGCACATGCTTTGCATGGGTGTGTGCTGCTCATATGTTGTGTGGTTTTAACATTTGGGTGATGCACATGTGTTTGTGAGGGGTTTGTGTGTTCATGTGTGTTATGTATTTGTGGAGCCTGTGCTAAAGCTGAAACTGCAATACTTTGGCCACCTCATGCGACGAGTTGACTCACTGGAAAAGACTCTGATGCTGGGAAAGGTTGGGGGCGGGAGGAGACGGGGACGACAGAGGATGAGATGGCTGGATGGCATCACCGACTCTGTGGACATGAGTTTGAGTGAACTCCGGGAGTTGGTGATGGACAGGGAGGCCTGGCGTGCTGTGATTCATGGGGTCGCGGAGAGTCGGACACGACTGAGCGACTGAACTGAACTGAACTGAACTGAAGGGTATTCATGTAGTAAGTGTCCATAATGGGATTTGAATCCAGACAGTCTAGTTTCAGAACTCTGCTGTTAATTCTAGCTCCCTCCTGAACACTTGCAACACGACCCATGCAGAAACCAGGTGGAGATGGAGGCACAGATTTGACACCTGTTCTCTGAGAGGTTTCAAACCAAGAACTTCCAGATGTCCAACCTGGGTTTAGAAAAGGAAGAGGAACTAGAGATCAAATTGCCAACATGCACTGGAGTATAGAGAAAACAAGGGAATTTCAGAAAAACATCTATCTCTGTTTCATTGACTGCACTAAAGCTTTTGACTATGTGGATCATGATAAACTGTGGAAAGCTCTTAGAGAGATGAGAATACCAGACCATCTTACCTGTCTCCTGAGAAGCCTGTTTGTGGGTCAAGAGGCAACAGTTAGAACCCTGTATGGAACAACTGATTGGTTCAAAATTAAGAAAGGATTATGACAGGGCTGTCTGCTGTCACTCTGTTTAATCCATATGCTGAGCACATCATGAGAAATGCCATCCTGGATGAGTTACAAGCCAGAATCAAGATAGGTGGGAGAAACATCAACAACCTCAGATATGCAGATGACACCACTCATATGGCAGAAAGCGAAGAGAAACTAAAGAGCCTGTTGATGAGGGTGAAGGATGAGAGTGAAAAAGCTGACTTAAGACTAAATATTAAAAAAAACTAAGAGCATGGCATCTGGCCCCATTACTGCATGGCAAATAGAAGGGGAAAAGGTGGAAGTAGCAACTGATTTCCTCTTCTTGGGCTCCAAAATCACTGTGGACAGTAACTGCAGCCATGAAATGAGAAGACAATTGCTTTGGCAGGAAAGCTTTGCCTAACCTAGGCAAGTGTATTGACAAGCAGAGACATTGCTCTGCAGACAAAGGTCTGTATAGTCAAAGCTATGGTCTTCCCAGTGGTCATGTGTGGTTATGAGAGCTGGACTGTAAAGAAGGCAGAGTATTGAAGAATTGATGCCTTTGAATTGTGGTGCTAGAGAAGACTCCTGAAAGTCCCTTGGACAGCAAGGAGATCCAACCAGTCAATCTTAAGGGAGATGAATATTCACTGGAAGTACTGTTGCTGAAGCTGAAACTCCAGTATTTTGTTCATCTGATGAGAAAAGACTACTCATTGGAAAAGTCCCTGATGCTGGGAAAGACCGAGGGCCGAAGAAGAAAAGGATGTCAGAGGATGAGATGGCTGGACTGCATCACCAATGCAATGAACATGAACTCAGGCAAACTCTGGGAGATGGTGAGGGACATGAAGCCCTGGCGTGCTGTAGTTCATGGGATCACAAAGAGTCGGACACAACTGGGTGACTGAACAACACCACCAAGTGAGAGGTTTAGCTCATGAGTGAGGTTGGTCAACAGCCTAGCAGCCTGGTATGATGTTGTTCACTTATTAGGAATAATCTTGTGAAATTAAGAAAATTCTCTCTTTCTGGAAAGTGTTTAAAATGTTGCCAGGTAGCATAGGGAGAAACGTAGTTCTCCAGAGAGAATTTCTCTCAGCTTTCACAGATAATGAGGGAAATCATCGGGACATCCTTTGGACTCTACTTGCAAAAGAGAATCAGAAACTGAACACTTCTCACCTCCTCTATGGCTAATCCTTGAGCACCTTCCTTCTATTCTCAACACTGAGGACAGAAAGAAGCTCTTTTAAGGTGAAAGTTTGATTCTGCCCCTCCTCCACTGTGACTACTCTATAATTGCACCTAGGACTCCCACCCCCTGCTTTCCCCTTTTCTACTTTTTCTTGCTCTGTATTTTCCCCCAGTCCTAATCGACTTTTAACATATTGTATAATTTCATTATTGGGTTGGCCTATAAGTTTGTTTGGGATTTTCCATATGATATTATGAAAAACCCAAACAAACTTTCTGGCTAAGCTAGTATTTATTATGTTATTGTTTATTGTCCCCTCCCACTAGAATGTAAGATCTTTGAGGGCAAGGATCATTGTATTGCTTACTTATGTATTCCAAGTCCCTAGACTAGGCTGAAAACAGTGGACCAGGGGACCCTTGATGTTTCTTTTGAAGAAAGGAAGTGTCAACAAAAATGGACATGGGTTATAAGAGATTTATAAATCTAGAGTTCAGGGAAGGGATCTGGGCTGGAGAAATACATATGGGACTCACCAGCTTATAGATGGGATCACCAGGGTAGCAGGAGGTTATGGATAGAGAACAGAACTGGTACAGGCCTGAGCCATAGGACCTCCTCTGTTAAATGGCAAAGCAATGAGAAAGAAAGAACAAGGGAGGCTGAGAAGAGAGGTAGAAAAAAAAGTGGGAGAGTGTGATGTGCTTGAAGCCAATTGATGGAAATGTTTCAAGGAGGAAATGATCAGCTACATCAAATGGGTTAAGTAAGGCAAGGACTGATTACTAGAGAGAAGAGTTCATTTGAGACATTGATACCAGTCACCAAGTACTCCTGTTCTTTCTCCAAATTTTCTCTCAAATCAACCCCTGCTGCTCATCCTGTTTAAAGCCACCATCTTCTCTTGCCTTGAAATTGCTGAAGTCCCTTAACCAGCTCTGCTTCAGCCTAGACCTGCACTTTCCATTACAGTAGCCATTAGTCACATGTAGCTACTGAGCATTTGAAAATGAGGCCAGCATGATTTGAGATGTGCTGTAAGTATGCACTGAATTTTGAAGACTTTGGGGGAAAAAAAAAGAATGTAAAAATATCTTGCTTGTAATTCTTTACATTCATTCTTGTCTTGTTGAGATGATAATAATTTGGGTTTTTTTTTTTTTAGTAAAACAAAATGTATTTTTAAGATTATTCCTGGGTTTTAAATTTTTTGCATTTTTAAATGTGGCTGCTAGAAAATTTAAAGTTACATATGTGACTTGCGTTTGTGGCTCTTGTTATTTCTAATGGATAGTGCTGGAATAAGTCATTTTCCACACTGCACCCATGGTAATCTTTTAAAAGGACGAATGAATCATGTCACTGCCATGCTTCTCCACTTCAGTAACTTCCCACGGAAGTATTTTTAAGATAAAACACCACATCTTTAACATATAAGGCTCTGAGAAGGGGCCCTGCTCTGTTGCCCCATCTCCAGACACTCTCTCTCTTGTCTGGGCTCAGGGCACATTGGCCTTCCTTCCCACCTGGGGTCTTCTCAGATGCAGCTCTCTCTGACTGAAGTCCTCTTTGCACTGCTAACACATCTCCCTAGACTCAGTTTAAATGGTTCCTCCTTAAGAATCTATCCCTAGTCCTCAATCTAGGTTAGGTCCTCCACTTCTAATCTCATGCCTTCGGAGCTTGTCTCATATAGCACTGGTTTAACTTGCCCACCACTATTTGCATAATCAATTTTAATCTTTCTCCACCAGACTGAACATTCATTATTTTGTTTGCATTTAACACAACAAACAAAAGTTGAGTTCCGACGTTTTACATTGTATTGATCCACCTTGAGATTACCTCTGCTCTTTCTTTTTTCTCTCATTAAAAAAAAAACAAAACACAGAACTTTGTTTTAGAGCAGTTTTAAGTTCACAGCAAAATTAAGAGGAGATTTCCCATATACCCACTGCCCTTACATGTGGGTAGCCTTCTTCATCATCAGCATCCCCACCAGGATGGTACACTGTGGTATCTAGTGAGCCTACCCTGACAATCATTATCACCCAATGCCCGCAGTTTATATGAGGATTCACTCTCAGTGTTGTGCAATCTATGGGCTTAGACAAATGTTTAATGACATATATCCACAGATTTCCCAACCTGGGGATCTGACAAAGGGACTGAGACACCCCAGGGAATTTGACTTTGGAGGACAGTGGGATCTGATTACAGAACTTACACAGGACTGGGGATACAGACTCTTGAGGGGCACAAACAAAACCCTGTACCCACTGGAACCCAGGAGAAAGGAGCAATGACCCCACAAGAGACTGACCCAGACTTGCCTGTGAGTGTCCAGGAGATGCCAGTCTTGAGGCATGGGTCAACGGTGGCCTGCATCAGGGTCAGGGGCACTGAATACAAGACATTTTGAAGGAGGTCGCCATTATCTTCATTATCCCTGTCATAGTTTGGTCTTAGGTCAAAAAACAGGGAGGGAACACAGCCCCGCCCATCAACAGATAATTGGATTAAAGATTTACTGAGCATGGCCCAGCAGTGGCCACAGGACTGGAAAAGGTCAGTTTTCATTCCAATCCCAAAGAAAGGCAATGCCAAAGAATGCTCAAACTACCGCACAATTGCACTCATCTCACAGGCTAGTAAAGTCATGCTCAAAATTCTCCAAGCCAGGCTTCAGCAATACGTGAACCATGAACTTCCAGATGTTCAAGCTGGTTTTAGAAAAGGCAGAGGAACCAGAGATCAAATTGCCAACATCTGCTGGATCATGGAGAAAGCAAGAGAGTTCCAGAAAAACATCTATTTCTGCTTTATTGACTATGCCAAAGCCTTTGACTGTATGGATCACAATAAGCTGTGGAAAATTCTGAAAGAGATGGGAATACCAGACCACCTGACCTGCCTCTTGGAAAACTTTATGCAGGTAGGGAAGCAACAGTTAGAACTGGACATGGAACAACAGACTGGTTCCAAATAGGAAAAGGAGTACGTCAAGGCTGTATATTGTCACCCTGCTTATTTAATTTATATGCAGAGTACATCATGAGGAACGCTGGGCTGGATGAAGCACAAGCTGGAATCAAGATTGCTGGGAGAAATATCAATAACCTCAGATATGCAGATGACACGACCCTTATGGCAGAAAGTGAAGAGGAACTAAAAAGCCTCTTGATGAAAGTGAAAGAGGAGAGTGAAAAGGTTGGCTTGAAGCTCAACATTCAGAAAACTAAGATCATGGCATCTGGTCCCATCACTTCATGGGAAATAGATGGGGAAACAGTGGACACAGTGTCAGACTTTATTTTTCTGGGCTTCAAAATCACTGCAGATGGTGATTGCAGCCATGATATTAAAAGACGCTTACTCCTTGGAAGGAAAGTTATGACCAACCTAGATAGCATATTAAACCTAGATAGCATATTAGAAATCAGAGACATTACTTTGCCAACAAAGGTCCGTCTAGTCAAGGCTATGGTTTTTCCTGTGGTCATGTACGGATGTGAGAGTTGGACTGTGAAGAAAGCTGATCGCCAAAGAATTGATGCTTTTGAACTGTGGTGTTGGAGAAGACTCTTGAGAGTCCCTTGGACTGCAAGGAGATCCAACCAGTCCATTCTAGAGAAGATCAGTCCTGGGTGTTCATTGGAAGGACTGATGCTAAAGCTGAAACTCTAATACTTTGGCCATCTCATGCGAAGAGTTGACTCACTGGAAATGACTCTAATGCTGGGAGGGATTGGGGGCAGGAGGAGAAGGGGATAACAGAGAATGAGATGGCTGGATGGCATCACTGACTCTATGGACATGAGTTTGAGTGAACTCCGGGAGTTGGTGATGGACAGGGAGGCCTGGTGTGCTGTGATTCATGGGGTTGCAAAGAGTCGGACATGACTGAGCAACTGAACTGAACTGAACTGAGCATAGCCCCACCCATCAGAACAAGACCCAGTTTCCCCCACAGTCAGCATCTCCCATCAGGAAGCTTCCATAAGCATCTTACCGTTATCCATCAAAGGGCAGACATAATGAAAACCATTATCACAGAAAACTAACCAAACCGATCACATGGACCACAGCCTTGTCTAACTCAACACAACTATGAGCCATGCCATGTAGGGCCACCCAAGACAGATGGGTCATGGTGGAGAGTTCTGACAAAATGTGGTCACCTGGAGAAGGGAATGGCAAACCACTTCAGTATTCTTGCCTTGAGAACCCCATGAACAGTATGAAAAGGCAAAAAGATATGACACTGAAAGATGAACTCCTTAGGTCAGTAGGTAGCCAATATGCTACTGGAGAAGAGTGAAGAAATAATTCCAGAAAGAATGAAGAGACAGAGCCAAAGAAAAAACAACACCCAACTGTGGATGTGACTGGTGATGGAAGTAAAGTTCGATGCTGTAAAGAACAGTAGTGCAAAGGAACCTGGAATGTTAAGTCCATGAATCAAGGTAAATTGGAAGTGGTTAAACAGGAGATGGCAAGAGTGAACATTGACATTTTAGGAGTCAACTAAAATGGACTAGAATGGGCAAATTTAATTCAGATGACCATTATATCTACTATTGTGGGCAAGAATCCCTTAGAAGAAACGGAGTAGCCCTCATAGTCAACAAAAGAGCCTGAAATGCAGTACTTGGTTGCAATCTCAAAAACAACAGAATGAGCTCTTTTCATTTACAAGGCAAATCACTCAACATCACAGTAATCCAAGTGTATGCCCCAACCACTAATGCTGAAGAAGCTGAATTTGAGAAGTTTTATGAAGACCTACAAGAACTTCTAGAACTAAAACCAAAAAAAGAGATGTCCTTTTCATCATAGGGGACCGGAATGCAAAAGTAGGAAGTCGAGAGATACCTGGAGTAACAGACAAGTTTGGCCTTGGAGTACAAAATGAAGCAGGTCAAATGAGTTTTGCCAAGGAAATGCACTGGTCATAGCAAACACCATCTTCCAACAACACAAGAGAAGACTACACATGGACGTCACCAGGTGGTAAATACCAAAATCAGATTGATTATATTCTTTGCAGCTGAAGATAAAGAAGCTCTATACAGTCAGCAAAAACAAGACCATGAGCTGACTGTGGTTCAGATCATGAACTCCTTATTGCAAAGAAAGAAAGGTTAGTTGCACAGTCATGTCCAACTCTGTGATTCCATGGACTGCAGCCTGTCCTGCTCCTCTGTCCGTGGAGGATGTCCCGCTCCTCTCTGTCCACTCCAGGCAAAGTACTGTGGTGGGTTGCCATTTCCTCCTTCAGGGGATCTTCCCAACCCAGGGATCAAACCCAGGTCTCTGGCATTGCAGACAGATTCTTTTACCAGCTGAGGCACAAGGGAAGCATAGACATAACCTTAGGAGTTGGTTCCACTGGGGATCAAAACCAGGACCTTCTGCGTGTAAAGCAGATATGCTAACCACTATACTATGGAACCATGAGCTATTCAGAATTAAATTGAAGAAAGTAGGGAAAACCATTAGACCATTTAGGTATGACGTAAACCAAATCCCTTACAATTATACAGTGGAAGTGACAAATAGATTCAAGGGATTAGATCTGATAGACAGTGCCTGAAGAACAATGAATGGAGGTTCATGACAATGTCCAGGAGGCAATGATCAACACCATCCCCAAGAAAAAGAAATGCAAAAAGGCAATATGGTTGTCTGAGGAGGCCTTACAAATAGCTGAAAAAAGAAGAGAAGCTAAAGGCAAAGGAGAAAAGGAAAGATATACCCATCTGAATGCAGAATTCCAAAGAATAGCAAGGAGAGATAAGAAAGCCTTCTTCAGTGATCAATGCAAGGAAATAGAGGAAAACAATAGAATGGGAAAGACTAGAGATCTCTTCAAGAAAATTAGAGATACTGAGGGATCATTTCATGCAAAGATGGGCACAATAAAGGACAGAACTGGTATGACCTAACAGAATCAGAAGATATTAAAAAGAGGTGGCAAGAATACACAGAAGAACTATACAAAAAAGATCTTCACAACCCAGATAATCACTATGGTATGATCACTCACCTAGAACCAAACAAACTGGAATGTGAAGTCAAGTAGGCCTTAGGAAGCATCACTGCGAACAAAGCTAATGGAGGTGTTAGAATTTCAGTTGAACTATTTCAAATTGTGAAAGATGATGCTATGAAAGTGCTTCACTCAATATGCCAGCAAATTTAGAAGACTCAACAGTGGCCACGGGAATGGAAAATGTCAGTTTTCTTTACAATCCCAAAGAAAAGCACTGCAAAAGAATGTTCAAACTGCCACACAATTGCACTCATCTCACACACTAGCAAAGTAATGCAGACTGGATGAAGCACAAGCTGGAATCAGGATTGCCAGGAGAAATATCAATAACCTCAGATAGGCAGATGAGACTACCCTTATGACAGAAAGCCAAGAAGAACTAAAGAGCCTCTTAATAAAAGTGAAAGAGGAGAGTGAAAAATTTGACTTAAAAGTCAACATTCAAAAAACTAAGATCGTGGCATCCAGTCCCATCACTTCATGGCAAATAGATGGGGAAACGATGCAAACAGTGAGAGACTTTATTTTCTTGGGCTCCAAAATCACTGCAGATGGTGACTGCAGCCATGAAATTAAAAGACACTTGCTCTTTGGAAGAATAGCTATGACCAACCTAGACAGCATATTAAAAAGCAGAGACATTACTTTGCCAACAAAAGTCCATTTAGTCAAAGCTATGGTTTTTCCAGTAGTCATGTATGGATGTGAGAGTTGGACTATAAAGAAAGCTGAGCACCGAAGAATTGATGCTTTTGAACTGTGGTGTTGGAGATAACTCTTGAGAGTCCCTTGGACTCCTAGGAGATCAAACCAGTCCGTCCTAAACGAAATCAGTCCTGAACATTCATTGGAAGGACTGATGCTGAAGCCGAAAGTCCAGTACTTTGGCCACCTGATGTGAAGAACTGACTCATTGGAAAAGACCCTGATGCTGGGAAAGATCGAAGGCAGGAGGAGAAGGGGATGACAGAGGATGAGATGGTTGGACTGTATCACCAACTTGATGGACATAAGTTTGAGTAAGCTCTGGGAGTTGGTGATGGACAGGGAATCCTGGCATGCTACAGTCCATGGGGTCACAAAGAGTCAGACACGACTAAGTGACTGAACTGAACTGATCCATGCTTTTAGTATCATACAGAATAGTCTCAATATCCTAAAAATTTCCTATGCTACATTTAGTGACCCCTCCCTCTCTTTAAACCCCGACAACCATTGATTTTTTTTAATTGATAACTTTTCCCACAGTTTTGCCTTTTGCAGAATGCCATATATTCATAGTCATATAAAATGTAGACTTTTCGGATAGGGTTCTTTCTCTTAACAGTATGTCTTTAAGATCTCTCTGTGTCTTTTTGTGGATTGATAGGTCATTTCTTTTTCAGTTCAGTTCAGTCGCTCAGTTATTTCAGAATGTTTGCGACCCCATGGACTGCAGCACGCCAGGCCTCCCTGTCCATCTTCAACTCCCAATGTTTATTCAAACCCATGTCCATTGAGTTGGTGATGCCATCCAACCATCTCATCCTCTGTCGTCCCCTTCTCCTCTCGCCTTCAATCTTCCCCAGCATCAGGGTCTTTTCAAATGAGTCATCTCTTAGCATCAGGTGGCCAAAATATTGGAGTTTCAGCTTCAACATCAGTCCTTCCAATGAACATTCAGGACTGATTTCCTTTTAGGATGGACTGGTTGGATCTCCTTGTAGTCCAAGGGACTCTCACGATTCTTCTCCAAAACCACAGTTCAAAAGCATCAAATCTTCAGCACTCCACTTTCTTTATAGTCCAACTCTCACATCCATACTTGACTACTGGAAAAACCACAGCCTTGACTAGACGGACCTTTGTTGACAAAGTAATGTCTCTGCTTTTTAATATGCTGTCTAGGTTGGTCATAACTTTGCTTCCAAGGAGTAAGCGTCTTTTTATTTCATGGCTTCAGTCACCATCTGCAGTGATTTTGGAGCCCGCCAAAATAAAGTCTGCCACTGTTTCCACTATTTCTTCATCTATTTGCCATGAAGTGATGGGACTGGCTGCCATGATCTTTGTTTTCTGAATGTTGAGCTTCAAGCCAACTTTTTCACTCTTCTTTTTCACTTTTATCAAGAGGCTCTTTAGTTCTTCTTCACTTTCTGCCATAAGGGGGGTATCATCTGCATATCTGAGGTTATTGATATTTCTCCCGGCAATCTTGATCCAGCTTGTGCTTCTTCCAGCCCAGCGTTTCTTGTGATGTACTCTGCATAGAAGTTAAATAAGCAGGGTAAGAATATACAACCTTGACGTACTCCTTTTCCTATTTGGAACCAGTCTGTTGTTCCATGTCCAGTTCTAACTGTTGCTTCTTGACATGCATACAGATTTCTCAAGAGGCAGGTCAGGTGGTCTGGTATTCCCGTCTCTTTCAGAATTTTCCAGTTTATTGTGATCTACATAGTCAAAGGCTTTGGCATAGTCAATAAAGCAGAAATAGATGTTTTTCTGGAACTCCCTTGCTTTTTCCATGATGCAGCGGATGTTGGCAATTTGATCTCTGGTTCCTCTGCCTTTTCTAAAACCAGCTCGAACATCTGGAAGTTCACAGTTCATGTAATATTGAAGCCTGGCTTGGAAAATTTTGAGCATGACTTTGCTCGTGTGTGAGATGAGTGCAATTGTGCGGTAGTTTGAGCATTCTTTGGCATTGCCTTTCTTTGGGATTGGAATGAAAATTGACCTTTTCCAGTCCTGTGGCCACTGCTGAGTTTTCCAAATTTGCTGGCATATTGAGTGCAGCACTTTCACAGCAACATCTTTTATAAATTGAAATAGCTCAACTGAAATTCCATCATCTCCACTAGCTTTGTTCGTAGTGATGCTTCCTGAGGCCCCCTTGACTTCCCATTCCCAGATATCTGGCTATAAGTGAGTGATCACACCATTGTGATTATCTGGGTCATGAGTATCTTTTTTTGTACAGTTCTTCTGTGTATCCTTGCCACCTCTTCTTAATATCTTCTGCTTCTGTTTGGTCCATACCATTTCTGTTCTTTATTGAGCCCATCTTTGCATGAAATGTTCCCTTGGTATCTTTAATTTTCTTGAAGAGATCTCTAGTCTTTCCCATTCTGTTGTTTTCCTCTATTTCTTTGCATTGATCACTGAGGAAGGCTTTTTTTATCTCTTCGTGCTATTCTTTGGAATTCATTTCTTTTTAGTTCATGGGGTTGCAAAGAGTCTGACATGACTGAGTGACTGAACTGAACTGAACTGAATATTCCATTGTCTAGATGTACCACAGATTATTTGTCCATTCACCTACTGAAGGACAGCTTGGTTGCTTCCAAGTGTTGCCAGTTATGAATAAATTTCCTATATACAACCATGTACATTCTTTTCCAGGGAATTTTCCTGACCTAGGAATCAAACCCAGGTTTCCTGCATTGCAGACAGATTCTTTACCATCTGAGCCATCACGGAAGTCTTTTGGTGTGTACATAAGTTTTCCGTTTCTTTGGGTGAATTTTTTAAATATTTTCAAGTTGGCGAGACTTGCTTGCTGCGTTGTATTTGCAAATTTATTTTTCTTATTCTTTTAAAACTAAAGTAATATTTGTACAGACAGAAAGGCACAAATATTAAGTGATTCATTGACTTTTGACAAATTTATAAATTCACATAATTGACATTCCACTCAAGACACTAAAGATTTCTATTACCCTCACAAAAGTTCCCTTGGGCTCTTTACAGGCAGTCCCTGCCCTCTGACAAAACCACTCCCTGATTTCTACCGTCATAGATTAGTGTTACCTCTTCATAATTTTCCTATAAATAGACTCATACAGCAATCCTTCATTTATGTCTTTTCACTTTGTATCATGTTTTTGAGATTCATTCATGTCATAACTTGTAATCAGTAGTTTGTATCTTTTCACTGCAGAGTAATTAACTGGAAATATTACAACTTATTTATTATTCACCCCTTGTTAGATATTTGGATTATTTCCTGTTTGGGGCAATAATGAATAAAGCTACTATAAATAATCATGTATAAAATTTCACAGACATTATCATTTTCCTAGTAAATACTTAGTAATGGAATGACTGGATTATATGTTACTTATGTTTAACTTTATAAAAGGCTGTCAAAACAACATATGAAAGCTTCAGTTCTCTGTGTCCTCATCAATGCTTAGCATTTTCAGTCTTATTAATTTTAGTCATTCTGATGAACATGGGAAATCTGATATCCTGGGATATATCCCCTGGTCATGATGTATCTTTTTTATATGTTGCTAAATTCTATTTTCTAATATTTTACTGTGTGCATTTTTGCATCTATGTTCATGAGGATTATTGATTTTTGTATCCAACTCTGTGCGACCCCATAGACGGCAGCCCACCAGGCTCCCTCATCCCTGGGATTCTCCAGGCAAGTACACTAGAGTGGGTTGCCATTTCCTTCTCCTGTAATTTTCTTACAGTATCTTTATTGGATTTTTGTATCAGGATCATGGAGGTCTCATAAAATGAATTGGGAAGTGTTTTCTCTATATTTTTTGATGGATTTTGTTTGATGCTAGTAATATACATAGGATTTACCAGTTAAACCACCTGGGTGTGGAATTTTTCTCAAATGTTTGTAATTGTAAATTCAGTTTCCTTAATATAGGAGATATTCCATTAAAAATTATTTTTTCCTGTGTTAGTTTTGAAAAATATTACACAAGGAATTTATCCATTTAATCCAAACTGTCAAATTTATATAGTGATACAAAATTGTTCATGTGTGTGCTTAATTGCTCAGTTATGTCCAACTCTTTGCGACCCATGGGCTGTAGCCCACCAGGCTCCTCTTCCATGAGGATTCTCCAGGCAAGAATACTGGAGTGGGTAGGCTATCCCTTCTCCAGGGGATCTTCCCAACCCAGGGATCAAACCCAGGTCCCCCACATTGCAGGCAGATTCTTTACCAGCTGAACCATCAGTGATGTCCAAGAATGCTGGCGTGGGTAGGCTGTCCCTTCTCCAGGGGATCTTCCCAATTCAGAAATCAAACCGGGGTCTCCTGCACTGCAGGCTTTACCAGCTTACAGGAAATTCCACTGTTATTCTTTTACCACCTGAAATGTTGTCCCTCTTTTATTTTCGATGCTAGTAATTCGTGTTCCAGCCCTTGCTCATTATCTTTATCTCTTCCTCATCAGTCTTTTATTTTTTAAACTTTACTTATTTTTGGCTGTGCTGAGTCTTTGTTGCTGTGCACAGGCTTTCTGTAGCTGTGGAGGGTGAGCAGGGACCACTCTCTAGCTGTACTATGTGGACTTCTCGTTGCAGTGGCTTCTCTTGTGGAGCGCAGGCTCTAGGCAGGCCTGCTTCAGTAGCTGTGGTGCACGGTCTTAGCTGCCCCGTGGCATGTGGGATCTTCCCAGGCCAGGGATCGAACCTGTGTCCCCTACGTGGTGGGCAGGTGGATTCTTGACCACTGGACCACTAGGGAAGTCCTCCTCATCGGTCTTCTAGAGGTTTACTAACTTCATTGGCCTTGTCAAAGAATGATCTTTTAGCTTTGATGGCTTTTGACTAATTTTTTTGGTCAGTTTTCCAGTTCACTTTTGCTCTTACCATTGTCATTCCCACCTTCTGTTGTTTCTGGTTTAATTTGCTTTTCCCAAGTTCAAGTGGAAGCTTAGGTTATTTTTAGATTACTTAGTTTAAAGCTTTCTTCTTTTCTACTGCAAGTATTTAAAGCCATAGATTTCTTCCTAAGTTCTGTTTTAATTGTATACCACAAATTTTGGTATGTTGTATTTTCATTAAGTTTGAAATATTTTCTAATTTATCTTGTGATTTCTTCTTTAGCCTAGAGGAAAGAGGTAAATTACTTAGAAGTATGTAGCTTAATTTTCAAATATTTAGGGAGATTTTCTAGATAACTTATTCTTATTAATTTCTAATTTAATTTTGTTGTGGTTAAAAAAACATAGTCTGTTACTGTTTCATTCCTTTGAAATTTACTGAAATTTATTTCATAATCCAGCAATTGATTTATTTTGTTGAAGATTCCATGTACACTTCAGAGAATGAGTACTCTGCAGTGGTTGATTGTAATGTTTATAACTGTTGATTTTGTCAAGCTGGTTGCTATATTTAAATATTTTATATTTATACTTTTTTTTTAGTATAGTTGTTCTACCAGTTAGTGAGAGAGGAGTGTTAAAATCTCTAACTGTAATTGTGGATTTGTCTGCTTCTCTCTTCAGTTTTGTCATTTGCTTCATGTATTTCTAAACTCTGTTGTTAGGTACACCTCCATTTAGGGCTGTTATATTTTCCTGATGGATTGTCCCTTTGTTCATGTGAAATATTTCTCTTTGCCTCTTGTTGCACACTTACCGTGAAATTTATTGCATTATTTCACTAGGGCTGTCATTACAAGGTCCTACAGACGGGGTGGTTTAAACAGCAAAAATCTATTTCCTCAAAGTTCTGGAGGTTTGAAGTCCAAGTCAAGGTGTCAGCAGAGTTGGTTCCTTCTGAGGTCTCTCTTCCTGGCTTGCAAATGGCTCTTTTCTACCTGTGTCTTCGCATGGCCTTCCCTTTGTGTCCTGGTCTCTTCTTATGACATCAGTCAGATTGGATTAGACCTACCTTGTCGACTTCATTTAACTTAATAACCTGTTTAAAGACTCTCCAAATGCATTTGTATTCTGAGGTTCCAGGGACTAGGACTTCAATCTAAGAAGAGTTTTTTGGCAGGGAAGGGAGGTGACACAATTCAGCCTATAACATCCACTTTGTTTGATGTTATAGCCACACCACCTTTTTTGTGTTTAACTGTTTGCATGGTATACCTTTTTCCATCCTTTTACTTTCATCCTGAGTCTTTGAATTCAAATGTATCTCTTGTGGATAGTATATACTGTATCTTGGTCTTTTCTCCATTTCTGACAAGCTTTGACATAACTGGAATATCTTGTTTTTTAACATTTCACGTATCTGTTGGTATGATTGTGTCTGAGTCAGTCTTCTTGGTATTTGTTTTCTATTTGTCCCATTTGGTGTTTGTGCCTTTGTCCTTTTCTGCCTTCTTTTGGGTTAATTGGATATTTTTACTGTTCTATTTTATTTTTTCTATTGGTGTACAGTCTTTTCTTAATAATTGCTTGGCAATTTTAAATATGCATCCATAACTTATCAAAGATTACTTAGATATCATTTCATTTCACTTATAATGTAAGAATTTTACAACAGGATATTTGATTTATTCCTACTTCTGTCCTTTATGTTATTGTTATCATATATTTTACTTATATTTTGAACTGTACAAAACATTGTAATTTTTCTTTAAATAGTCATTTGTCTTCTAAAGAAGTTGGGAAAATAAAAAGGGTGGTCTTTTACATTTGCCCACATATTTGGCTTCCTAGTAACTCTTTATAGATCTGAATTTGTATCTGACATCATTTTAAGTCTGAAGAACATCCTTCAGAACATCCTTTCTTTTTTAATGTATTTTTAATCGGTGTATAATTGCTTTACAATGTTCTGTTAGTTTCTGCTGTACAGCACGATGAATCAGCTATAGTGAAAAGTGAAAGTCACTCTTCTTCAGCCTAACTCTTGAGCTGAATCAGCTGTGTATATGCATATAATCCCTGCCTCCAAAGCCTCCCTTCTACTCCCCTATCCCACTCCTCTAGTTATCACAGAGCACTGAGCTGAGCTCCCTGTGCTATTCGGCAGCTTCCCACTAGTTATCTGTTTTACACGTGGATGGCGGAGCCTGGTGGGCTGCCGTCTATGGGGTCGCACAGAGTCGGACACGACTGAAGCGACTTAGCTGCAGCAGCAGCAGTGTATATACGTCAGTG
Organism: Moschus berezovskii; assembly: GCF_049115385.1. Taxonomy (NCBI): domain Eukaryota; kingdom Metazoa; phylum Chordata; class Mammalia; order Artiodactyla; family Moschidae; genus Moschus; species Moschus berezovskii. The sequence continues at coordinate 45,850,440 of NC_142469.1, forward strand.
TTACTCTCTCAATTCATCCCACCCTCTCCTTATCCCCCTGTGTCCACAAGTCTGTTCTCTATGTCTGTGCCTCTGTTCCTGCCCTGAAAATAAATGTGAACCATCAGTAGCCTTTTCCTAGATTTCATGTATATGTGTTAACACATGATATGTGTTCCTCTCTTTTTGACTTACTTTACTCCGTATAGGTTCACCTTCAGCATTTCTTATAGCACAGTTCTATTGGCACTTAATTCTCTAAGAATGTTTTTCTGAACTTTCTGAGCCTTTCTTTCCATTGTCTTTCTGGACTTCATTGTTTCTGATGAGAAGTCAATTAATATTCTTATTATTCCTCTGTATATAATACATCTTTTATTTCTGGCTGCCTTTAGTATTTTCTCTTTATCTTTGGTTTCATTAATTTTATTATGATGTGCTTAAGTGTGTGTGAGGAGTTTGGTTTGTTTTATCATAATTAATTAAAATGGGGTTAAAGAATAAAGTATCACATTTATAGTGCATCTCCTTTTGACAAATGCCACATCATGTCCTGATATATGAATCATCTTCTTTAGTCCTTTCCTTGCATTATCCACACCTCCTCATTGAGGCACTGAGGCTAGAAATTCTGTATTTAGCCACAACAGAGTGACTGACAATGGACTTATCTTCTAGCCATGAACAACAATACAATTAGACAAGAGAAAGGAAGCAACTCTGTCCCAGCAGACAGCACAGTGCCTTCTGGAAGGAAGAGAAACACCCAAAGTCAGCTCCATGTCACCCCCTCCCCTTTCCTCTCCTTCCTTTCTGCTTGGGCACCTTCAGACCCTGGCACAGAGAGGGGCAGGATGAGTGCAAAGCTAGTTTGTCTAGGTGGGGGAGGCATAGCTCAGAGCTGGGGGCTGCTGAGTAGGGATAGAATAGACACACAATGGGAGTCCCCTTGGGCCCTGGCTACCCAGTGCTGGAGGGTGTATGGTGAGACATCTCCAGGCCTAAAGAATCCTGTGCTTGGGAGCTAAGGACTGAGTGTGGACACCAAGGCTAGGAGACACAGGAGTCTGAGCCCAGTCGGGACAGAGAAAATGTCCTGAGAATGACAAGTTTTCGAGTGAGACCTAAGAAAGTTTACACCTTAACAGAAAGTACCATTTTCAGGGGTACAGACTCTGCCCTAAAGACAGAGTACAAACCTGACACAGACATGTCCATTCCCCAAACTCAGCTGTTTACCAAGTCTCCTCTCCTTCCTCTTTCTGTGCATCTAATCATACTAATAACAGCCAGAATTTGGGGGGTGGGGGTTACCATGAACTAGGCAGGCTCTTCCAAGTGTTTTGTTGATTCATTTTTCATCCCAAGAACACTGTGAAGCAAGTAATATTTTCCTCTCCATTTCATAGATGTGGAAACTGAAATACCAAGAGATGAAGCAATTTGCCTGGTGATAAGAAGTTAATAAGGAGCAAAACTGGGTCTTGAACCCAAGCTAGCTTGATACAGGCTGAAAAATCTCTAGTTCACCTTTTCTTCATTTCCTGCCACCACAACCTTAGTCACTCTCCTCACCTCTTGCTTAGATTTTTATAATGATCTTCCTGTAGATTTCCCTGCTTCTATATTTAATCACAAAGAACTTCTAAATTTGCAAAGTTGATCATACAATTTTTTTTCAGCTCAAATTCCTTTAATGACATCACTTATAATCAATTATGATCTAGTGTCCACCTGTCTATTCAGAATTTTTCCCAGCACTTTCTTCCTGCCTTTCTTTCTCTCCCTCATTCTTTATTTCCAGCTTTTATGATGTGTAATTGAAAAATAAAATTGTAATATATTGTAAGTGTATAATGTGATGATTTGATATTGTTGTTGTTCAGTCGTTAAGTCATGTCAGACTCTTTGCGACCCCATGGACTGCCACACCCCAGATGTACTTGTCCTCCACTATCTCCCGGAGTTTGCTCAGATTCACGTCCATTGAGCTGGTGATACTATCTAACCATCTCATCTTCTTCTGTCCTCTTCTCCTCTTGCCTTCAATCTTTCCCAGCATCAGGGTCTTTTCCTATGAGTCGGCTCTCTGCATCAGGTGGCCAAAGTATTGGAGCTTCAGTTTCAGCATCAGTCCCTCCATTGAATATTTAGGGTTGATTTTTAGGCTTTACTGGTTTGATCTCCTTGCAATTCGTTGGCTGATTTGATAGTTATATACACTGTGAAAGGGCTTCCTAGGTGATGCTAGTGGTAAAGAACCCACCTGCCAGTGCAGGAGACTCAAGAGAAGCAGGTTTTATATCTGGGTCGGGAAGATCCCCTGGAGGAGGACACAGCAACCCACACCAGTATTCTTGCCTGGAGAATCCCATAAACAGAGGATACAGTTCATAATGTCGCAAAGAGTTGGACACAACTGAAGCGACTTAACACACACATACAATGTAAAAATATTCTCACAATTGAGTTGATTAGTACACTCATCACCTCACGTATTTACCTCTTCTTATGGGGGAGAGGTGGTGAGAACACTTAAGTTCTACTTTCTTATAGAATTTCATTTATAGTTAAATTTCAGTTATTATCAACTCTAGTCACCACATTATACATTGGATCCTCAGACTTTATTCTTCTTATAACTGAACACTTGTACCCTTTCACCAGCCTCTCCCTGTTCCTCACCCCAACCCCCGCTCCCCAGCCCCTGCAACCACTGTTCTACTCTCAGCTTCTATATAAGCATGACGTTTCTCTCCTTCATTCTTTCCCACTTCAGCAAGACACACCTATACGGTTAAAAAATCATGTTATTTTATGCCTCTCACATTGTTCCCTCTGCCTCAAACACTTTCCCTACTCATCAGCCTGGGTGTCTCTCTGGCATGGATCTTTCTCCCACCCAAAGAATGAACATACATCTCCTGTCCCACCCCAACACAGAACATGGCAAGACTCTTGGTCATGTTTTACTTATTCCCCAGCACCAGGCACATGATGGACACCTAGTAGGCACACAGAAAATGCTCTTTAATGTAGTACATGGCAAACTTCTACACAAGCTGCCCCCGGGAGTGGGCGGGAGTGAGGGTGAAGGGTGTTTTGAGAAACCCAAATACACCAGGAAGGGAGAGGAGGAAGATGTCTGAAAGTTCGTTTTGCTTCACAACCCTCCATGGCCCTGCTTTATTAGCAGAAGGCCAACAGCCCACTTGGCCCATGTTCTCACAAGAACTAGAGATTTCTCTGCCTCATTTTTAAACAAAGCTGAGTTCCAATTGATGATTTCATTGTTCTCTGCCTGCCTCTTTTGCCTAATTGTTTCTCCTAGGAATTGGCTTTGTCTTGGGAGAAGGTTTTCACAAAACACAACTCATCACAAAGAGCTGTGGAATAGTTCCTGGGGTGGGTGGGAGGGGGCTCCTTGGCCCTGCCATGTGTGGGTGGGGGAGCAGAGATCCTGGAGTGATTCCTCTTGCCCATGGTGTGCACGTGACTAGGAAGGGAGCTTTGTTAACGGAGGTGTAGCTGAGCGAGCTGACTCTCCTCCCCACTCAACCTTGCCAGAAAATTGTGTCAGTAGAATAACTATTGTTTTTGATCTATAAAAACAATTTTCATCTTTAAAGAATTTTTACTGAGTTTCTGAGAAAGCAACTGTTTAACCAACATTTAGCTTTGGGGAGATGTGAGGGGTAATTAGCAAACGAACCCTGATGACTGGTGGAGGGGCAGGAGCCCTAGCCAGGACTTGTCCAGACCAATTTCACTAAAGGTGTGCTGTCCTGGAGTGAACGGTCTTGCACTCAGGGTGCTTTCTGCCGAGGAAAGCCAGTTTATCATCTGACGCCACTAGTAAGCTCCAGGTTCCTCTGACTGCTCTGCAGGGAAGCTCTCTGCCCTCAACCCAGGTCAGGTACACCACCCAGGGCCTTTTGCATCTGTATTTTCCCTCCACAACATTACCAGTTTGCAAGGTGCATTTGAAGGCTTCTCTTATTGACTACCTCCTCCATTGACCTTGAACTACATAATGAAAGAGTATGTCTGTTGTATCTAGTCTCCAGTCCAGAGGCACGTGGCATGTGTTTAATAAATGTTGTTATGCAACCTTGGCAGCTCTTGGGGTTTTACAAAATTCTTTTCTCATTATGCATTATTCCTAATTTACTAGCGTTACAAGTCAGACCTTACCATGAGACAAGGCCACTTCTGAGCAGCATGTCCAGGAGTGGAGGTAGTTGGCAGTGACAGTCACAAGCTCAGTCTAAGCCAGTTTCCCTTCATTCTTTGCTGTGGATTGTGCCAGGCATTATGGCAGGATCTTGGTCAAGGCCAAACTGTGTCCCCTCAACATTCACATGTTGAAGCGCAAACCCCCAAAGTGACTGTATTTGAGAACAGGGCCTTTATAGAGGTAAAGTTAAATGAGGTCATATGACCTAAGTCAATTCAATGAGGTCCTAATCCAATAGGTCTGGAAAGGCCATGTGAGGACAGAGAAAAGGCAGCCATCTGAAAGGCCAGGAGAAAGGCTTTAGGGGAAACCGAACCTGCCAACACCTTGATATTTAATGTCAGCATCCAGAACTGTGAGAAAATAAATTTCTGCTGTTTAAGCCACTTAATCTGTGATACTGTTATGGCAGCCCTGGCAAGCCAATACAGGGCTTTACTATAAAAATAAGTGAATGGTAAGGGAGAGAAACATTGCTTCTATGGCATCTTGGAAGTCTTTGAGAAACTGGTATTTGAGCTGGTTTTGAAGAAATGAAGGAACTTTAGCTGATGACTATGGAGTGACTTTGGGTACCAAACATGGCCAGAGGCTTTATTTGTGTGACCTCCCTTGGGGGTGGATGACAGCATCCCTGGGAGGTCTCTAATCTCCTATCTCCAAGAGAAAATTGAAGCTGACTGAAGTTAAGTAATTTGTCTAAGGTCAGCAACCCACTCGCTGGGCTGGAGGAAACACAAGCTGGAATCAAGATTGCTGGGAGAAATATCAATAACCTCAGATATGCAGATGACATCACCATTATGGAGAAAGTAAAGAAGAACTAAAGAGCCTCTTGATGAAAAAGAAAGAAGAGAGTGAAAAAGCTGGCTTAAAGCTGAACATTCAGAAAACTAAGATCATGGCATCCAGTCCAATCACTTCATGGCAAATAGATGGGGAAACAGTGGAAACAGTGGCTGACTTTATTTTTCTGGGCTCCAAAATCAGTGCAGATGGTGATTGCAGCCATGAAATTAAAAGGTACTTACTCCTTGGGAGGAAAGTTATGACCAACCTAGACAGCATATTAAAAAGCAGAGATATTACTTAGTCAACAAAGGTCCATCTAGTAAAGGCTATGGTTTTTCCAGTGGTCATGTTTGGATGTGAGAGTTGGACTATGAAGAAAGCTGAGTGCAGAAGAATTGATGCTTTTGAACTGTGGTGTTGGAGAAGACTCTTGAGTCCCTTGGACTGCAAGGAGATTCAACCAGTCCATCCTAAAGGAGGTCAGTCCTGGGTGTTCATTGATAGGACTGATGTTGAAGCTGAAACTCCAATACTTTGGCCGCCTGATGTGAAGAGCTGACTCATTTGAAAAGACCCTGATGCTGGGAAAGATTGAGGGCAGGAGGAGAAGGGGACAACAGAGGATGAGGTGGTTGGATGGCATTACTGACTCAATGGACATGGGTTTGGGTGGACTCTCGGAGTTAGTAATGGACAGGGAGGCCTGGCATGCTGCGGTTCATGGGGTCGCAAGAAGTCGGACACGACTGAACGACTGAACTGAACTGAAGAACAACCCATTCCAGTATTCTTGCCTGGGAAATTCCATGGATAGAGGAGCCTGGAGGGCTACAGTCCACCGAGTCACTGGAGTTGGACATAACTTAGCGACAAAACTGCCACCACTACACCGTTAATAAGTAGTAGAATCAGATTTTGATCCCAGAACTAGTTTATACCAAAGCTGCTGCTCTTTCTACTATACTAGGCACAGTATGTATCAGATAGTAATAATAATACCTACAATAACTATAAGCCTGGCATGCACATAAAGTATACACACCATCCAATTTAATCATTTCCAAAAAATGAGGGAGACACTCTGATTATCTTAATTTTATAAATAACAGGGGAAAAACACAGAAACGCTTAATAACTCATTCAAAATCATACAATCACTAAGTATCTAGGAATTGGACCCAAGCTGTTTAACCATTTCATTTAATTTTTTCATATGTGTACATGTATAGAGAGTTGAGGGAAGGGAGGAGTGGGGCTGAATGTTGCTAGTTTTATTGTTTGGGGGCTGAAGGTCTTTTAGGATAAGGATTGACTGGCAAAATTCTGAATGCGCAGTAATAATAGTAAATAATCAGTAATGTTAAATAGAGCCAAATATTTGCTTTCTCTGGGGTAAATCAATTAGGGTAAGGACAGTGTGTCTCCCTAAATCACTTCCACTCCCTTAAGTGGGTGCATCATCTCTAGTGAGGGTTGAAACATCTGGTCTCAGTTCCTAGAGGTGGGTGCTTGGGTAACTAACAACTAACAACCTCTGAGGACACTGCAGATCTCTGGGCCCTCAGCCTCACAGCTGTGTTTGCTACCAACTCTGTATCTAATAGTCATCCCTCAACTTGGGAGTGAGATCCAGGCTGGAAGCTTAGGCTCCTGGGAACCTGAGGTTCAGGGCAGGCCAAGCCTCAGTCTTACTCCTGCAGCAGCAGGCAACCTGTGAGGTTGAAGGAGTAGGACAGCCACATTTTGGCCATGGCAACTGGTAAACCTTCAGTGCTATATCACTGTGGATTAATGGTCAATCTGTGTAGGATGGGCAGAACTTTGCTTAGGTCCATATGCAGAGTTCCCTTAGAAACAGGCCCAGGGTCTCCCTGGCTTTCTATTTCTCCCTCTGCCACACCTGTCACAGTACCTACAGGAGCCTGGAGCAGTTGCTGGACAAGTCATCTTGATCCTTGTAGTTTATAGATTTCTCTGCTTGGATCCCCTGTCTCTGAGTCTGTCACCCTGCAGCAGAATTGGCCAGACCTGGACCAGAGATTCGTCAGGACTCCATGCTCCCTCCAAGAAGATCCTCCCTGAGAACCAGTCACTGCCCTTTGAGAGCCTCCACCTTCCAGCATGGCTAACATGTCCACTTAATCACATTAAAATATGTATTCCAGAGGCAACTCTTTATGGAAGGGTTTACTAGTTCATCCATGGGTTATCTGGAAGTTTTCCTCTTCTCACTCATGCTGTTATATTCTGGCCATTTTGTGCTAGGAGTCAGAGATCTCCGGGTAGAGAAGAGAAATCTACATGCCGTGATTTTGGAGTGGCAGGGACTAGAGCACACGTGACACCTCAAAATACCTCTTTGGCCTAAGGATTATTTTGAGCTGAAGGCAACTGAGGAATAGCAAATATGGGGAAAGCTCTAAAAACAAAGCATGTTTCTCTTCTGTAAGAGAAATTTTACATTTATAAATGCAATTTGAGTTCATAAAGGAGTCTCCCTCTCCTGAAGTAGGAAGAGGACTCTTAATAACCGATCAGTGGATAAGGCAGGGACTAACATCTGCGGAGCAAACCTTTCCGAACAACCCTTGTTTACCTGCTTTTCCTGGTTACCTTTCCAAACCTTATCCCCACTGCCCAGAAACCCCAAACTTCTATTTCTTGGGCTAGCCTCTTCTCCACACTGTTACCCTTTAGGGTGGTATATAAGCCCCCACGTTTTAAACTCCTCCTTGAGCCAAATTTCCCTTTGTGAACTTGCATTATACATACACAATTAAATCTATTTTTTTCTCTTGTTAATTTTTTACAAAAATCTTTTGACCACATGGCATGGCATTCGGGATCTTAGTTCCCAACCAGGGATTGGACCTGTGCCCCCTGCATTGGCAACACAGAGTCTTAACCACTGGACCGCCAGAAAAACTTCTCTCTTGTTAATCTTTTATCAGTTTGACTCGAGAGTCCCAGACATTGAACCAGGAGGGGTGAGGAAGAGTATTCTCCTTCTACTACAAGGCAGTGGTTGGGATACCCAACTCACTCTGGAGACTACAGCTGGAATCTTGGGATGTCAGACAAAGTCAGCAAAAGTTGGAAACTACATAAACCTCCCAGATTTCTGCCTATAGGGTTCAATCAACAGAGGGCAGTCAAGAATCTCATGTTTTCCTTTCCAAATTTAGGTTATCAGGAGAAAAATGTTGGTAAGAATCATTTACATTGTGACTCATGTGAATTTTGTTTTGAGTACTCATTGGTTGGGCTTCCCTGGTGTCTCAGCAATAAAGAATCCTCCTGCCAATGCAGGATCCACAGACCAGGTTCAATCCCTGAGTCAGGAAGATTCCCTGGAGGAGGGCGTGGCAACCCAGTCTAGTATTCTTGCTTGGAGAATCCCATGGACAGAGGAGCCTGGCGGGCTATAGTCCATAGGGTCACAGAGAGTCTGTGAGAGACTCCACAGAGAGTCACAGAGAGACTGAAGCGACTTAGCATGCAGGCACGCACTCATTGGTTATTGGTCCTTTCCTGCTTAGAGACATTTACAATTTGTCTTGCTCCACATCCTGACAGCTTGGTTTGGCTTTCTGCCTACCAGTGGGCACATGTTGGTAGGCCTGTGTCTGTAGATGGCAAACCGTTAGGTTGGAGGCCCTGAGAATTTGTAGATAGCCGTACAGAAATGTGAGGTGCACCCACAGTGTGACTTATGTCTTCCTGACAGTTGCTTGTTTATGTAAGAGAGTTTATGTAAGTCTTTCTTTCAGTTATCATTGGAAGAGACTCTGGGTCACGCAAGCTACATCTTTTGCACTGTCTTTGGGAACACATCTGTGTCCCTGGTTAAATTATGAAAAGGCACATTGGTTGTCAGAACTAGAATAGGCATACCTTTGTTTTGTTTTAAAGCCCCAAATGCATTTTCTTTAGTCTAGCCTCTTTTCCACCCTCTATTGCTCTTTGGGGTGGCATATAAACCGCCAAATCCTCTCTCTGCACATAATTTTTAAAAACTGTTTTCTCTTGTTAGTCTTTTGTCGTTTTAATTTCCAGGGCCCCAGATGGAGAACCCAGGAGGGCAGAGGGAAAAGTTTTTCCCCTCCCCTACAGAGAAAGAGGAGAGTGAAAAGGTTGGCTTGAAGCTCAACATTCAGAAAACAAAGATCATGGCATCTGGTCCCATCACTTCATGGGAAATAGATGGAAAAACAGTGGAAACAGTGTCAGACTTTGTTTTTTTGGGCTCCAAAATCACTGCAGATGCTGATTGCAGCCAGGAAATTAAAAGACGCTTGCTCCTTGGAAGGAAAGTTATGACCAACGTTGATAGCATATTAAAAAGCAGAGACATTACTTTGCCAACCAAGGTCCGTCTAGTCAAGGCAATGGTTTTTCCCGTGGTCATGTATGGATGTGAGAGTTGGACTGTGAAGAAAGCTGATCGCCGAAGAATCGATGCTTTTGAACTGTGGTGTTGGAGAAGACTCTTGAGAGTCCCTTATACTGCAAGGAGATCCAACCAGTCCATTCTAAAGGAGATCAATCCTGGATGTTCATTGGAGGGACTGATGCTAAAGCTGAAACTGCAATACTTTGGCCACCTCATGCGACGAGTTGACTCACTGGAAAAGACTCTGATGCTGGGAAAGGTTGGGGGCGGGAGGAGAAGGGGACGACGGAGAATGAGATGGCTGGATGGCATCACCGACTCTGTGGACATGAGTTTGAGTGTACTCCGGGAGTTGGTGATGGACAGGGAGGCCTGGCGTGCTGTGATTCATGGGGTCGCGGAGAGTCGGACGCGACTGAGCGACTGAACTGAACTGAACTGAACAGAAGGGAATGTGTTATTGAGTATACTAAATTTTTTTCCCTCAGTTTTGGTGGTCAGAGGTGAACAGTTTGCAGAATTACAAAGTGAAATATTAAAAAAAAGCCACACCCACCCCACCCTAGTCGTCTTTCTCTTCGTGAATAGGAGGCATGTGGCAACTCCCTGCAGACTGCCCAGTGCTGCTGCATTCCTGGTCAGTCTTTATTTAGTGTCCTCCTATCCCCCTGGATTTCACGCCTTGCTTCCACAGATCTGGTGGAACTATAAGCAATACAGGATTAAAGAAAATGTCAATTAACGAAGAAAGTGCTATTCAGCAGCCTTTAAAGAAGCCACCTGGACGATTTCTACCAAAGATCCCAAAACATGTTCATGGGTCTTTTCTGACTGGATGCCACCCGACATACACCTCATCTCAAAGAGCAACATCCTTGGTGTCCACTCTCCCTCTTCTTTTCCCTAAGGAAGCTCTCTTCTCCCCAGATTCTTTGCCTCTTTCTAGGGAGTGTGTCCTCCTGAGGAAAGTGTGGCCTTAGGACTGGAGTATCAAGGGGGAGAGAACCAGAGTGTATGGAGGATTACCACTGGCCAGGCACTGAACTAGATGCTTTCTCTACTTTGTGTAATAAATCCGTTCAATAATCCTGCAGTGGAAACCCTGTTTTAGAAATGAGGACTGTAAAATTCAGACAGATTAAGGGAGCTGTTCACTGCTATACAGCTGGTAAGACCCTCACCTAACTTCCCCTGTGCTCCAGTCAGTTTTTCCACTCAGGGTAGAGTCCCCAGAACAACAGGACCTTGCTAATCCTCACAGCTATTCACGACAATCGCATGGCTCAAGCATGGAAACCAAAGGAAATGGAGACTGGCAGCTGGTGTTTCAAGCCTAGGTGCTAACACTTGCCATTAACTGGCAGACAAAGCAGAACTGATCAGAGAGCCCAGAATAACCAGAGGGTTAAGGAAAGCCATCAGGAATGAGCAGGTTTCAAACCTCTTTCGTTCCTTGGATGTCCTTGAAAGAGTTTAGAAATACTTCTGTGAAGACTTGGCTGTGTCTTCTGAATGGGCAGATCTGGAAGCTAAGTGGAGGTTAAGGTATGCTTAAGAACATGATCATTTCCTTTTCAAGGAGAGCTGTGGTCTGAAGAAGAAGAACTCACCTGCTGCATTCTGTGATCCAGCAGGAGCAGCAGACTTGAACTGCCATCTGTTCGTTGCCATGGGAACAATTTCCTACACATTTACAGAAACACTCAGGTCTGGGTAAATGCTGCCGTCTTCAATGCATGTCCTTCAGCTGGCTCATTTGGAGAAAGAATGGCGAAGTGATCGTGTACCAAAGACAGAGCCTGAAGACTTCTTTCACCACTTGAAAACTAATTGATAGCCTCATTTTTTCTAATCATAGGGGTCCCTGCAGGCTCTGCCCTGCGGTACATTCAAACTTTCCCCTTGGGCTTGTTTCCTCGGTGAGCACTGGTTGGTGAGGAAGGTGCTGCTGGTTCAAGTCAAGGAATGCATACTGGTGACTCTCATCCTAGGGGCCTTGGGTCAGTACAAGCACAAAGGAGCTATGGATGAGGAGTGCTCATTCACACCACACACACACACACACACACAGCCCAGCCCAGCACACACACACACACACACAAACACACAGCCCAGTATAATTATTTTGTGCTCTACCATGTTCCCTTCCCAGAGGTCACATCACATTTGGTCAGCAGAAATCCACCAAACATTAGTTCTCAGGAAAAGATTGCTTCTTTCTGCACTGAGACCCAGAGTCTGCACACCATTTTCACTTTGCATTGCTGTGGAGAAGGAAATGGCAACCCACTCCAGTACTCTTGCCTGGAGAATCCCAGGGACAGAGGAGCCTGTGGGCTGCCATCTATGGGGTCACACAGAGTCAGACATGACTGAAGCAACTTAGCAGCAGCAGCAGCAGCAGGATATTTACTTTTTCTTTTTGCTGTGCTACACAGCTTGTGGAATCCTAGTTCCCAGAACTGGGATTGCACCTGGGTCCCCTAAAATGGACGTGTGAAATACTAACCACTGGACCACCAAGGAATTCCCTGGATATTTGAATTTTAAAGGAACATGAGGACATTTTGCCCAGGGTTGTTTTTCAGTTGCTAAGTTATGTCAGACTATTTGCAACCTCATGGCCTGCAGTACACCAGGCTTCCCCGTGCTTCATCATCTCCTGGAGCTTGCTCAAACTCACATCCATTAAGTTGGTGATGCCATCCAACCATCTCATCCTCTGTCACTCCCTTCTCCTCCTGCCCTCAATCTTTCCCAGCATCAGGGTCTTTTCCAATGGGTTTGCTCTTTGCATCAGGTAGCTAAAGGATTGGAGCTTCAGCTTCAGCATCAGTCCTTCCAATGAATATTTAGGACTGATTTCCTTTAGGATGGACTGTTTCGATCTACTTGCAGTCCAAGGAACTCTCATGAGTCTTCTCCAACACCACAATTTGAAAGCATCAATTTTTTCCACTCAGACTTTATGGTCCAACTCTCACATCTGTTCTTGACTACTTGAAAAACCATAGCTTTGACTCTATGGACCTTGTTGGCAAAGTTATGTCTCTGCTTTTTATTATGCTTTCAATACTTTGGCCACCTGATGCGAAGAGCTGACTCATTTGAAAAGACCCTGATGCTGGGAAAGATTGAGGGCAGGAGGAGAAGGGGAAGACAGAGGATGAGATGGTTGGATAGCATCACCAACTCAATGGACATGGGTTTGGGTTGACTCCGGGAGTTTGTGATGGACAGGGAGGCCTGGCATGCTGCAGTTCATGGGGTCGCAAGGAGTCGGACACGACTGAGCAACTGAACTGACTGACTAGGTTTGTCAGTTTTTCTTCCAAGGAGCAAGCCACTGCATGGCTGCAGTCACTATCTGCAGTGATTTTACAGCCCAAGAAAATAAAGTCTGTCACTGTTTCTATTGTTTCCCCATCTATTTGCCATGAAGTGATGGGACTGGATTCTGTGACCTTAGATTTTTGAATGTTGAATTTTAAGCCAGCTTTTTCATGCTTCTCTTTCACCTTCATCAAGAGGCCCTTTAGTTCCTCTTCGCTTTCGGCCTAATGGGTGGTTTCATCTACATATCTGAGGTTATTAATATTCTCCCAGCACACTTGATTCCAGCTTGAGCTTCATCCAGGCCGACATTTCACAGAATGTACTCTGCATATAATTAAATAAACAGTGTGGCAATATACAGCCTTGATGTACCTCTTTCACAGTTTTGAACCAGTCCATTGTTTTGTTTTTATTTCTATTGCTTCTTTATATATATATTTTTTTCTTTTATTTTTTTATTGAAAGATAACTTCTTTACAGAATTTTGTTGTTTTCTGTAAAACCTCAACATGAATCAGCTGTAGGTATACATATATCTCCTCCCTTTTGAACCTCCCTCCCACCTCCCACCCCATCCCACCCCTCTAGATTGATATAGAGCCCCTGTTTGATTTTCCTGAGCCAGACAGCAAATTCCCATTGGCTGTCTACTTTACATGTGGTATAAGTTTCCATGTTACTCTTTCCATACATCTCACCCTCTCCTCCCCTCTCCCCATGTCCATAAGTCTATTCTCTATGTCTGTTTCTCCATTGATGTCCTGTAAATAAATTCTTCAGTAGCATTTTTCTAGATTCCATATATATGCATTAGAATATGAAATTTATCTTTCTCTTTCTGATTCACTTCACTCTGTAAAATAGGTTCTAGGTTCATCCACCTCATCAGAACTGACTCAAATGCATTCCTTTTTATGGCTGAGTAATATTCCATTCTGTATATGTACCACTACTTCCTTATCCATTCATCTGTCGATGGACATCTAGGTTGCTTCCATGTTCTAGCTATTGTAAATAGGGCTTCAGTTAACAATGGGATACATGTGTCTTTTTCGATTTTTGTTTTCCACAGGATATACGCCTAAGAGTGGGACTGCTGGGTCATTCCTAGTTTTTTAAGGAATCTCCATACCGTCTTCCATAGTGGCTGTATCAATTTACATTCCCACCAACAGTGCATGAGCGTTCCCTTTTATCCACACCCAATCTAGCATTTATTGTTTGTAGACTTTTTGAAGATGTCCATTCTGACTGGTGTGAGGTGACATCTCCTTGTAGTTTTGATTTGCATTTCTCTAATAATGAGCGATGTTGAGCATCTTTTCATGTGTTTGTTAGCCATCTGTATGTCTTCTTTGGAGGAATGTCTTAAGTTTTTTCCCACTTTTTGATTGGTTTTTTTTTTTTCCTGGCGTTGAGTTGCTTGTGTATTTTGGAAATTAATCCATTGTCAGTTATTTCATTTGCTATTATTTTCTCCCATTCTCAGGGTTGTCCTTTCACCTTGCTTATAGTTTCTTTTGCTGTGCAAAAGCATTTAAGTTTAATCAGGTCACACTTGTTTACTTTTGTTTTTATTTCCATTACTTTAGGAGGTGGATCATAGAGGATCTTGCATTGATTTATGTCATTGAGTGTTCTGCCTATGTTTTCCTCTAAGAGTTTTATAGTTTCTGGTCTTACATGTAGGTCTTTGATTTTGAATTTATCTTTGTGACGAGTTGACTCACTGGAAAAGACTCTGATGCTGGGAAGGATTGGAGGCAGGAGGAGAAGGGGACGACAGAGAATGAGATGGCTGGATGGCATCACCGACTCGATGGACATGAGTTTGAGTGAACTCCGGGAGTTGGTGATGGACAGGGAGGCCTGGCGTGCTGTGATTCATGGGGTCGCAAAGAGTCCGTCACGACTGAGCGACTAAACTGAACTGAACTGAACTGAATGGTGTTAGGAAGTGTCCTAATTTCATTCGTTTACATGTAGCTGTCCAATTTTCCCAGTACCATTTATTGAAGAGGCTGTCTTTGCCCCATTGTATATTCTTGCCTTCTTTGTCAAAAATAAAGTACCCATAGGTGCATGGGTTTCTTTCTGGGCTTTCTGTCTTGTTCCATTGGTCTATATTTCTGTTTTTGTGCCAGTACCATACTGTCTTGATGACTGTAGCTTTGTAGTATAATCTGAAGTCAGGAAGGTTGATTCCTCCAGCTCCATTCTTCTTTCTCAAGACTGCTTTGGCTATTTGGGGTCTTCTCTGTTTCCATATGAATTGTGAAATTTTTTGTTCTAGTTCTGTGAAAAATGCCATTGGTAGTTTGATAGGAATCTCATTGAATGTGTAGATTGCGTTTGGTATTATCATCATTTTCACAATATTGATTCTTCCTACCCAGGAACATGGAATATCTCTCCATCTGTTTATGTCACCTTTGATTTCTTCATTAGTGTCTTATAATTTTTTGTGTACAGTTCTTTTGTCTCCTTAGGTAAGTTTATTCCTAGATATTTTATTCTTTTTGTTGCAATAGTGAATGGGATTGATTCCTTAATTTCTCTTTCTGATTTTTCATTGTTAGTATATAGAAATGCAAGTGATTTCTGTGTATTGATTTTGTATCCTGCAACTTTGCTAAATTCACTGATTAGCTCTAGTAATTAGGGTTTTCTATGTACAGTATCATGTCATCTGCAAACAGTGAGAGCTATACTTCTTCTTTTCCAATCTGGATTCCTTTTGTTTGTTTTTCTTCTCTGATTACTGTAGCTAGGACTTCCAGAACTATGTTGAATAATAGTGGTGAAAGTGGACACACTTGTTTTGTTCCTGATCTTAGGGGGAATGTTTTCAGAGTTTTACCATTGAGGATAATGTTTGCTGTAATCTCATTATATATGGCCCTTACTATGTTGAGGTGGGTTCCTTCTGTGCCCATTTCTCAAAAAGTTTTAATCATAAATGGGTGCTGAATTTTGTCAAAGGTTTTTTCTGCATCTGTTGAGATTATCATATGGTTTTTATCTTTCTATTTGTTAATATGGTGTATCACATTGATTGATTTGCATATATTGAAGAATCCTTGCATTCCTGGAATAAATCCAACTTGATCATGGTGTATGAGCTTTTTGATGTGTTGCTGAATTCTGTTTGCTAAACTTCTGTTGAGGATTTTTGCATCTGTGTTCATCAGTGATACTGGCCTGTAGTTTTCTTTTCTGTGCTGTCTTTGTCTGGTTCTGGTATCAGGTTGATGGTGGCCTCGTGAATGAGTTTGGAAGCTTTCCTTCCTCTGCAATTTTTTGGAAGGGTTTTAGGAGAATAGGCGTTAGCTCTTCTCTAAATGTTTGATAGAATTCTCCTGTGAAGCCATATGGTCCTGGGGTTTTGTTTTTTGAGAGATTTTTGATCACAGCTTCGAGTTCAGTGCATGTAATTGGGTTGTTCATAATTTCTCTTTCTTCCTGGTTTAGTCTTGAAAGATTGAAATTTTCTAAGAATCTGTCCATTTCTTCCAGGTTATCCATTGTATTGCCATATAGTTGTTCATAATAATCTGTTATAATCCTGTGTATGTCTACATTGTTTGTTGTAACCTCTCTTTTTTCATTTCTAATTTTGTTGATTTGATTCTTCTCTCTATTTTTCTTGATGAGTCTGGCTAAAGGTTTGTCAATTTTATCTTCTCAAAGAACCAACTTTTAGTTTTATTCATCTTTACTATTGTTTCTTTCATTTCTTTTGCATTTATTTCTGCTTGGATCTTTATGATTTCTTTCCTTCTGCTAATTTTGCAGTGTTTTTTCTTCTTAGTCCAGTTGGTTTAGATGTAAAGTTAGGTTTTCTATTGCATGTTTTTCTTGTTTCTTGAGGTAGGATTGTATTTCTATAAACTTTCCTCTTAGAACTGCTTTTGCAGCATCCCATAGGTTTTGAGTTATCGTGTTTTCATTGACATTTTTTTCTAGAAATTTTTTGATTTCACTTTTGATTTCTTCAGTAACCTGTTGGTTATTTAGAAAGGTGTTGTTTAATCTCCGTGTGTTTGTGTTTCTTACAGTGTTTTTTCTTGTAATTGATATCTAGTCTCACAGCATTGTGGTCAGAGAAGATGCTTGATACAATTTCAATTTTCTTAAATTTACTGAGGTCTGATTTGTGACCCAAGATGTGGTCTATCCTGGAGAATGCTCCATGTACACTTGAGAAGAAGGTGTATTCTTCTGCATTTGGATGGAATGTCCTGAAGATATAAATGAGATCCATTTCATCTAATGTTTCATTTAAGACTTGTGCTTCCTTATTAATTTTCTGCTTTGATGATCTGTCCATTGGTGTGAGTGGGGTGTTAAAGTCTCCTACTATTATTGTATTACTGTCAATTTCTCCTTTTATGTCTGTTAGTGTTTGTCTTATGTAGTGAGGTGCTCCGATGTAGAGTGCATAGATATTTACAATTGTTATGTCTTCCTCTTGGACTGATCCCTTGATCATTAAGTTGTGTCCTTCCTTATCTCTTGTAATCTTTATTTTAAGGTCTATTTTGTCTGATATGAGGATTGGTACTCCAGCTTTCTTTTGCTTCCCATTTGCACGGAATATATTTTTCCATCCTCTCACTTTCAGTCAATATGTATCTTGAGGTATGAAGTGGGTTTGCTGTAGACAGCATGTATATGGGTCTTGTTTTTGTATCCATTCGGCCAGTCTGTGTCTTTTGGTTGGAGCATTTCATCCATTTACATTTAAAGTAATTATTGATATATACGTTCCTATTGCCATTTTCTTAATTGTTTCTGGTTGATTTTGTAGATCTTTTTTCTTCTCTTGTATTTCTTGGCTATATATGTCCCTTTAACATTTGTTGTGAAGCTAGTCTGGTAGTACTAAATTCTCTTAACTTTTGCTTGTCTGAAAAGCTTTTGATTTCTCCATCAATTTTGAATGAGATCTTTTCCAGGTACAGTAATCTTGGTTGTAGATTTTTCCCTTTCAGTACTTTAAATATATCCTGCCTTTCTCTTCTGGTCAGCAGAGTTTCTGCTGAAAGATCAGCTGTTAAACATATGGGGTTTCACTTATATGTTACTTGTTGCTTTTCCCTTGCTGCTTTTAATATTCTTTCTTTGTGTTTAGTCTCTCTTTGATTAGTATGTGTCTTAGTATGTTTCTCCTTGGGTTTATCCTGTATGGGACTCTTTGTACCTCTTGGACTTGATTGACTATTTCCTTTTCCACGTTGGGGAAATTTTCAACTATAATCTCTTCAAAACTTTTCTCATACCCTTTCTTTTTCTCTTCTTCTTCTGGGACCCCTCTAATTCAAATGTTGGTGCATTTGATATTGTCCCAGAGGTCTCTGAGACTGTTCTCAGTTCTTTTCATTCTTTTTACTTTATTCTACTCTTCAAAAGTTATTTCCACCATTTTATCTTCCAGCTCCCTGATTCGTTCTTCTGCTTCAGATATTCTGCTCTTGATTCCTTCTAGAGTATTTATAATTTCAGTAACTGTATTGTTTGTGTGTGTGTGTTTATTCTTTAATTCTTCTAAGTCTTAAGTAATTGATTCTTGCATTTTCTCCACTTTGTTTTCAGGGTTTTTGATCATCTTTACTATAATTATTCTGAATTCTTTTTCAGGTAGTTTGCCTATTTCCTCTTCATTTATTTGGACTTTTTGTTTCTAGTTTGTTCCTTCATTTGTGTAGTATTTCTCTGCCTTTTCTTTTTTTTTTTAAACTTATTGTGTTTGAGGTCTCTTTTTCCCAGCCTTCAAGGTTGAATTCTTTCTTCCTTTTGGTTTCTGCCCTCCTAAGTTTGGTCCAGTGGTTTGTGTAAGCTTCATATAGGGTGAGATTTGTGCTAAGTTTTTGTTTGTTTGTTTTTCCTCTGATGGGCAAGGCTGAGTGAGGTGGAAATCCTGTCTGCTGATGATTGGGTTTGTATTTTTGTTTTGTTTGTTGTTTAGATGAGGTGATCTGCACAGGGTGCTACTGGTGGTTGGGTGATGCCAGGTGTTATATTCAAGTGGTTTCCTTTGTGTGAGTTCTCACTATTTGATACTCCCTAGGGTTATTTCTCTGGTAGTCTTGGTTCTTCGAGTCAGTGCTCCCACTCCAAAGACTTGATCTCTTCTGAATCCACCACACACAGGAGCCAGGAAGATGGTCCTAAAATTCCAAACCCGGCCGTGGTATTTCTTCAAGACAGTCAATAGTTCCTTCTGGTTCCTCTTTCCAAACAGAGGTCTGCAGACTCCATGTAGACAGGTGTCTTTCTTGGCTTCCTGAGCTTGGTGAGAGCTGAGTCTAGAAGCACTTTCTCAGCTTGAAGAGACCAGGAGCAGGGTAGCAGGTAGGTGAGAGTCTGTTGCTTCTTTACCTGCATACTGGTTTCTTAGGAGGCAGGTAAGGTGGTCTGATTTTCCCATCTCTTGAAGAATTTTCCACAGTTCGTTGTGATTCACACATTGAAAGGCTTTAACATAGTCAATGAAGCAGATGTTTTTTCTGGAATTCGCTTGCTTTCTCTATGATCCATCGAATATTGGCAATTTGATCTCTGGTTCCTCTGCCTTTTCTAAACCCAGCTTGTACATCTGGAAGTTCTCGGTTCACATACTGTTGAAGCTTAGCTTGAAGGATTTTGAGCATTACCTTGCTAGCATGTAAAATGAGTGCAATTTTATGTAGTAGTTTGAACATTCTTTGGCATTGCCCTTCTTTGGAATTGAAATGAAAACTGCACTTTTCCAGTCCTGTGGCCACTGCTGAGTGTTTCAAATTTGCTGGCATATTGAGTGTAATACTTTTGCAGCATCATCTTTTAGGATTTGAAATAGCGTAAATGGAATTCCATCACCTCCACTACCTTTGTTTTTTCAAGGTAAAATTTCCCAAGTAGTGGCAGCGTCAACATATGCAGGAAAGAAGACTGGAGTAAGACTCGAAAGTTTTGTCCTGCCACTGATCTAGCTATGGGTTCTTGAGCAAGTCAAATGGCCTACATGGATGACATTTTTCTCATCTGTAAAAAAGAGTGATCAAGCCTCCTTCACAGCCAGATTGATACAGTTAAACTAAATTGGTTCATCCATTGAAGTTATCTGGGCCTGGAAATATCTCAAATGCACATGAGACAAAATCTCTCCTCTCATTCTAAGGTACATACATAAATGAAAAATAATAAATAGGGTGTAAATAGTATGCTTTTGAGCTATTTCAAATCCTAAAAGATGCTGCTGCTAAAGTGCTGCACTTAATATGCCTGCAAATTTGGAAAGCTCAGCAGTGGGCACAGGACTGGAAAAGGTTAGTTTTCATTCCAATCCCACAGAAAGGCAATACCAAAGAATGTTCAAACTACCACACAATTGCACTCATCTCACACGCTAGCAAAGTAATGCTCAAAATTATAGAAAGAGAAGAACTAAAGAACCTCTTGATGAGAGTGAAAAAGTTGGCTTAAAACTCAACATTCAGAAAACTAAGATCATGGCATCTTGTCCCATCACTTCATGGCAAATAGATGGGAAAACAATGGAAACAGTGACAGACTTTATTTTGGGGGCTCCAAAATCACTGCAGATGGTGACTGCAGCCATGAAATTAAAAGACACTTACTCCTTGGAAGGAAAGCTATGACCAACCTAAACAGCATATTAGAAAAAGAGACACTACTTTGCTGACAAAAGCCCATATAGTCAAAGCTATGGTTTTTCCAGTAGTCATGTATGGATGTGAGAGTTGGACTATAAAGAAAGCTGAGCGCCAAAGAATTGATGCTTTTGAACTGTGGTGTTGGAGAAGACTCTTGAGAGTCCCTTGGACTGCAAGGAATTCAAACCAGTCAGTCCTAAAGGAAATCAGTCCTGGATATTCATTGGAAAGACTGATGCAGAAGCTGAAACTCCAATACTTTGGCTACCTGATGTGAAGAACTGAGTCATTGGAAAAGACCCTGATGCTGGGCAAGATTGAAGGCAGGAGGAGAAGGGGATGACAGAGGATGAGAAAGTTGGATGGCATCACCAACTTGATGGATATGAGTTTGAGCAAGCTCCAGTAGTTGGTGATGGACAGGGGAGCCTGGCATACTGCAGTACATGGGGTTGCAAAGAGTCAGATACAACTGAGTGACTGAACTGAATGGATACAGTATGCAAACGGATGAACAGGGAAGTGTGGAAGAAGTGACTGGACATTTGCTTTAGACTGGGGGTGGAGGTAGTCAGAGCATATATCTCTGAAGAAGTAGCATTTAAACTGAGTTCTGAATGACAGGAAGGGACCATCCAGGCAAAGTTGACAGGAAGATCAATCAGTAGAAGACACATATATTTCAAAGGTCCTTTTACAGTAACAAAATTGTAGTATTCCAGAAACTAAAAAAGGTCATGGCTGGAATGTGATGAGTGAAGGGGAGAGGGAGTCAGGGGCCAGGGACCAGGGTCCTGCAGCCCTTTGTAAATCCAGGTAATAAATTGAGGTTTTTTTCTAAGAGAGATAGGAAGTCATAGGAATGGTTTCATGAGAGAGGGGAAGTCACGATTTTATTTTTGTTTTAAAAAGATTTCTATGGTCACTCTGAGGAAAGTGAAAACCAAGCAGAAAGAAGAAAACAAGCCAGGAGGCTGTTGCATGAGTCCAGGTAGATGATGATGATGAATTGGTCCAGGGTGGTAGGAGAGAGATGTAAAAAAATGGATACTACTCAGTTATGAATCTTCCTGATCGATTGGATATGAGGAGGAAAGAAGAATAAAGGATAAGTCAGAGTTTTGGCTTGAGCAGCTGGTTGAGTGAAATGGGGAGGCCTAGGAAAGGTACAGGTTTGGAGGAATCGATGATTCTTTTCTTTTTTTAAGACATTTTCACTTTGCAATGTCTTTTAAGTATACAAGGAGAAATGTTAGCCAGGCAGTTGGATTTTGGGGTCCAAAATTCAGGAGGTAGGTAGGAGATGGAGATATAAATGAGGAATTCATGCACAGAGGAGTTGTTTAAAGCCATGGAGCTGGATGAGTTACCTCAGAGAGGGTACACAGGCACTGAGTCCCGGAGCTCTTCAACATTTAGATGATGGTGAGGAAGAGGATACAGCAAAAGAGACAGAAGCAGTAGTCACTGAAGTCAGAGGAAAAGCAGAAGAGTGTGGTGTCCCCGAAGGCAAGAAAAGAATGGGCATGTAAATTACCATATGTGAAACGAATCGCCAGTCCAGGTTCGATGCATGATACAGGGTGCTCGGGGCTGGTGCACTGGGATGACCCAGAGGGACAGGATGGGGAGGGAGGTGGGAGGGGGGGTTCAGGATGGGGAACGCATGTACACCCATGGCGGATTCATGTCAATGTATGGCAAAACCAACACAATATTGCAAAGTAAAAAATAAATTAAAGAAAAAAAGAATGGAGTGTCTGACCAGGAGTGAGTGGTCAACTGAGAGGCCAAGAGATAAGAAAAGTGACCCTGAACCTGACAGTGTGGAAGCAGTCTCATCAAACAGTTGTATGGGATGGAAAAGAGCTTTGAAAATCTTGAAGTGCTGTCAGTGCTTCTTCAAAGGAAGAGGTACCCAAAGAGAGCTTTCTCAAAATACACATGCCTGGACTCCGCCCCTGATGAATTGAATCCAAATCATCGGGGTGCTTTTAAAACCTCTGAGGCCTCCCTAATGATAGCCTCCATGTAACCGACTGTAAGTTATTGTTACTGTTACCTCTGTGTCCCCCTCCCAAGTATATTCTGTGTCACTTTTACCTTTTCTACAGTTGTCTTGGGGGCATCTCTATGGGAGGACAGTTTACATTCTTATCACTATTTATACTGACAATGTATAGCAGTCATGTTCAGTGACCATACTGAGATATTTCACATACAAAAATTCTTTGCATTGTCCAAATACCCTTAGAGTTCTGGAATTAATAACTGAAAATTCATGGTAAATATTGCAGATAAGGGTTTCTAAATTGATTAATGAAATCTTCCCTCTCAAACATGAATTCAAGTTGGTTTAGATAATAAAATAATTGATAATTAAAAACACCCTAAGTCATTTTCAAGACATGGCAGACAAGGTATGTTCCAACCCATTGATGACCGGTGGCAAAAGGTTTGCTTGCCATTCCTATTCTCTTCATCCATCTCTGTACTTTTGACTTCGTTTTCATTTTCTTCTGTTTTAGGGGCTCTGGATCAATGAGACGATGTGGAGAGGGTGAAACGGTGAAGGGATTTTTTTTTTTAAATCTTTTAAGTGCTTTATTGATTTTAAAAATATGGTTTTGAGAGTAATAATGGTATGACAATTGCTTCTGAAGAGGCTGCTGATCTTCTGAGGAAATGGTTATAAACATATTATCATGTCAGTTATCACACAAATTATCAAATGGCCCTCTTTTCACATTTATACACCTGGACGTGGCCTAGGTGGGCTGTTACAGGAGTATGCTTCGCTGTGATAGCTTTATTAATGAGCAAGAAGCAGAGGTAAACATTGAGCTAATTAAATCTACTGTGGATACTCATCTAGAAGGCACAGCTAGCCAGGGGGAAGCACAGATGTCACACTAACTCACTCTGAGCCTTTAAGTACGTGAAATGAGAACAGTAAAATGAGTTTTGATGATAGAGAAGGAAAATGAGGGGGAGAATATCCTAGATGCAAACTATCAGAAAGATAAGAAGAAGAAGGGAATACCAATTATTATCACTATAGTTCACCAGGAACCCTGAGTTAGCATGGCCTTGCCCATAAACTGGATCTCCAGAGAAAACTGGAATATTAATTGGAAAATTAGTTTTCAAGGACAGGAAAGAGGAAGCCAGGTGGTTTGAGACAAAGTTTACAGAATGGGCGTTGTTGAAGTGTAATCAGTTAAGCCCTACTAGAAGCAGAGTCTGGTAGAAACAGCCACCTTAGTGGGAGAAGCCCAGATGCAGTTGAAGGAAAACAGAATTGATGTTAACACTTCTTTCCCTCAGGATCCAATGGGTAAATGGTCAATAGGAGTCTCATTGTACAGAGGTTGCCATAAAGACTTCCCCAAAGGCTCAGCGGGTAAAGAATCTGCTTGCACTGCAGGAGACACAGGAGATGTGGGTTCAATCCCTGGGTCGGGAATATCCTCTGGAGAAGGAAATGACAACCCACTCCAGTATTCTTGCCTGGAAAATCCCATGGACAGAGGAGTCTTGTGGGCTACAGTCTATGCAGTCTCAAAGAGTTGGACATGACTGAGTGAATAATAACACTATGGTGATTATACCCAAGAGGGAAAGGGCAGAAATGCCTTTACTCCCCTGATGATTTAAGCCACTTTTCACATTTTCTTCCATTTTCCAAAGCTCCTACTCCCTTAGCATTATTCCCCTCTTCTGTTAACTCTGGGCTTAGCCTTAAGAATGAGTGGGAAGAATATATTCACAGGAACGTAAAGAATTAACCTAACCTCTTACGTGCTCCTTGTAGTGCTTCCTAGGTCCAAGGAGACAACAGGCCCCTTTGACACACAGGTGGAGGGTTTAGAGAAACTGAAAACATAAGCTCTTACATGGACCACTGCATCCAACCTCATTGGTTGTGGAAAGTTTAATGGTTGTGGGGCCCATGAGAAAGACCTGAGCCCTTCCCAGTAAGGACCACATTCACTCACTCAACGTCATTCTATACACACTCAGTGGGCAACTGCCACAGTCAGGGTCTGTGTGAAGATCTTGGTAAGCAGGAAGAACAAATCAACAAACCATCTCAACATGCAAAGTTAATAACTTGTCCTAAGAGTGTTATGGCACCGAAGAGGGTGTAAATCATTCATCTTTGTGCCTGAGGACCGTAAAGAAAGTCTTCATGGAGGAGACAAATTCTAGGTTCCAAAAACCAAGTAGGAGAGTTTCCCAGGAGATATGTTGTCAGAGAAAGAAAGGCTAGGAGAAATGAGAAAGGAAGGAGGAGAGAGGCATTCCCGAGAGTGAGAACAGCATGTGCAGAGGTACAGAGGCATTGCGCGGCAGGGTAAGCTAAGAAGGCCACAGCACATGGTGGACGTTACTACTGTTTAACAGTTTCTGGCTCTCTTTTTTTCCTGAGCAACTGAAAGGTTACACTTCTCACCTGCTTTTTGGGGATGTGGTCCCACAGGGGACTGGTGTGACGAAGAAATAAATATCTGGTATGTTAAGCCCCAGAAATTGGCAGGGGGTAGATCGCGGGGTGGGGATTTGGGAGCAGCTTCTTTGTGTGCTAAGGAGTTTGGATACTCTGGGCCATGGGGAGATATGAATGGTACTTTTAAAATGAGAATGACATCATCAGGTTTGCTGGCTGAATTGAAAAGAAGTGATAGGAGATAATTGAAGCAATTGAGTAATACCAAAGACTTGAACTAAGGCTATGGAAGTGAGTTGAGAAAAAATTAATATGGTGAAACTAAGAGGGTTTGAGTGAACTCTGGGAGTTGGTGATGGACAGGGAGGCCTGGCGTGCTGTGATTCATGGGGTCGCAGAGAGTTGGACACAACTGAGCGACTGAACTGAACTGAACTGAACTGAAGAGGGTTTAGTGACTGCTTAGATGAATGGAGAAAAAGAAAAGGAGGAATGTAGAATGACTTTCTGGTCTTTGGCTTGGGTGAATATATGATCTCTTCATCATTAAACAGAATTCAGGATGGTGTACAGGTTTGGGTGATAGATTATATATTGTTTTTTCCCTATACATTTCCCAGAAGAGCTTAGGGTTACATTGAGCAAAAGGTAAAGTCCACAGGTTCAAGCTTCCATGTTCTTCCTCTGAAATGTGTCCCGGCCACATCTTGGGTCCAGTACCACAAGCAGAATTATTCCTAGGAATCTTTCATGACATTGATGGAAAAAACTGTCAAGATATCCCTCCAGAATATTAGGCTATGAAATCAGGGTCTACCCTGCCTCCACACTGCCCACTGTGACTTCTGGTGAAGTCATATCACTTGGAATAGCACGTAGTAATGATCCAGATGCCATTAGACTCCAAAACCTTGGAAGGCAATGGCTGAGGAGGACAGCACAAGCAGGGACAAATGATGATCTCTGGAAATTCGATGAGAAAAATGAACCCATGGCACCAGCTCTTATTCAGCCCAACACCCTTTCTAGCGTCCCCTTCCTCAGAGTAAAAAATACATGAAAATTAAAGGGTACAATGATTAGAGCTCTAATCCTTGGAGCTTGTCCCCCTCACAAGCTTTGGATCTCAGTACAGGAGTTAAAGACATAGGTTGACTTCACTACTTACATAATATTTTCAAATGGGCCCATGACCTACCCTTTCTGAACCGTGTGTTTCTCATCTAGAAAGTACAAATAACCTGCCTCATAGAATTATTATTATGAGGATTAAATAAGATAAGTAAGGTAAGGGGAAGATTCCTACTCCCACCTACAGCTTCATGTACGGAAAAGTGATCTAAAAAATGGAAAATGGGAGCACCCACCTGAGGCAGTTTTTAATGATAGAAGAGGAACTTGAAAAGCAAATTCAGGAAGGAGCTGGAACTATGGAGTTGGATTGTAAGGACTGTATACTTCTAATCTCCTCCCAGCTACAAATCTCTAGTATAAGTTTCATCAGAGTCTGTACCCAGAAATACTGACTTACTTGGGGTTTTATTTCATTCTTGGTTGCTATGTATAAGTCCCACCTGTGTTATAGATTTTATGCTTGGAACCATCTGTCTACCAGGGCTTTTGTTGTTTTGTTGTTCAGTCCTATCCAACTCTTTGCGACCCCACGGATTGCATCATGCCAGGCTCCCCTGCCCTTCACTATCTCCTGGAGTTAGCTCACACTCATGTCTATTGAGTCAGTGATGCCATCTGACCATCTCATCTTCTGTCATCCCCTTTTCCTTCAGCCCTCAATCTTTCCCAGCATCAGGGTCTTTTCCAGTGAGTCAACTTTTCACATCAGATGGCCAAATGATTGGAGCTTCAGCATCAGTCCTCCCAATGACTGTTCAGGGTTGATTTCCTTCAGGATTGACTGGTTTGATCTTCTTGCTGTCCAAGGGATTCCCAAGAATCCCTTGTGGTGCTTCTCCAGCACCACATTTCGAAATCATCAATTCTTTGACGCTCAACCTCCTTTTACAGTCCAACTCTCACATCCGTACATGACTACTGGGAAAACCACAGCTTTGACTATACTGACCTTTTTTTTGGCAAAGTGATGTCTCTGCTTTTGAATACATTGTCTCAGTTGGTCATAGCTTTTCTTCCAAAGAGCAAGCATCTTTTAATTTCATGGCAGCAGTCACCATCTGCAGTGATTTCAGAGCCCAAGAAAATAAAGTCTGTCACTGCTTCTGTTTTTTTCCTCCATCTATTTGCCAGGAAGTGATGGGACCAGATGCCATGATCTTAGTTTTTTTAATGTTTTAAGCCAGTTTTTTTCACTCTCCTCTTTTACCTTCATCAAGAGGCTCTTTAGTTTCTCTTTACTTTCTGCCTAATGGGTGATGTCATCTGCGTATCTGAGGTTAATGATATTCCTCCTGGCAGTCTTGATTCCAGCTTGTGCATCATCTAGCCTGGTAATTAGCATGATGTACTCTTCATATAAGTTAAATCAGCAGGGTGACAATATACAGCCTTGTTGTACTTCTTTCCCAGTTTTGAACAAGTCCATTGTTCCATGTCCAGTTCTAACTGTTGCTTCTTGACTTGCATACAGGTTTTTCAGGAGGCAGGTAAGGCCTAACATACAGATATTATCTCTAGCTACAGATCAAAATCTCGCTTCAGGTCGTGTAGGTTCACAATATCTCTGGACTCATTCTGAGGGGAACATTTCTGCTTATATCTGTGGCTCTGATGATGTGTTTATACCACCAGAGTATCATTTCAAAGAGGAGAAGGAAAGCCAGAGGCTCAAGCAAGCTGAAAACCTAGCTGATTAGCAAAGCAATCACCTTTTCTAAGTATCAAGTGCAGTGCAATCTCCCAGATGTTAATATTCAAACAGTTCATCACAGTGTTGAGCATACAGCATACATTTAGGACACACTAGTTCTGAGTGGTTCGGAACAATATTCCTAGGAACAGGAATTTGGTAATATCTATTGGTGCTTCAGCAGTAAAGAATTCGCCTGCCAATGCAGGAGATGCAGATTCAATCCTGGGTTTGATCCCTGGGTTGGGAAGATCCCCTGGAGAAGTAAATGTCACCCCACTCCAGTTTTCTTGCCTGGAAAATTCCATGGACAAATGATCCTGGCGGGCTACAGTCCATGAGGTGACAAAGAATCAGACATGACTTAGTGACTAAACAATAAGATCAAGCACAACTATAGATGCATTTGCCCTTTGACCCAGTCACCCCACTTCTAGAATTCTGCCTCAAAGATATTAGAAAAACTACTGGATTATATATGCACAACTATTTACTTAGCCCAATGTGTAATAGCCAAGACTGAAAACAAACCAAATGTCTATAAACAAAGAATTGGTTGAAAGATCTGTGGGACATGCTCACAATAGAATACAGTACAACTGTCAAAGAGAACGATAAAGATCTCCATAAACTGCGATGGAGTGATATCTAGGACATACACAGAAATACACACACAGCTGACCCTTGAACAACACAGGTTTAAACTTCAAGAGTTTACTTATACGTGAATTTTTTCCATAGTAATACAATAATAATTCTGTGACTCACTGAGTTAGAGGATGCAGAACCTTGGATTCAGAGGATCCATGGATATGGAGGGCCATCTGTAAATTATAGACAGACCATGCCCAAGGTAGTTTCCCCTAATCTCGTGCTGTTCAGGGATCAGCGGTAATGATATGAATATGATAATATGTGTGTATATAAACATATAGGGATTCCCAGGAGGCACAGTGGTAAAGAACCCACCTGTCAATGCAGGAGACATGCAAGAGACATGGATTCAATCCCTGGGTAGGGAAGATCCCCTGTAGGAGGGCATGGCAACCCACTCCAGTATTCTTGCCTGGAGAATCCCATGGACAGAGGAGGCTGGCAGGCTACACTACTTAGGGTCACTAAGATTCAGACACGACTGAAGCGAGTGAGCACATATATATATATAATATGTGTCACACATAAATACACACACAAACACAAACACTCATCTTAGAAAAAGTTTGAAGAGGAGAGAGAAACGGAGGCAAGGGAGTGGCTTGGGGACTTGGGGACATTTAGACCTCTCTGAAAGCATCTTATTTGTGGTTTGATTTTAGAACCAGTAAATGTTTTATATAATTTTTAATTAAATAAAAAGAATCCCCTAAAAGTGGACACCAAACTGAAAGAAAAAGTATTTGTGTATCTAGTGGGTGGCACAGCCACTTACTAGAGGCTTATTTCAAATGACTTTGAGTCACAGTATTTTCACCACACACTTCTAGTGGGACCTATCACAAGGACCTAAAAGAACCACAAAGATGGCAAGAAACCTGACTCTGCATTCAGTGATCTTCTTATCAGTGGTAATATTGATATTTTTTATTTTGAAACCAGAAAATAAAATGAAACAAGTATATTTGCTCAAATCTTGTTAGGAAGGAACCAAGATTTTCCATGTAAAAAGATGAAACATAGACATATAAATGAATAGAATCAGGAAATTTAAATAAAACCTTGTAATTCCGCAAATGGAAAATATTCGTATTAACTCACAATTTACTCTCCTTTTTTTAAAACTTGGATAGTTCCTAGTGACGTCCACTGAAAAGATTTAGAAACAATGGTAACTCAATAACAACATTACCCCTAGTCCTTAGATTGTAGTCTCTAGATTCCATTTCCCGCTAAAAGGAACAAGGCCTTCTTGAGCTGGAACATCTTGTCATGCCTGAAAGCACGGAAGCTGTCAAAGATTACTGTCACATCAAAATGACATGGTAGCTAACCTGAAGGGGCCCCCCACTTACTAAAGATAAAACGGTTTGAAATTCAAGGAAAAAAAAAAACCCACACTGGAATGGATTGAAATACATCAACATGTAAAAGTCCCTGTGTTCATAATGATACTCCACACCCTCTATATACACTCCATACCCCCTACACAGGCTCCATACCCCCTACACACACACACATACCCCACTGCCACAATAGGGAAAACCTCTTGAGTTACTTTGGAAGTTACCAGAACACCGAGTCATCATTCTGAAGACTGATCATGAAAGAAAAGGAATCAAGTAGTTATCCTCAAGCCTCATAGTTTGTACCTCACAGCAACCAAATATTTGCTGTAGGGAAGTTCTTTATGTAAGAAACACAACTGGTAATGCAATGCTGCTGCTAAGTCGCTTCAGTCGTGTCCGACTCTGTGCAACCCCATAGATGGCAGCCACCAGGCTCCACTGTCCCTGGGATTCTCCAGGCAAGAACACTGGAGTGGGTTGCCATTTCCTTCTCCAATTCATGAAAGCGAAAAGTGAAAGTCGCTCAGTTGTGTCCGACTCTTAGCAACCCCATGGACTGTAGCCTACCTGGCTCCTCCATCCATGGGATTTTCAAGGCAAGAGTACTGGAGTAGGGTGCCATTGCCTTCTCCGGGTAATGCAATAGGAATGATAAAATTGGGATCTCACCCATGTTAAAATCCTGACAAAATAACAGTTCAAGATGACAGTCACCAATAGCAACTAAAGCTGTTTAAAGGTTGATGGGGAATTCAGTGATCCTGTTGACGCCATCTGAACCAAGATCAAGGCTAAATGAACCAGGTGTTACATACATCCTGATGTGACACAAAAGGAAGTACACAACGTCGCCTATGAAGTTTTGTCCTCCATCTCCCCCAAAACAAAGAACCTGAATGTAATCAAACTCTAGATCTAATTCCCAGGTCTCAGGAAATATGGGACAAAAAGGAACACATTAAATGACACATTGATTATTGTAAAGTAAAAAAAAAAAAGAAAAGAAATAGATTAATAAAGATTTTAAAAATGCATAAAATGTGAAAAAAATAAATTTACACTGGATCTGCAAAAATAAATAAATGACACATTGAGCCATTGAATCAGAAACATTAAGTATGTGAAATTTTACAGGTTAAATTATGTAGTTTAATTCAAAGATAAATTATTCTTTTTTAAAAAGAGAAGTGAAACAATTGTAGATAAAAGGAGATTTAAAACATATCAACTTGAAAGATATACAAGTGTTCATTATAGTATTCTTTCCACTTCTCTGTTCGAATTTTTTTTTTTTTAGAAATCAAAGGGAGAAAAAGACCTATTAGCTAAATGAGATGTGTGGCTCTTGTTTGGAGGCAAATCTGAACAAATCTTAATTTAAAAAGATATATCTGAGACAACCAGGGAAAATGGAACATGTGCTTTATTGTAAATTATTGTTAATTTTGTGAGAGTCCCTTATACTGCAAGGAGATCCAACCAGTCCATTCTAAAGGAGATCAATCCTGGATGTTCATTGGAGGGACTGATGCTAAAGCTGAAACTCCAATACTTTGGCCACCTCATGCGACGAGTTGACTCACTGGAAAAGACTCTGATGCTGGGAAAGGTTGGGGGCGGGAGGAGAAGGGGACGACAGAGAATGAGATGGCTGGATGGCATCACTGACTCTGTGGACATGAGTTTGAGTGTACTCCGGGAGTTGGTGATGGACAGGGAGGCCTGGCGTGCTGTGATTCATGGGGTCGCGGAGAGTCGGACACGACTGAGCTACTGAACTGACTGACTGACTGACTGACTGTGATTATGTTTTTAAAAGTCATTATTAACATATATAATGAATCAGTAATAAATGAAAACTTATTGATACAGAGCTAAGACACTAGGGTACAGGAGCAAGAGCATGTTAGGTGTTGTTAGAACTAGGATTTGGGCTCAAATTCTCATCTCTCCACCTTTTAACCAAGAGGACTTGCTTGAGTTTCTCTTAACTTTGTTGTTTTTGTTTAGTCACTGTTTCCACCAAATACCACGTTCCTTGTAGGACTGTGAGAATTAAATGAAATAATGTTCATGATAGTGCCTTACACATAATTGATATTTTTTTAAAAATGCAGTTATCCCTTACAGATGGATTTGCACAGAACCAATGTCAATATCTTTATCTAGTGTCTCATGATAGATTTTCAGGCATTCACTGGAAGCTAATGACTAAGCTATTCCTTACATCACATGATGCCTGTAGTTGCTGGTCCTGATAGAATTATATTATAAAGGGGAGAAATCAAGGAGAGATTTGAAGGAATGGGCAGTCCCATACTGGCCATATCAATGAGATGCTCATAGAGTGGTCAGATAAAATGAGTTAATGCTTATAAAATGCTTGGACAATGCCTGGCTCATAGTAATATAACAAAAGTAACAAGTTTTTTTTATTATATTATTAATAATATAATAAATTATATTATATAATATAATTATATAATATATATAATATTATTAATATTATATTAATAATAATATTATTATTACTGACTATTGCTTTTGTTATATTACTATGAGCCAGGCATTGTCCAAGCATTTTATAAGCATTAACTCATTTTATCTGACCACTCTATGATAATAATGACCTAGCAGAATACAGGAGAAGGCACTGGCAACCCACTCCAGTACTCTTGCCTGGAAAATCCCATCGACGGAGGAGCCTGGTGGACTGCAGTCCATGGGGTCGTGAAGAGTTGGACACAACTGAGCGACTTCACTTTCACTTTTCACTTTCATGCATTGGAGAAGGACACGGCAACCCACTCCAGTGTTCTTGCCTGGAGAATCCCAGGGACGGGGGAGCCTGGTGGGCTGCCGTCTATGGGGTCGCAGAGTCAGATATGACTGAAGTGACTTAGCAGCAGCAGCAGAAGAATACAAGCCAACTGCCAACTTCTTCAAATTCCTCCTTTTTCTGTTTCTCTGAACTCCCTCCAGGTACTGAGGTGACAATCTTTAAATTGATATATTTTTCCTAGGCTTAGAAAGGATGACTCAATTTCTTAATTCACAGATTCTGCTCTTGTCTTGGACTTGAGCCATTTTGAGTTTCCATTTTGACTGCATTATTGCTAATGGGTCTTTGGCTCTCATAGTTAACAACTGCCTTGACCATAACGATGAGAGAATCAATGGCCCCGTGGGGTCCTCCCCCATCCTCATCCTGCTCCTCCAACGGAAGCCTGGTGCTCATTGTAGCTGGTGGTAATCGGGGATAGAGACAGTAGTCCTTTGCTAATATCCCTGAGAAGAGCTCAGAGAAGAGCCTGGGCTAACTACCACCCTAGGAATTCTGCCAATTTGTATCCTTTTTGCTAGAGAGGAGATTTCTATGCATTTTAAATTCTTCCCCTGACCATGGACTGCACAGTCTGTCTCCATGTAACATGTACTCAGTGAGTTGCTCTGTGGATATTCACTTTGGGCTTGGAGATGATCCAAACAATGATGTGGACTTAGAAATGTGACCTGTATAAGAACTTTGTGACATTGGTAAAACATCCAAAGACAGTTTGCAGTGAACCTATGGTCCTGGATCACATCAACCTTGGAGTAAAACATTTCATTGTGTTTATGTCAACCTGAAATTGCAGGAACCTCAGTCCTTTAGAGCTTCCCTGGTGGTTCAGTGGTAAGGAATCTGCTTGCCAATGCAGGAGGCACAAGACACAAGACACATGGCTTTGATCCCTGGATCGGGAAGATCCCCTAAAGAAGGAAATGGCAACCCACTCCAGTATTCTTGCCTGGGAAATCACATGAACAGAAGAGCCATGGACTGAACCGGCTATAGTCCACGGGGTCACGAAAGTTGGACACAACTTAGTGACTCAAAAACAACAAACAGCCCCCTAGAACCCACTGCATTCCCAGGCCACATCCTACTCATTCTCCCAGTCCTAGCCCTCCTGGCAGAGTGGTGACCATTGCTAGCATCGTCTCTCTCTGGGTTCTCACCACAGTTCTGCCCTGAAGCCTCTGTTACTCACTGTGGAGTGGGGGTAGAGATATCACTACAAGGCCTCCTGAAGGCCACTCTCCTGCTTCCCCTGTGCTGTGCTTAGTTGCACAGTCATATCCGACTCTTTACAACCTCAAGGACTGTAGCTCATTAGGCTCCTGTTCATGGGATTCTCCAGGCAAGAATATTGGAGTGGGTTGCCATGCCCTCCTCCAGGCGATCTTCCCAACCCAGGGATCCAACCCAGATCTCCCACATTGCAGGTGGATTATTTACCATCTGAGTAATCAGGGAAGCCCAAGAATACTGGAGTGGGTAGCTTATCCCTTCTCCAGGGGAGCTTCCCGACCCAGGGATTGAACCAGGGTCTCCTGCATTGTAGGCGAATTCCTTACCAGCTGAGCTGCCAGGGAAGCCTACCTCTGATGCTGGCTGATTCTCTGATATAACTTAGCTTCATTTATTTTTTTAAATATATATATATTTTTTTTTCGGTTGCACTGGGCCTTAGTTGTAGCACATGGGATCTTTGATCTTTGCTGTGGCATGTGGGATCTAGTTCCCTGACCCAGAAAACCTGGACCCCCTGCGTTGGGTGCATGGAGTCTTAGCCACTGGACCATCAGGGAAGTCCCCTCATTTTGCTTTCATTTAACAAGGATACATTTCAGGTGAGGGGTTGTGTTGCCAGCTGGTTACTCCTTGGAGGAAAGCATGTGTGTAAGATGATTGGGTACTTGCTCAGCAGCTCAGCAGTAAAGAATCTGCCTGCAATGCAGGAGCCACAGGAGACATGAGTTCAATCCCTGGGTTGGGAAGATCCCCTGGAAAAGGAAATGGCAACCCACTCCAGTATTCTTGCCTGGAATATCCCATGGACAGAGGAGCATAGCAGGCTCAGAGAGTCAGACACAACTGAAGTGACTTAGCATGCACGCATGCAAGATAGATGGTGAGGTTCAGAGGCGACGGGCCACACTGCCAGTGTTGACTGAGGAGGCCAGATCAGCACTTGAGTTTCAGGGAGACAGGTCAATGGGAACTGAAAAAGGACTTTGAAACAGACTTCTTAATATGACCCAAATAGCAGCTAGCAATCCTCTACTGAGAGAAGTCTAGCAGAAGCCCTCTGCTGGGGCTAAAGTTACCTGACTTGGTGGGGTTTTCTGTCCAGGACCCATTTTCTAGAAATGAACGAATCTCTTAACATGCAGCAAGCCACATCTGTCAGCACCTCACAAAGCTTCTGTTTCACAGCTGCAGTCACACAAGTGTTATTCACTCACCTGTGTCCGACTCTTTGCAATCCCATGGACTGTAGTTTGACAGGCTTCTGTCCATGGAATTCTCCAGGCAAGAATACTGGAGAGGGTTGCCATGTCCTTCTCCAGGGGATCTTCCTGACCCAGGGATCAAACTGAGGTCTCCTATGTTGCAGGCAGATTCTTCACAACCCAAATGCAAATCCCAGTTCTACCACTTAACATACATGTCTTTAGACTTGTTATTTAACCTCACTAAATCTCATTTTCCTCATATTTGTTTTAGGATATTCCTTTCCTCAAGTGTTTTTTTGGAACATTAAACACTTGTAAAAACCCTTGGTGCAGAACCTGGCACATGGTAAATGTTCAATAAATGTTTTGTATCATCATCACCACCACCATCACCACTATGATCACAACCATCAGCATTTTTATGAGCCCTAGAATTCTGTACAGTTTTGTATCTGACATTAATAAAACCACACACGACCCCTTCTCTGCATGGATTTACTTATTGTCCAGCAGCCAATGTTAAATATGAAGGTATTCACATATTTATGCACATTTTCTGAAGATCATTAAAGCCTGTATCCCACCACAGTGCTTTCCAAACCCTGCTTCCTATTCCACCCTGTTCCCTCACTGCCGCCAGCTTCTCTAGAGCCTCTTCCTAGCAACCAACTCCCTAACCCTTTCCCCCATGAGGCCGGTTAGTCTTCCTGTCTCCTTCCCTCCCACCCCTGTCTCTTTTTCAGTCTCTGCAAC
Source organism: Moschus berezovskii (assembly GCF_049115385.1). NCBI lineage: Eukaryota > Metazoa > Chordata > Mammalia > Artiodactyla > Moschidae > Moschus > Moschus berezovskii. The sequence goes on from NC_142469.1 coordinate 45,886,148, forward strand.
CTCTCAACACAGTGCATTTGAACTCTGTTCTCTCTCATGAGGGATGTAGACAAGAGATGCTCAGCAAGAGAGAATTCTCCTTGGGCAGCAGCTTGGGGGATTCCTCAAAGAATAAAAATAGTAAAAATAATGTCACTGGACATGTACATAGTACTTTAACATATATTATCTCTTTTTTTCTTAATATATATATATATTTAATTGAAATATAGTTGACTTACAATGTTTCAGGTGCATACCAAGTTAATTCAGTTATACATATCAGTTCAGTTCAGTTCAGTTGCTCAGTCACGTCCAACTCTTTGCTACCCCATGAATCACAGCATGCCAGGCCTCCCTGTCCATCACCAACTCCCGGAGTTCACTCAAACTCATGTCCATCGAGCTGGTGATGCCATCCAGCCATCTCATTCTCTGTCTCACATATATTATTTTCCATTACAGGTTATTACAACCTATTGACTATAGTTCCCTGTGCTATATAATAAACCTTTGTTGCTTGTTGCATATCTATTTTTTAAAATTAGAAATTTAGCATTCTATTCATACTGAGTCAAACAAGTGGAATCAGAATGTCAAGTTTTTTTAGTTAGGCAAAAGTTTGTAAGTTTTCTAAAATATATATATTATACATACTATTTAAATATATGTATACAAAAGCTTTTCTACTATGCTTGATAAAGGCTTGAGAAATAACATAAAAAAGAGATGGATTATGAGGGATTATGATTGAGAAATGCAAATCAAAACCACAATGAGATACCATTTCACACCAGTCAGAATGGCTGCTATCCAAAAGTCTATATGCAATAAATGCTGGAGAGGGTGTGGAGAGAAGGGAACCCTCTTACACTGTTGGTGGGAATGCAAACTAGTACAGCCACTGTGGAGAACAGTGTGGAGATTCCTCAAAAAAACTGGAAATAGAATTGCCATATGATCCAGCAATCGCACTCCTGGGCATACACACCGAGGAAACCAGAATTGAAAGAGACACATGTACTCCAATGTTCATTGCAGCACTGTTTATAATAGCCAGGACATGGAAGCAACCTAAATGTCTATCTGCAGACAAATGGATAAGAAAGTTTTGGTACATATACACAATGGAGTATTACTCAGCCATTAAAAAGAATGCATTTGAATCAGTTCTAATGAGGTGGATGAAACTAGAGCCTATTATACAGAGTGAAGTAAGCCAGAAAGAAAAACACCAATACAATATACTAACGCACATATATGGAATTTAGAAAGATGCAAATGTTAACCCTGTATACGAGACAGCAAAAGAGACACGGCTGTATACGACAGTCTTTGGGACTCTGTGGGAGAGGGTGAGGGTGGGATGGTTTGGGAGAATGGCATTGAAACATGTATATTATCATATGTGAAATGAATCACCAGTTCAGGGTTGATGCATGTTACAGGATGCCAGGGCTGGTATGCAGGGATGACCCAGAGGTAAGATAAGGGGAGGAGGGAGGTGGGAGGGGGAATTCATGTACACCCGGGGCGGATTTATGTCAATGTATGGCAAAACCAACCAATATAATATTGTAAAATAATTAGCCTCCAATAAAAAAAATTTTTAAAAAAGAGATGGAGAAATTAAACTAAATGAAAACATAAAACAAATAAAATGGGGGCACGGAATATGAAATAGAAAAATGAAGCATACTAGATAAAAAAAAAAAAGGTCATCATATAGTCCAGCTGTTTTTAAACATGACTGCTCATTAGAAACATATCTGGAACTATGGAGGGAAAAAAAGCACTACCTGGGCATTTGTATTTTTCAAAAAATTTCAAGATAGTTCTGATATGCATCTGGATTTTAAAAAGTGATTACACATTTTTCTATTAAATTGTAGTTTGGGTGGTATCAGTTCAGTTCCGTCACTCAGTCGTGTCCGACTCTTCACAACCCCATGGACTGCAGCACGCCAGGCTTCCCTGTCCATCAACAACTCCCAGAGCTTATTCAAACTCGTGTCCATTGAGTCGGTGTTGCCATCCAACCATCTCACCCTCTGTCATCCCCTTCTCCTCCTGCCTTAATCTTGCACGGCATCAGGGTTTTTTCAAATGAGTCAGTTCTTCCCATCAGGTGGTCAATGTACTGGAGCTTCAGCATCAGTCCTTACAATGAATATTCAGGACTGATTTTCTTTAGGATTGACTGGTTTGTCTCCTTGTGGTCCAAGGGACTCTCAAGAGTCTTCTCCAATATCACAGTTCAAAAGCATCAATTCTTCAGTGCTCAGCTTTCTTTACAAACCGGCTCTCACATCCGTACATGACTACTGGAAAAACCATAGCTTTGACTAGACAGACATTTGTTGGCAAAGTAATATCTGTGCTTTTTAATATGCTGTCTAGGTTGGTCATAGCTATTCTTCCAAGGAGCAAGCGTCTTTTAATTTCATGGCTGCAATCACCATCTGCACTGATTTTGGAGGCCCCCAAAATAAAGTGTCTCACTGTTTCCATTGTTTCCCTATCTATTTGCCATGAATTGATGGGACCGAATGCCATGATCTTAGTTTTCTGAATGTTGAGTTTTAAACCAACTTTTTCACTCTCCTCTTTCACTTTCCTCAAGAGGCTCTTTAGTTCTTCTTCACTTTCTGCCATAAGGGTGGTGTCATCTGCATATCTGAGGTTATTGATATTTCTCCCAGCAATCTTGATTCCAGTTTGTGCTTCATCCAGCCCGGCATATGTCATGGGGTACTCTGTATATAAGTTAAATAAGCAGGGTGACAATATATAGCCTTGATGTACTCCTTTCCTGATTTGGAACCAGTCTGTCGTTCCATGTTCAGTTCTAACTGTTGCTTCTTGACCTGCATACAGATTGCTCAGGAGGCATGTAAGGTGGTCTGGTATGCCCATCTCTTTAAGAAGTTTCCAGAGTCTGTTGTGATCCACACAGTCAAAGGCTTTGGCGTAGTCAATAAAACAGAAGTAAATGTTTATCTGAAATGCTCTTGCTTTTTCTATGATCCAATGGATGTTGGCAATTTAATCTCTGATTCCTCTGCCTTTTCTAAATCCAGTTTGAACATCTGGAAGTTCATGGTTCACATACTGTTGAAGCCAGGCTTGGAGGATTTTGAGCATTACTTTGCTAACATGTGAGATGAGTGCAATTAATTGTTTGGTAGTTTGAACATTCTTTGGCATTGCCTTTTTTTGTAATTGAAATGAAAACTGACATTTTCCAGTCCTACAGCCACTGTTGAGTTTTCCAAATTTGCTGGCATATTGAATACAGCACTTTAACACCATCATCTTTTAGGATTTGAAATAGCTCAACTGGAATTCTACCACCTCCACTAGCTTTGTTCATAGTGATACTTCTGATTCAGAATTCTATTACTTTTCTGTTGACCAATCATGATACAATTATATTAATTGAGTAATAGTTACATAATCACAATAGTAAAAGATGTTTATCAATTTTCACACTCAATTGCCAGACAAAAAAATGAATGATAATTACAATTGCAAGCCATGATAGGAACATGATTAACCTAACAATATAAAATAATTACATACAATTTGGGAGGTCAAGCAGAGTGATGTGGTAAGTGGAAGTGCATCTGTGCACATGTTTTCATCTGCCCAGCCAGTCTATATCTTTTGGTTAGTGCATTCAGTCCATTTACATTTAAGGTAATTATTGATATGTGTGATCCTGTAAACATTTTCTTATTGTTTTGGGGTTTCTTTTCTATAGGTCTTTTCCTTCTCTTGTGTTTCCTGCCTAAAGAATTCCTTTAGCATTTGTTGTAAAACTGGCTTGGTCCGCTGAGTTCTCATAACTTTTGCTTGTCTGGAAAGCTTTTGATTTCTCCATCAAGTCTGAAGAAGAGTTTTGCTTGGTTGTAGGTTCTTCCCTTTCATCACTTTAAATATATCATGCCATTCTCTTCTAGCACGTAGAGTTTCTGTTGAGAAGTCAGCTAATAACATGATGGGGGTTCCCTTGTATGTTATTTGTCATTTTCCTTTGTTGCTTTTTAATATTTTATCTTTAATTTTTGTCAGTTTGATTACTATGTGTCTTGGGGTGTTCCTACTTGGGTTTATACTGCCTGGGACTCTCTGTGCTTCCTGTACTTGGTTCACTATTTCCTTTTCCATGTTAGGGAGAAGTGAAAGTATTAGTCACTCAGTCATGCCCAACTCAGTGGTTTAGTTGGTAAGTTATGTCCAACTCTTGCAACCCCGTGGACTGTAGCCTACCATGCTCATCTGTCCATGGGATTCTCCAGGCAAGAATAGTGGAATGGCTTGCCATTTCCTTCTCCAGGGCATCTTCTTTACCCAGGAATTGAACCCAGGTCTCTTGCATTACAGGCAGATTCTTTACCAACTGAGCTACAAGGTAAGCCCTCCCTTATAAGGGAAGGTTTCAGTTATCATCTCTTCAAATATTTTCTCAGGTCCTTTCTCTCTTCTCCTTCTGGGACCCTTATAATGCAAATGTTGTTGTGTTTAATGTTGTCCCGGAGGTCCCACAAGCAGTCTTCATTTTTTTTTTTCATTCTTTTTTTCTATATTCTGTTCTGTGGCAGTGATTTCCACCATTCTGTTCTCCAGGTCATTTATCCATTCTTCTTCCTCAGTTATTCTGCTATTGATTCCTTCTAGTGCACACGCTAGTAAAGTCATGCTCAAAATTCTCCAAGCCAGGCTTCAGCAGTATGTAAACCGTGAACTCCCAGATGTTCAAGCAGGTTTTAGAAAAGGCAGAGGCACCAGAGATCAAATTGCCAACATCCGCTGGATCATGGAGAAAGCAAGAGAGTTTCAGAAAAACATCTATTTCTGCTTCATTGACTATGCCAAAGCCTTTGACTGTGTCAATCGCAATAAACTGTGGAACATTCTGAAAGAGATGGGAATACCAGAATACCTGACCTGCCTCTTGAGAAACCTGTATGCAGGTCAGGAAGCAACAGTTAGAAATGGACATGGAACAACAGACTGGTTCCAAATAGGAAAAGGAGTATGTCAAGGCTGTATATTGTCACCTTGCTTATTTAACTTCTATGCAGAGTACATCATGAGGAACGCTGGGCTGGAAGAAGCACAAGCTGGAATCAAGATTGCTGGGAGAAATATCAATAACCTCAGATATGCAGATGACACTACCCTTATGGCAGAAAGTGAAGAGGAACTCAAGAGCCTCTTGATGAAAGTGAAAGAGGAGAGTGAAAAGGTTGGCTTGAAGCTCAACATTCAGAAAACAAAGATCATGGCATCTGGTCCCATCACTTCATGGGAAATAGATGGAAAAACAGTGGAAACAGTGTCAGACTTTATTTTTTGGGGCTCCAAAATCACTGCAGAGGCTGATTGCAGCCATGAAATTAAAAGACACTTGCTCCTTGGAAGGAAAGTTATGACCAACCTAGATAGCATATTAAAAATCAGAGACATTACTTTGCCAACCAAGGTCCGTCTAGTCAAGGCTATGGTTTTTCCCGTGGTCATGTATGGATGTGAGAGTTGGACTGTGAAGAAGGCTGATCGCCGAAGAATCGATGCTTTTGAACTGTGGTGTTGGAGAAGACTCTTGAGAGTCCCTTATACTGCAAGGAGATCCAACCAGTCCATTCTAAAGGAGATCGATCCTGGATGTTCATTGGAGGGACTGATGCTAAAGCTGAAACTGCAATACTTTGGCCACCTCATGCGACGAGTTGACTCACTGGAAAAGACTCTGATGCTGGGAAAGGTTGGGGGCGGGAGAAGAAGGGGACGACGGAGAATGAGATGGCTGGATGGCATCACCGACTCTGTGGACATGAGTTTGAGTGAACTCCGGGATTTGGTGATGGACAGGGAGGCCTGGCGTGCTGTGATTCATGGGGTCGCGGAGAGTCGGATACGACTGAGCGACTGAACTGAACTGAACTGAGTGTATTATTCATCACTGTTTGTTCTTTAGTTCCTCTAGGTCTTTGGTAAACCTTTCCTGCATCTTCTCCACTGTTTTCCTGAGATTCCGGATCATTTTCACTATCATTATTCTGAATTCTTTTTCTGAAAGATTGCCTATCTCTACTTCGTTTATTTGTTCTTCTGGGGTTTTTTCTTTTCCCTTCATCTGGGACATCACTTTATGCTTTTTCATCCTGAATTACTTTCTGTAATGTGGTTTTGGTTCTAGTCACTGTGGGATCATGGTTCTTCTGTCTACCCTTTGATGAAGGAGCCTAGGAGGTTTGTGTAAGCTTCCTGATGAGAGGGACTAGCTGTACCAGTTCCTGGTTGGGTCTTGCTCTGGCGGGGAGGGCCTTGCCCAGTAAAGATTTAATCCAGTTATCTGGTGATGGGTGGGGTTGTGCTCCCTCCCTGGTAGATGTTTGGCCTGAGGCAACCCAGCCCTGGGGTCTGCAGGCTCTATGGTAGGGTTACTGGTGACCTCCAAGAGGACTTACACCAAAGGGGAGCTTCTAGCACTGCTGCTGCCAGTGCCCCATCCCTGTGGTGAGCCCCTGCCAACCCATGCCTGCACAGGAAACCCTTCAACACTAGCACGTAGTTTTGGTTTAGTCTCTTGGACTGGTTCAGAAGTGGGGTCACTGCTCCTCTCTTCTGGGTCTTGCTGCATGCAAGATTTTATTTGCGCCCTCCAAGACTGAAGTCTCTGTTTTCCCCAGTCCTGTGGAAGTCCTGTAATCAACCTTCACAACAATGGGAGAACTTCTTTGGTATTATTGTTCTCCAGTTTGTGGGTCACCCACTGGGTCACCCACCCAGTGGGTATGGGATTTGATTTTATCGTGATTGTGCTCTTCCCACCATCTCATTGTGGCTTCTTGTTTGTCTTTGGATGTCAGTTATCGTTTTTTGGTGAATTCCAGCATTCTTCTCTTGATGGTTGTTCAACAACTTGTTGAGATCTCTTTTTGACTGCTAATTTAATTCTGAGTAAATTAGTGATTCTGATTAAAGCAACATTCTGTTTAATGGACAGGTAAAGAAGACAGGAAAAGTCAGAAATACCAACAGGCATTTAGCCCTAGGAATGTAAGAGTCTTCCCTGAGGCCATCGCTGATCAGTCTAGGGTGGGTATTTGATCCCGGATCTCCACCAAGGACTTTCAAGGGACCCTTGAACTTAGGACTAAGAGAGATTTTGAAATCTGAAACTGTAGATGGTAAAACTGGGAAACTTTTATTGAAATCATGCTTTTTCATCAGTTTTATTGAAGTTGTATTTGTTTTGCCATGAAGATAAGCTAACATACAGCAAGACAAAGCATGAAGCACAAGAAAGGAAGTAGGCAGAAGTAAGCAGCTGGAAGAGTGTCCCTATCTTCTGGTCCTTCCAATCTATTTCGGGTCCTAAGATCCTCAGTGATGTTCCTGTCCCTTCTTTCCATAATTGCCTCCTGGTATAAGCATGTTTGGGAAATAGATGTGGAAACAGTGAAAACAGTATCAGACTTTATATTTTTGGGCTCCAGAATCACTGCAGATGCTGATTGCAACCATGAAATTAAAAGACGCTTACTCCTTGGAAGGAAAGTTATGACCAACCTAGATAGCATATTAAAAAGCAGAGACATTACTTTGCCAACCAAGGTCCATCTAGTCAAGGCTATGGTTTTTCCAGTGGTCATGTATGGATGTGAGAGTTGGACTGTGAAGAAAGCTGATCGCCGAAGAATTGATGCTTTTGAACTGTGGTGCTGGAGAAGGCTCTTGAGAGTCCCTTGGACTGCAAGGAGATCCAACCAGTCCATTCTAAAGGAGATCAATCCTAGGTGCTCATTGGAAGGACTGATGCTGAAGCTGAAACTCCAATACTTTGGCCACCTCATGCGACGAGTTGACTCACTGGAAAAGACTCTGATGCTGGGAGGGATTGGGGGCGGGAGGAGATGGGGACGACAGAGAATGAGATGGCTGGATGGCATCACCAACTCGATGGACATGAGTTTGAGTGAACTCCGGGAGTTGGTAATGGACAGGCAGGCCTGGCGTGCTGTGATTCATGGGGTCGCAAAGAGTCGGACACGACTGAGCGACTGAAATGAACTGAACTGAACTGAACTGATAAGCATGTTTGAGCTTTGCTTCTGTCCCTTATAACAGAAAAGCCTTCACCCACACCCCTGGACTGAAACATGGCCTGAAACACACAGGGGTTGCAGTGGGCAGGCCTCAGGTATTGGCAGGGGATCAGTCAAGCCAAAGTGAAGGATGATAGTGTCGCAAGAGGCAGCAATGAAGCAAGAAAAGGCCTCAAGTTTTCTTGAATGTGATAATGGTGACCAGCAACTTTAGCTATGGTGCTGGAAAAAGCCAAGCTCATCTGAAGCCTTGGGAGAGGCCAATACTGAGCTGTGCACAGGGCAGGAGTCGGGGCGGGCCCGGGAGGCCAGTGAGAATCACAGCGGGCACTCAGAGCAGCGGTGCAGGCTGTCCCCCCTCCACCCCAGCCTCAAGCCCTGCTCCAGACTCCACAGATCCTGTTCTTGCTTGCCTGCCTCTGCTGCAGCAGCTGGCTCCAGCAATCATTTCCCCTGCGTGAGTTTTTTTCCCCTGCCTCCTAGATCAAAACATGACTCCAGCTTTCCTTCTCTGCCCCTACCAGACACTGAGTAGACCCTTGGCATTTTCAAGGGTGTGTCAGGCAGAGAGCCTCTTTTGAGTCCAAGCAGAGTCACTCCACATGTACAAAGTACACTTGCCTGTGGCCTCCTGACCTGGCCCTCCCTCAAACCCTGGAGTCTCCTAAGGGAACCTGCACACCCACTCTTCCAGCCATCATTGTCCTGTTTGAATGTGAGATTTGAGAGCTAAGGTAGGAAGCTAAATTTTCAAGTCGCTTCCAAATGTTGCTGTCTTTGGTTCAATCTGGGGCATGTTGTGAGTAATAGTCATTTATTCCTGTAGGTGTTACTATTAATTATAAAGTTTCCAGTATAGGAAAAATGAGTTTGACAATATGACTGTGTTTAATGATTTAGTTAAGTGGTACCAGCTTGATTGTACAATTGAGGTCACCAATCAGGAGTAATAAAAAGGAATAAGTAATGCTAGCCAGGCATATTTTAGACTGTGTGGTTTAGACTTAATCTTTTAGAGCAGTTTTAGGTTCACAAAAAAATTGAGAGGAAAGTACAGAATTCCCATATCACCTACCCACCATGACGGTACCCCCTACAGTCAACAGCGCCCCCCAGAGTGGTACATTGGTTATAATTGATGAACCTGCATTGACATATCCTAATCACCACAGATTACATTAGGGTTCATTCTTGGTATTGTGCATTCTGTGAGTTAGGACAAATGTATGATGACACGTATGCACCGTAATAGTATCATATAGAACAATCTTGCTGCCCTCAAATTCCCCTGTTCTCCATCTACTTACTCTTTTCTCTTTGAGCCCCTGGCAACCACTGGGTTTTCTGCTAGTCTCTGTAGTTTTGCCTTTTACAGAATGTCATGTATCTGAGGTAATACAGAATGTAGCCTTTACAGACTGGCTTCTCTCACCTAGCAATATACATGTAATATTCTTCCATGTCTTTCCATGACGTGATAGCCCAGTTCTCTTTAGTGCTGAATAATATTCTGTTGTCTGAATCACCCAGTTTAATTTTTGCATTCACCTGCAGATGGGTATCTTGGTTGATTTCAAGTTTTGGCTGAAATTATGAATAAAGCTGCTATGAACATTCATGTACAGGTTTTTGTGTGGACAAGTTTTAAACTCCTTTGGATAAATACCAAGGAGAACAGTTGTTGGATCATATGGTAAGAGTATATTTAGTTCGGTAAGTGTCTAATAGACATTTCTGATTTTATCCTCGGGGTAAAGCTCTAGTACCACTTGGGTGAACCTCATGTTTAATGGTTTAGCAAACTGAGACTCCAAGAGGTGAAATGACTTCCCCAGATCACCAGATTTGGAACCACAAATCTGTCTGGGAGGAGAACTCCTTCACCACTGCTGAATCTCAGCCCCGGCAGGCGTTGGCCCCTGGCACGCAGACCTCCCTACTGGCCCCCTCTTCGATATGCCTCTTGGGCTGTGACTGGCCAGGTTGCCCAGAAAGGGATGGTTCAGTGAATCTTGCTGCCCACCTTTGAGTGCTTGTAGCAACTCTTGTCCATTGCTCACTGCTCCCTCCCCAACCCCATAATCCACACTCCTGACTTTTGGGGAATAAGATATGATTTTGTTTCTCAAAGGCTTGGGAAGCCGCCAGCTCCACAAGTATGGTTTGTCATTGGTTCAGACCAGTTTATCATGTAAATGGTAAAGCCCCTTATCTGAGTCCCTGCAGGCTGTGTCATTCTGTGGATGCCCAGGGGGTTCTCCTGTGAGAAACTGTGTGATGCCAGGGAAGGAGACTGAGTAGTAAGAAGATGGTTTGTGGCCATGATGAACACACTGAATGGCAGTAGAAGGGAAGTTTGGACCTATTTCGTCCTTGAAGGACAAGCAACCCACAACAATAAGCAATCAGTTGTCTTGTGGGTTTCTCTCCTTTTTGAAAAAAACAAAAAACTTTTGAGCTCTATTTTTCAGCAATTATTTGTTTAAAATCATTTCTTCAGAATTGCCTCTTTGTACTCCCCTAAATGTAATACTTTGTGTTTCCTGTACAGTGTGTCCTTTTCAGAGGACACAGGAAAGCCATACAAATAAGGACTATGCACATTTTGTTGTTCTTTTAACAGATATTTCATGCCTGAGAGGACAAATCACTCAGAACCTGGGAATTTTCTATTTGGTTAGATAGATGGGAAATTGCTGGTGGCATGACTAGGATTGTCTTTTCATAATTATGAATGAGATCAATTTATCCAGCCTGGGTAGCTATAGAAAAAGAGGAGGGACAAGCTGCCAAAGGACACAGCCCTTCATTTCTTCCTCACATCTTAATTTCTTATTTCATGCAATAAGGAGGCAGATACAAAAGAAGGCAACAAAGTGGCTTTTAAACTTTAGCTAAGCATCAGGTGAACTGTGGTGCTGGAGAAGACTCTTGAGAGTCCCTTGGACTGCAAGGAGATCCAACCAGTCCATTCTAAAGGAGATCAATCCTGGGTGTTCATTGGAAGGACTGATGCTAAAGCTGAAACTCCAATACTTTGGCCACCTCATGCGACGAGTTGACTCACTGGAAAAGAGTCTGATGCTGGGAGGGATTGGGGGCGGGAGGAGATGGGGACGACAGAGAATGAGATGGCTGGATGGCATCACCGACTCGATGGACATGAGTTTGAGTGAACTCCGGGAGTTGGTGATGGACACGGAGGCCTGGCGTGCTGTGATTCATGGGGTCACAGAGAGTCGGACATGACTGAGTGACTGAACTGAACTGAACTGTACCTGACTCCACAGGGCCAGAAGCTCTGGCACCCTCTCATGCCCTCAGACCTTGCCCTATTCCACTGGGTTCTTCCTGCGCTGTCCTTTATAATGAAATTGTATATGTTTCATATATAATTAAGCATCAGGATATGTTGATCACTCAGATGAGGGTGGTGAATGTTTTTAATGTTCCCTTTGAGCAACCATTCCAGTGATTCAGAACTCTTAGAAAGCTGATGGGTAAAGCAGAAGGCAAGGGCAGGGACACTGAGTGACCAGCCTTGACAATGCTCATCTGTCATCATGACAAAGCATCCTGCAGTGTGTAGATATGGCACTGTGACTGTGACTCAGGAGCAGTGAGCTTCAAGTTTCTGACAATATAGGTTCCCCAGGGCTGGTGACAGATGCAGGACTTCTGTGTGCCTACGCTCAGGGGAGCAGGAATGCTAACAATCAACTCCATCCAGGGATCCAGACATCTGTGGACTCGGGGGGCAAAGAAAGGACTGAGTGAGAGAAGCGGGGAGAGTGGGTCCGAGAGGGCTTCCTGCTGGAAGTGACCTTTCTGTCGGGTTTTAGTGCAGAGAGTTGGGACAGAGAAGGGGAGAAGGCTTCTCAGCTTGTGCTCAGGCTGGACATGCATCCTGGGATGCTCTGTGATGGGAGGAGCTTATGAAGCTTTCTGGGCTGGAAGGAGAGATCCAGGCTGATGATGATCTTGTGGGAAAAGGGTGTCTGGAGTGGAGTTGGATGGTGATGAGGGAAAATGAAAGCACCTCCATTCATACCAGGTGAGAAAATATCTCCGTTTCAGGCCTGGAACCTCGACCGCTTGAACATGCTTTGCAGATAGTAAAGTGAAATCAGACTCATGCTCTTGCCTTTAGCCAAGGTTGCTTTTTTTTTTTCCCAGACAGCACAGCCCTTCTTTACCTTTCTCCCACTGACTAAGAAAAATATGATATATTCAACTGTGGCCAGAAACGGGTCTCTCCGAAGTGAGAATCCTTGCCCCCTATCTCTAGGAAGTCTTACAATGTCTTTTAAACCTTCAAAAACATAAGAATGATTCTATAAGAGAGCCTTTCAGGATGTTCATCTTAGTGAATATTTATTTCAACAAATATTTATACAAACTTATTGAACACGAGGTGCACTCCTAGGTGCTGGGAACAGGGGCACCCAGGGACTGCAGCTGGAATCAGGATGTGCACATACCTGCAGGGGGCAGGACTACCCCTGCTGGAGGGTGTGAACGCCAGAGTGTGCTCAACATAGGGGAGCCACCTTGGCGTCTTCTCCTCTCTGGTCCTTCCTTGCTTCTATTAACTGACTCCAGGCTCTCCCTGCAAAAAAGAAAAATCCTTTCGCTTCCTCACTCGAGACAGCACTGACTCTTCACCCCTCAGCATCTGAAAAATGGTGATAATAATGCCCATCTCCCAGAGTTGTGAGAGTTGAATAATTGAATACACACAAAGTAGTCAGAACAGTGCCTGGCACATAATAAGCACCCAGTAACCATGACTATTGTTATTAATTCAGTCTTAGGAGGGAGTGGGAGGCTAATGCATCTACTCAGACCATGAATCCTGAATTAGAACCTAATCAGTAACTATTGCCATAGAGATAGCACATATTAAAGTCTTTAAAAAAGCAGATTATTAAATAGTAATTTTGTTGTGGTTCCTAATTTGGGGAAAATGTGTATTTTTACAGAAAGATTAGTAGATGTTATGGGCTGGATTGCATATCCCTAAAATTCACGTGCTGAAGCCCTAACCCCCATACTTCAGAACCATGTTTGGACCGTATTTGGAGACAAGGTCTTTAAAGAGGTAATTAACATGAGGTCTTTAAGATGTGTCCTAATCCAATATGACTGGCATCTTTAGAAGACGAGGAAGTTCAGACTCACACATGCACCCACACAGAGGAAAGATCATGTGAGGACGCAGAGTGAAGACAGTCACCTTCAAGAAAAGGATAAGTCTCGGGTCTCAGGAAAAACAAACCTGCCTGCATCTTGACTTTGGACTTCGAGCCTCCAAGACTGAGAAAATAAATGCCTGCAAGGAGATCAAACCAGTCACTCCTAAAGGAAATCAACCCTGAATACTCATTGGAAGGACTGATGCTGAAGCTAAAGCTTCAATACTTTGACCAACCTGATGCAAAGAGCCGACTCACTGGAAAAGACCCTGATGCTGTAAAAGACTGAGGGCAGGAGGAGAAGGGGATGGCAGAGGAGAGACGGTTGGATGGCATCATCTATTCTGTGGACATGAGTTTAACCTAACTGTGGGAGATAGTGAAGGACTGGGAAGCCTGGTGTGCTGCCATCCATGGGGTCACAAAGAGTTGGGCACAACTGAGCAACAGCAGCAATTTAAGCTCCAGTCTATGGTACTTTGTAATGGCACAGTCCTCGTTTGCTATGGCAAACTAAAACAGTGGAGAAAAGTTTGGAAGAATCTGCTTCTAGTGGTTATTCTCAGAGTGGAGGAATTTCAGCAGATTTCAGATTATTTTAGAACAACCTTATATTTCTCATACAAATTTTCACAAAGAATTATAAGACAAAGCAACGCCCTCAAACTGAATTCCCCTGCACGGTTAGATTTCAGATCCCGGTTTGCTGCTACCGTGTCCCATGGCTCTGTGTGGCATGTGCGCTGTGGACCAGCTGCACCATTGACTGACCTGCCGCCAGCCTGCCGTGGTCTGAGGCAAACACTATCACAGAAATAATAAGGATCCGGATCCATAGGCTTTTACTGGAAATTGAGCAGGGTTTCTGAAGATGATTGCATTCAAAAGAAAAGAGGGTCTGTTTTTACTTAATGAATATTTGAGTCTTGGTCACATGTAAAATGTTAACTTTTCTTATGAGAATTATTCAGAGCGCTACCAGAAATCCTCCAGATCCCTGCATAACCTAGCACCTGTCCCAAGAGTTGATCAAACTCCTTTGCCCACACTGATGATGGGTTTTCTATGTCTGACCCATGGCTGTCACTCCAAATGAAAGAATTTTAGACTCTGAAATCTCTCCACTATCAAAGCTTCCAGCTGCTTTTGCCTTCTTCTTGCACAAAACCACTTTGGCTCCTAGCTACCTGTGGCAGCAGAACTTTAGACAAATGACAGTGGGAAAGAGAGGGGGAAGCCAGACAGGAGGAGAGTTTTATCCCAGAACAAGAGCCAAAGAGATGAAAACAGGTCTCCATGGAAGGGAGAAAACAAGAGCGCAGTTCTCATCAAGGGCCGGGCCGCAGTCAGCTGCGTTAACGTCTCCATGGGGCAGCACAGAGGACTGTGCTGGTAACAGACGCCCCCCTGCCTCCTCATTTGCCCCTTTCTCGAGCTGGCAGCTCTCCCAGCTTGTCAGCAATAGATACACAAGGGCAATCTTGCCACCAGGCAGATCCTTCCCAGGGAACCATTCAAAAGGAGGGGCACTTGGTTTCTAGCCAGTAGGGGGCACTGGGAGGGTTTGGCCGGCTCTGCTGACCTTGCAAGAATAGGGCCATGATGGGATCAGAGGGGTAATAGGAAAGGCTGTCCCAAGACAAGGCTGAGGCCCTGTGCCCCTCATCCCATTCAGTTCTGGCCCAGGGCCCCACATGGTGCTGCTCAGGGAGAGTGGGAAGATGCGACTACTGAGCATTGCCTTGTGTCAGACACCCAGCTAGGAGTTTCCTGCATCATGTCCTGTGGGCCCCTGTGCTGGTGCTACTCTCCTGAACTCAGGCTGAACTTGTGACTTAGGCTGAGTCCTCACGCCCTTGCCACTTCTGTAAAATATGGAAGCTTCATTTTCTTTATCTATAAAATACAGATATGCAGATGACACCACCCTTATGGAAGAAAGTGAAGAGGAGCTAAAAAGCCTCTTGATGAAAGTGAAAGAGGAGAGTGAAAAGGTTGGCTTGAAGCTCAACATTCAGAAAACAAAGATCATGGCATCTGGTCCCATCACTTCATGGGAAATAGATGGGGAAACAGTGGACACAGTGTCAGACTTTATTTTTGGGGGCTCCAAAATCACTGCAGATGCTGATTGCAGCCATGAAATTAAAAGACGCTTGCTCCTTGGAAGGAAAGTTATGACCAACCTAGATAGCATATTAAAAAGCAGAGACATTACTTTGCCAACCAAAGTCCATCTAGTCAAGGCTATGGTTTTTCCCGTGGTCATGTATGGATGTGAGAGTTGGACTGTGAAGAAAGCTGATCGCCGAAGAATTGATGCTTTTGAACTGTGGTGTTGGAGAAGACTCTTGAGAGTCCCTTGGACTGCAAGGAGATCCAACCAGTCCATTCTAAAGGAGATCAACCCTGGGTGTTCATTGGAAGGACTGATGCTAAAGCTGAAACTCCAATACTTTGGCCACCTCATGCGGCGAGTTGACTCACTGGAAAAGACTCTGATGCTAGGAAAGGTTGGGGGCGGGAGGAGACGGGGATGACAGAGGATGAGATGGCTGGATGGCATCACCGCCTCGATGGACATGAGTTTGAGTGAACTCCGGGAGTTGGTGATGGACAGGGAGGCCTGGCGTGCTGTGATTCATGGGGTCGCAAAGAGTCAGACACAACTGAGCGACTGAAGGGAGGGAAGGGAAAGAATGTAGGTACCTCATGAGTCTGTCATAAAGATAAATATTCAGTTAATTAGCCATGATTAAAGAGAATAAGGCAGAGTTACATGTACCAATGTGCAAACAGCTCTAAACTATCTTGTTTAAAAACAAGAAAGTGAGGAGGAGACAGCAGCAGAAGACTAGTGTAGTATGCTGCTTCTTGCGTGAAACAGAAGGCCATATCTGGTTATGTGTGTGCTTGTGTGGCTGAGCCGTAACTGGAGATTTTAACTTGTTTTTTGTACCTGTGTATTTTCCTCCTTTGCCTTGGGCTTGCCAGAAGGAAGAGCTGAATTGTACCTGGTGAAGGCTCCCCACCTGGAGACGCCTTCAAGGCCCTGGAGCCTGGGGTGGGGTGGGGGAGTGATGACTCTGCCTGTAGCTGGTGGCTCAGTTGGTAAAGAATCTGCCTGCAATGAGGAAGACCTGGGTTTGATCCCTGGGTTGGGAAGATCCCCTGGAGGAGTGCATGGCAACCCACTCCAGTATTCTTGCCTGGAGAATCCCCTTGGATAGAGGAGCCTGGCGGGCTACAGTCTATGAGGTCACAAAGTGTCGGACAAGACTGAGTGGCTAACCACAGCACAGCAACCCCATCAGAACCACTACAGCTATTTCTTAGGCCAGCAGCCTAGAAACAGGACTCCACTACATCACAGCCAGGTGCTCACCCATTACCCCTCGACAACTCCTGGCTGGGCCCCACAACTCCTGGCTGGGCCCCCTTGACTTGGCTCCATTTCTGACTAATTTAATATATACATGTATCCCTTATGCCCCTGCAGTGACCCAGCAATCAATCAAGAAAAGTCGGTGGGACCTAGATACCTGGAGAGGGACACTTGGATACTCCCTCTTCCAGCTGTGGAAAGACATGAGGACCTCTCAACTGTGGTTCTCTGGAATGGGGCACCAGGAGCTGAGGTGGGAGAAAACTGATCACTGAAACCCCACTTCTTAGTCTTCCCCTTTGGGCCTGCCTCCTGGGCACCACCCTCCCCGGCTCTGTTCCTTCTTCGTCTCACGGCTGCTACATCCCAGCAGACGCCGAGGGCCTGACGGTTCTTGGTTTGAATCTCAGCTCCATCACTGCTGTGACCATGAGCAAGTCATTTAATCTGCTCTCGTTAGTTTCCACATACATGAAACGGTGAGAATTATAATACCCACTTTATAGGGTGATAGTGAAGACTAAATAAGATAACATGAGTAAACGCACAGCACAGTGGCAGGTGCATAGCAAGCACTTAGTAAACATTAACTAGAATTACTGAGGAGGAATCGTAAAACTAAACTAATGGGAATAGTTTAATTACAAGGGTAATAAGAGATCGTGGACCCCTTATAACACTTGCTTTCTGAAAAGCAAGCTGATCATTGTCCATCAGAGACTGGCCAAAATAAGAGCTGAAGTTATTCCCCCATGGTACTCCCAATGCTCTGCTACAATGAGAAGGAAGACTGCCTGGCACAGAGCAAGCATTTAATAGCATTTTATTGGATGGCATTGGGGAAATATGAAACAAACTTCCTTTAACTTCCTCCCCCCATCATTTAAAACCTTGTCAGAGGACTTTCTGGAGGGAAGAAATTTCTTCCTTTTCTTTTTTTCAGAAAGATGGCTCTGAAATTTGGAAATGTTACTTTTAAAATATTTTTATGATTTTAAAAATAGCGTTCTGATATTTTTTGTTTTATATTTCCAGGTTTCTCTTAACCCGGAAAACCCCTCTACAAGAGTAGCAGAGACAAAACAAAGAAAACAAAAGTTTTATAGTTGAATAAGCATTACACCAGAATGTGATGTGCATCAAAGAGGGTCAGAGTATGTCACCCCAAAACACGTCACTCTGGCATAAGGATTATCTTGAGCTGGAGGCAATTGAGAAAAAGGAGACGCAAGAAAAACTGTGCCCTCTCCTTTCTGCTAGGACTCAGCTGGGGCATGTGGGATCTAGTTCCCAGACCAGGGTTTGAACCCAGGTCCACTGCATTGGGCTTCCCATGCGGCGCTAGTGAGAAAGAACCCGTGAGCCAGTGTAGGAAATATAGGAGATGTGGGTTCGATGCCTGGGTCAAGAAGATCCCCTAGAGCAGGACATGGTCACCCACTCCAGTACTGTTGTCTGGAGAATCCCATGGCAGAGGAGCCTGGTGGGCTACAGTCCATAGGGTCACAAAGAGTTGGACACGACTGAAATGACTTAGCATGCATGCATGCATGCCCCTGCATTGAGAGCTAAGAATCTTAGCCACTGGACCACTAGAGAAGTCCCTAAACCCAAGCCCTCTTGATGTGTAGATTTATAAATAGAGGGACAGATGGATGACTTGAACCTGGGAGGAAATGAAGAGTTTTTAAAACTGCAAATGAACCTGAAAATTAATGCAGGATGCTGTGGGAAGTCTGGAAGATATTATGCTTGTCAGAAGGGAGATATTGTCTCTAAGTTCAGCAAGGTAATTCCTTCTCCATGCCCTTTTCACTCCAGTGTCTGGGTTCAGTACACATCATCTCAAAAATTCCAACACTGGTAACAGTTTTTGATTCTTTTCAATGGTAAAATTGCAAAATAAAATGATTGCCGATTTTTAATTTTTGCACACAAGTCATGCCCTCAATGATTTGTTTTCTGTGTCTTCCCCAACCATCCCAGTTTTAGAGGAAGAAGCTCAGCGTGTTTCCCAGCACACAGTCCGTTTCCAGGTCCGTTTCCAGGAGACAAGTGCTGAGATTTTACTTTTAATGCCCCTTTCCCTTTAATTTCCTCTCCCCATCATTCAAAACCTTGTCAGAGGACTTTCTGGAGGGAAGAAATTTCTTCCTTTTCTTTTTCTCAGAAAGATGGCTCTGCAATTTGGAAATGTTACTTTTAAAACATTTTTATGATTTAAAAAAGAGCATTCTGATATTGTGCAGTGTAGGTGGTAAAATTTTAGAATTGTGTCTGATCCTACCCCCAGCCATGCTCACTTACCTGATTTACTATGAGAATTTTAGGGATACACACACACGTGTGTGTGTGTATAATACATGTAACACAATCAAAATACATTTACTAGGGCCCCACGGACATGAAATGTTGCCATGGACTTGATACTGAAAATCAGAGTAGTCTCTACCCTGTCTCCTCTCAGTCATACAGAAGACAAATTGAGAGGGAGAAGAGGAGGGACTAGAGGGAAGGAGAATGAAAAAGCGAGCCCCTTTGCCAGAGAAAACGCAGCCCAATCACATGGATATGGCTTCAGAAATCAGCACAGGCAGAGTCTATTTACTGACGTGGGGCACTGTTATAGGTAGAATTGTGTCCTCCTACCAAAAAAAAAAAAAACTGAACTCCTAATTCCCCAATACCTGTGAATCTGACCTTATTTGAAAATAGGGTCTTTGCAGATTTAATCATGTTCCAAGGAGGTCATTAGAATAGACATTAATCTGATATGACTGCATCCTTATAAGAAGAGGGAAATTGGACATGAAATGCAGGGGAAACACCATGTGAAGACATAGAGACATACAGACCCAGAGGAAAGACTCCACATGAAGATGGAGACAGACTGGAGCTCTGCTGCCACAAGCCCAGGAACCTCTGGGACTACCAGAAACTGGAAGAGGAAAGGAAGGATCTGCCTCCGGAGACTTCAGAGCAAGCATGGTCCTGCCAGCACATTGGTTTTGGATGTCTGTTATAGCAGCCTGAGGAAACTAACACGTGGATTCTGTAGGGTATAAGCAAAAACCAATTTTATTTTCTTTCCTCTACTGCTAGACCATTCATGCCCATCCCTGGATGGACTCTCTAGATCTCAGTGCCTTTTCTGGTCCTTTTGAGATATGAGTAGTCCAATTTTATCTAAAATCAAAACTTCAGTCTTCATTCCCAATTGTAGACTTAACTCAAGGTCAGAAACCTGCAGTGGTAAAAGGCAGCGTGGCTGGCTTCTTCACTGCTTCCCCACTGACAGGCTAGCCACCTCATTTTCTCCTCACTCATTTTATTGCCTCTAGGGTTGGAGTAAGGGGGCAAATAAATTGAGAACAAAAAAAGGCTTTATTTGATGTGTGCACTTATTATTAGATGGTGAATTCTCTAGATATAAGTCAAATGTTCAAAGTCTATGGAGCACAGACTATAGTCGTTCCAAATAATGAATCCACCCTGTAGACCCTTGTAAGGTAGAGCCTTCTTGCTTTAGGGTACCCTACTGTGAAGGATGTTCTCTGAAGATCATTTATATCCTACGTCAGAGATGCACCACCAGCCCCTACCAACTATGGTCACCTCACCCCTTGCAGGAAGCCACAAAAGACAAAACACTAGCCACCTGTCATAAGCAAAGATCTTACATGGGCAGTTCTATAAAGAAATGTGGTGGTGGTGGTGGTTTAGTCACTAAGTTGTGTTCGACTAAAGAAATATACCACTGGCCAAAAAAGAAAAAAGAAGCAGCTTCTTTATTCTTTCATTTGTTGGTGGGCATTTAGGCTGGTTCCATGTCTTACGTATTGTGAATAGTTCTGCTATGAACATAGCGGGTGCATGTGTCTTTTTTGAATTATAGTTTTATCTATATGTATGCCCAGGAGTAAGACTGCTGGATTACATGGCAATAGAAGAATGTTATACTGTTTTCTAAAGTGGCTGCACCAACTTACATTCTTACCAACATTGTAGAAGAGTTCCCTAAGAAAAAGAAATATTTATCTGTTGATTAATTCTAGAAAAAACTAGTTTTGGGTGTTTTATAGTTACTAAAAAAGCAAAGCAAAAACCGTATCTGTATAGATTGGGTCTGTTTTTAATGCCCTATTTGAAAACAATCATTTGCCACAGTTGCTGAAAATTCCTCTTTATAAGGAGGCAACATCTAAGCAATTCTGCCAGTTAGCTCATTCAGTTAAAATATCAATTAAACAAAAAAAAGTCAATGAGTAAAATTTCTAAGCATCTCACCAAAGAAGATATACAGATGGCAAATAAGCATATGAAAAGATGCTCACCATCATAAGTCATTAGGGAATTGCAAATTAAAATAATCATGACATATCATTACCCACCTATCAGAATGGCTAAAATACAAAACACTGACAAAGATGTGGAGCAACAGAATTCATTCATTGCTGGTAGAATGCAAAATGGCACAGCCCCTCTGGAAGACAGTTTGGCAGTTTCTTACAAAATTTAACATTCTCTTACCATACACTCCTGCAATAGAGCACCTCAGTATTTACCCAAAAGAGTTAAAGGCTACGTCCACACAAAAATCTGCACACAGATGTTTATAGCAGCTCTATTCGTAACTATCAAAATTTGGAAGCAGCCAAGATGTCCTTCAATAGGTAAGTGTATAAACAAACTGATGCATTCATGTAATGAAATATTACTCAAAAATAAAAAGGGATGTGTGATCAGGGCACGAAAAGACATGGAGGAAAATTAGATGAATGTTTCTAAGTGAAAAATGACTATGCAAAGTCTACAGACTATATGATTAACATTCTTTTATTAATATTTGTTTTATTTTTATTCACGCTGGGTCTTTGTTGCTGTATGCAGGCTTTCTCTAGTTGCAGAGAGTGGGAGTACTCTCCAGATGCCTTGTACAGGCTTCTCATTGCCGTGGCTTCTCTTGTTGTGGAGCACAGGCTCTAGGGTACTCTGGCTTCAGTAGTTGCTGCATGTGGGCTCAGTAGTTGTAGCTCAAGGGCTTAGTTGCCCCGCTGCATGTGGGATCTTCCCAGACCAGAGACTGAAACAGTGTCCACTGCATTACAAGGTGGAGTCTTAACCACTGGACCACCAGGGAAGCCCTATGATTGAAAAAGCAGACTATGGAAACAGTAAAAAAAAAAAAAATCAACAATTGCCCAGGGCTGGGGAGAGATGAACGGATGGAGCACAGGGGATATTTAGGGCAATAAAACTATTCTGTAAGATATTGTAAGGGTGGATGCATGACATCATACATTTGTCAAACCCATAGAATGTGCAATACAAAGAGAATCAATGTGAACTGCTGCTGCTGCTGCTGCTAAGTTGCTTCAGTCGTGTCCGACTCTGTGCGACCCCATAGACGGCAGCCCACCAGGCTCCGCCATCCCTGGGATTCTCCAGGCAAGAACACTGGAGTGGGTTGCCATTTCCTTCTCCACAATGTGAACTATGGACCTTAATTAGTGTAATGATGCTTGTGCTTAGTTGCTTCAGTCATGTCTGACTCTTTGTGACCCCATGGACCACAGACCCCCAGGTTCCTCTGTCCATGGGATTCTCCAGGCAAGAATACTGGAGTGGGTTGCCATGCCCTCTTCCAGGGGATCTTCGTGAACCAGGGATTGAACTTGGGTCTCCTGTGTCTCCTGCATTACAGATGGGTTCTTTATCACTGAGCCACTGGGGAAACCCCAATATATTGATAAAAATTAATAATATATAAGTCTGTAACTACAATAAACATAAATATATAATAATAAATAGCGAAGAAGAACTAAAGAGCCTCTTGATGAAAGTGAAAGAGGAGAGAGAAAAAGGTAGCTTAAAACTCAGCTTTCAGAAAACTAAGATCATGGCATCTGGTCCCATCACTTCATGACAAATACATGGGAAAACAATGGAAACAGTGACAGACTTAATTTTTGGGGGCTCCAAAATCACTGCAGATGGTGACTGCAGCCTGAAATTAAAAGACATTTGCTCCTTGGAAGAATAGCTATGACCAACCTAGACAGCATATTAAACAGCAGAGACATTACTTTGCCAACAAAGATGCATCTAGTCAAAGCTATGGTTTTTTTCCAGTAGTCAGGTACAGACGTGAGAGTTGGACTATAAAGAAAGTTGAGTGCCGAAGAACTGAAGTGAGCGCTTTTGAAGTGTGGTGTTGGAGAAGACTCTTGAGAGTCCCTTGGACTGCAAGGAGATCAAACCATTCAATCTTAAAGAAAATCAGTCCTGCATATTCATTGGAAGTACTGATGCTGAAGTTGAAGCTCCAGTACTTTGGCCACGTGATCTGAAGAGCTGACTCATTAGAAAAGACCTTGATTCCGGGCAAGGTTGAAGGCAGGAGGAGAAGGGGATGAGATGGTTGGATGGCATCACTGACTCGATGGACATGAGTTTGAGTAAGCTCCGGAAGTTGGTGATGGACAGGGAAGGCTGGCGTGCGGCCGTCCATAGGGTCACAAAGAGTCGGACACCATTGAGCTACTGAACTGAACTAAATGTATCACATGACTCATCAATTGTAACAAATGGAACAAACTGTTAGTAATTCGGGGGAAGCTTTGTGTAGGGAAATGGGGAATGGAAAACTTTATTTTCTGTTTAATTTTTCTGTAAACCTAAAACTGCTATAAAAATAGTTTATTAGTTTTTAAAAAAAAGAATCAAACCAGCTGTTTCAGTAAGTTGACTCTCAGAAAACAATATCCAGTGTTTTGACATGGTCTTGGAGTAACTATAATCTGTGGTACGTTACTGTTTTTCTAGGATCTTTGACAAACATGACTCTGGATGTTAATTCTGTTGTGAAAATATCCACAAGTTTGTAATGGTAAACTGGGATGTTTTCAGGATCTGTGATAGTGACGATAAGTGATTTCTCTTCGAATGCTTGGTGCCCATTGTCCCCAGTGCCAAGAGGCTCAGTACCTCTGTCCCCCCTCCCCAGCACACCACCCCTGTACTAACAAAGCCTACTTCTAGTGATGGAATGGCATTGGCGTCTCTGCCCCAAAAACTTGGCTTCTTTGAGCTTTTTTCCTCTTTTTCATGTGCAGGAGAAAGAGTATTAGAGTACTGCTTAGTTCCTATAAAGACAGTCTGCTCCCATCCCCAGAGTGCGTTCATGCTGAGCAGAGTTGTAACTGTGCATGCCTTGGCACTGGGCAGCCCGGGAGAGGCCCCAAACTGAGGGTAAATCAGAGCTCAGAGTGAACTCTAATGTTAATGGCTTCACAAGAAGCTGTAGGACTGGACCTTGAAGAAGGGTCAGGGAGGGATGTGACAGTACTATCTGTGCAGACACATTGATCCTGGGCTTCCAACCCCATACACAGCACATCCCATGCATCCAATATGACTAGGTCAGCCTGCAGGAGGGTCAAAATCCCAGACAGTCCTCACTGTGAGAGCAGATGGCAGAAGACGTGTGGCACATTCCTGCAGTTTTCCCCTCAAGTGTACCAAGCCTTTCCCAATGTCTTGTGCTGCTCCACAAAGACTCCCCTGCCAACCTGGTTTTCCACCAACCCCTCCCACCTTCAGCTGTTCTATAGGTAGAACTGTTTTTTTTTTTTTTAATTGATCTGTGTTGGTTGCAACACTCAGAATCTCTTGTCACATCATGCAGGATCTTTCGTTGCACAGCACTGACTCTCTAGTTACAGCACTCAGGCTTAATTGCTCTGCAGCATGTGGGATTTTAGTTCCCTGACCAGGGATCGAACCATCATCCCCTGCATTACAAGGTGGATGCTTAACCACTGGACCACAAGTGGAAGTCCCAGTAAACTGCTCTTTAGCTCCTCTGTCTTCTTTTCCCTTATGTAGCTCTCTTTTTTTTTTTTTTTTACAGTTTTCCAGTTTAGAAACTAAAGTTATAATTGAGAAGAGAACATTCAAGAAAGTTCACCTTATCTGAGTGAAGCTGACAAGTAGAGCAGAGCTAAAAAGTGGTCTGTTAGCAAGGATGCATCCCCTCAATGTGAATCAATGGTTTCACATGCATCAGAACCCATACTTGATGCAAAAGACAAAATAGTGCATGAGAAAATGTCCTCAAGAAGCTCATAGTCCACGGTAGAGACAGACACTAAAGAGGTGATTAGAATTCCAGCTCCAGTATCTATGCATTAAATCTTTCCCATTTGAGGTAATTTAGACTCAGGAAGTAGAGAGGATAGAGCTTGAGGATGAGTGCAGACAAGGGAGATATTGTGAATGGCGAAGCTAAAACGGAGACATTTTTATTGCAACGTTGGGAGAGAGAGCAGAGAAACTGGGAGCCTCTCTCAGGAGAGAGAGAAGAGCAGATGTTAACCAGATTGGTGATCAGAAAGGAAGTGCATGAAGTTATCATGGACAGAGCAAAGGCTTTAGCCTTCTGCAAGAGTGAGGAAGTTGAGATACTTCTATGTAGTCAAGCTTCCCAGCCCTCCAAGCTATTTTGAATTAATGAGAGCTGGAAGTTAGGAGCCAACAATTTCAAGATATAAAATCAGAAAGCCTTTGAACATTTGGGTAGCAAAGCAAACACAGAAGAGAATCCTTTTTATTGGACAAAATATCTATGAGGAAGTAAATTTTCACTTTTAAGGGTTTCATTGAAACAGCCAAGGAAAAGAGAGCTTAAAGATTTCTCTCTTAAATGAAAAACAGTTATTGTATATTAACACATATATGTGGAATCTGAAAAAAAATGGCGTATATGATTTTATTTACAAAGTAGAAATAGAGACACAGAGGCAGAGAACAAACATATGGATACCAAGTAGGAAGGGGTGGTGGTGGAATGAAGTGGGAGATTGGGATTGACCTATATCCACTTGATACTATGTATAAAATAGATAACAAGTGAGAATGTACTGTACAACAGAGGAAACTCTGCTCAATGCTCTGTGGTGACCTAAATGGGAAGGAAATCCAAAATAAAGGGGATATATGTGTATGTATAGCTGATTCACTTTGCTGTACAGGAGAAACTGTTGTTTACTCAGTCATATCTGACTCTGCGACCCCATAAACTACAGCATGCAAGGCTTCCCTGTCCTTCACTGTCTCCCCGGGCTTGCTCAAACTCATCCAACCAATGTTGGTGATGCCATCCAACCATCTTGTCCTCTGTCGACCCCTTCTCCTGGCTTCAATCTTTCCCAGCATCAGGGTCTTCTCTAATGAATTGGCTCTACGCATCAGGTGGCCAAAGGATTGGAGCTTCAGCTTCAGCATCAGTCCTGCCAATGAATATTCAGGGTTGATTTCCTTTAGGATTGACTGGTTTGATCTGCTTGCTGTCCAAGGGACTCTCAAGAGTTTTCTCCAGCACTATGATTTGAAGGCATTGATTCTTTGTTGCTCAGCTTTCTTTATGGTCCAGCTCTCACATCTGTACATGACTACTGGAAAAACCATAACTTTGACTCAGTTCAGTTCAGTCGCTCAGTCGTGTCCGACTCTCCGCGACCCCATGAATCACAGCACGCCAGGCCTCCCTGTCCATCACCAACTCCCGGAGTACACTCAAACTCATGTCCACAGAGTCGGTGATGCCATCCAGCCATCTCATTCTCCGTCGTCCCCTTCTCCTCCCGCCCCCAACCTTTCCTAGCATCAGAGTCTTTTCCAGTGAGTCAACTCGCCGCATGAGGTGGCCAAAGTATTGCAGTTTCAGCTTTAGCATCAGTCCCTCCAATGAACACCCAGGATTGATCTCCTTTAGAATGGACTGGTTGGATCTCCTTGCAGTATAAGGGACTCTCAAGAGTCTTCTCCATCACCACAGTTCAAAAGCATCGATTCTTCGGCGATCAGCTTTCTTCACAGTCCAACTCTCACATCCATACATGACCACGGGAAAAACCATAGCCTTGACTAGACGGACCTTGGTTGGCAAAGTAATGTCTCTGCTTTTTAATATACTATCAAGGTTGGTCATAACTTTCCTTCCAAGGAGCAAGCGTCTTTTAATTTCCTGGCTGCAATCAGCATCTGTAGTGATTTTGGAGCCCAAAAAAACAAAGTCTGACACTGTTTCCACTGTTTTTCCATCTATTTCCCATGAAGTGATGGGACCAGATGCCATGATCTTTGTTTTCTGAATGTTGAGCTTCAAGCCAACCTTTTCACTCTCCTCTTTCACTTTCATCAAGAGGCTTTTTAGTTCCTCTTCACTTTCTGCCATAAGGGTAGTGTCATCTGCATATCTGAGGTTATTGATATTTCTCCCAGCAATCTTGATTCCAGCTTGTGCTTCTTCAAGCCCAGCGTTCATACACATCTTGGAATGTGAAGTCAAGTGGGCCTTAGAAAGCATCACTACGAACAAAGCTAGTGGAGGTGATGGAATTCCAGTGGAGCTATTTCAAGTCTTGAAAGATGATGCTGTGAAAGTGCTGCACTCAATATGCCAGCAGATTTGGAAAACTCAGCAGTGGCCACAGGACTGGAAGAGGTCAGTCTTCATTCCAATCCCAAAGAAAGGCAATGCCAAAGAATGCTCAAACTACCACACAATTGCACTCATCTCACACACTAGTAAAGTCATGCTCAAAATTCTCCAAGCCAGACTTTAGCAGTATGTAAACCGTGAACTCCCAGATGTTCAAGCAGGTTTTAGAAAAGGCAGAGGCACCAGAGATCAAATTGCCAACATCCGCTGGATCATGGAGAAAGCAAGAGAGTTTCAGAAAAACATCTATTTCTGCTTCATTGACTATGCCAAAGCCTTTGACTGTGTCGATCACAATAAACTGTGGAACATTCTGAAAGAGATGGGAACCCCAGACCACCTGACCTGCCTCTTGAGAAACCTGTGTGCAGGTCAGGAAGCAACAGTTAGAACTGGACATGGAACAACAGACTGGTTCCAAATAGGAAAAGGTGTACATCAAGGTTGTATATTGTCACCCTGCTTATTTAACTTTG
This sequence comes from Moschus berezovskii, assembly GCF_049115385.1. Classification (NCBI taxonomy): domain Eukaryota; kingdom Metazoa; phylum Chordata; class Mammalia; order Artiodactyla; family Moschidae; genus Moschus; species Moschus berezovskii. The sequence goes on from NC_142469.1 coordinate 45,913,804, forward strand.
ACTAGACAGAACTTTATTGGCAAGTGACTTTTAATTTTCATGGCTGCATTCACCAACTACAGTGATTTTGGAGCCCCCCAAAATAAACTCTACCACTGTTTCCACTTTTCCCATTTGTTTGCCATGAAGTGATGGGACTGGATGCCATGATCTTTGCTTTTTGAATGTTGAGTTTTAAGTCAGATCTTTCGCTCTCCTCTTTCACCTTCATCAAGAGGCTCTTTAGTTCCTCTTCACTTTCTGCATTAGAGTGGTATCATCTGCATATCTGAGGTTGCTGATATTTCTCCCAGCAATCTTGATTCCAGCTTGTGATTCATCCAGCTCAGCATTTCACATGATGTACTCTTCTATATCGGCTTCCCTGGTGGCTCAGCTGGTAAAGAACCTGCCACCATGAGGGAGACCTGGGTTCAATCCCTGAGTTGGGAAGATCCCCTGGAGAAGGGAAAGGCAACCCACTCCAGTATTCTGGCCTGGAGAATCATTCTGCATATAAGTCGAATAAGCAATATTTAATATTGATGTACTCCTTTCCCAATTTGAACCAGTCCGTTTTCCCATGTCCAGTTCTAACTGTTGCTTCTTGCCTCCTGCATACAGATTTCTCAGGAGGCAGGTAAGGTGGTCTGGTATTCCCATCTCTTTAAGAATATTTCACAGTTTGTTGTGATCCACACAGTCAAAGGCTTTCTCATAGTCAATGAAATGGAAGTAGATGTTTTTCTGGAATTCTCTTGCTTTTTCTATGATCCAGTGGATTTTTGATCTCTGGTTCCTCTGCCTTTTGTAAATCCAGTTCTGGAAATTCTCAGTTCATGTACACTTGAAGCCTATCTTGAAGGATTTTGAGCATCCCCTCCTAGCATGTGAAATGAGCACAATTGTACAGTAGATTGAACATACATTAGCATTGCCTTTCTTTGGGACTGGAATGAAAACTGACCTTTTCCCGTCCTGTGGCCATTGCTGAGTTTTCTAAATTTGCTGGCATATTGAGTACAGCACTTTAACAGCGTCGTCTTTTAGGATTTGAAATAGCTCAGTTGGAATTCCATCATCTCCACTAGCTTTGTTTGTAGTAATGCTTCCTAAGGCCCACTTGACTTCACACTCCAGAACGTCTGGCTCTGGGAGAGCGACCACACCATGGTCCTTATCCAGGTCATTAAGACCTTTTTTTATAGTTCTTCTATATATTCTTGCTACCTCTTCTTAACCTTTTCTGCTTCTGTTAGGCACTTGCTGTTTCTGTCCTTTATTGTGCCCATCTTTGCATGAAATATCCCCTTGGTATCTCTTGTTTTCTTGAAGAGATCTCTAGTCTTTCCCATTCTATTGTTTCCCTCTATTCCTTTGCCTTGTTCACTAAGAAGGCTTTCTTTTCTCTGCTTGCTCGTCTCTGGAACTCTGCATTCAGTTGGGTATATCTTTCCCTCTCTACTTTGCCTTTTGCTTCTCTTCTTTGCTTAGCTATTTTTAATATTAACAGGAGACACTAACACAACTTTGTAAAGCAACCATACTGCAATAAAGTTTTATAAAGCTTTTTCTCTTAAATATATATTAATCATAAAATGTATATTACTATTAATGCAGAATGTTATTAATACTCTGTTTATCTAATATCCCATCTTTATTATTCTATTTTAGTGAATGTAATAAATAGTGTCAGGGAATCACTTATAACCTCCATTACTCAATCTATATTTTCAAATAAGGTGGTAATTTCCTAGCTATTGTATTCTCTAGGGGTTGTGGGTTTCTGGCACCTATGTTACAGAGCTGGAGAGAAATTTTACAGTAGATACTGTTGGAGAAGAAAGAAAGGCAAGTCCATGTTGATCTTGAGAATTCAAGGGTATCTTCACAGGTGGTGATTTTTTTTACACTGGTTTTTAAAGGATGAGGTAACATTGCCAGGAGACGAAGAAGCAAACATCATAGCCTTTTTCACATCCTGGCTTTTTCATGGTCTCCTCCATAAGACCACTCTGCCCTTTTTGGGTTGTGTCTCCAATATAGGAGAGCTGAGTAGGAGTGTCAGTGGCTCAGAGGTTAAAGCGTCTGCCTCCAACGCGGGAGACCCGGGTTCGATCCCTGGGTCGGGAAGATCCCTTGGAGAAGGAAACGGTAACCCATTCCAGTATTCTTGCCTGGAGAATCCCATGGATGGAGAAGCCTGGTAGGCTACAGTCCACGGGGTCACAAAGAGTCGGACACGACTGAGTGACGGAATGGAACGGAACGGAGTAGGAGTGTCAGAGAGTAGTAGGATCAATATTAACAAATCACCTCTATCTACATAACCTCATTTGAGCTTCACAAAACCTTGTGCAATAAATTCAAAAAGCTCAATTTGTAAACAAGGAAACTGATGCCCAAAGAAGCTGAAAAACTTGCCTAAAATCATGCAGATAATAAGGAATGGAGTCAGGATTTCAACTAGATCTTTCAGTGCTCAAACCTATATACTTTCAATACTGGTTTACTGTTACCCTACACGTCAGGAGGAATACACCATATCAGCATGGATGTGTTCTATTATGACAAAAAAAAAAAGAACAGCTAGATGACATTTGGAACTATTTTGGAATGGAAAAATCCATTATTTGAAATCTTAAAAAAAATATTTTGACGTAAAAATGACTCCAATAAATGACAGTAAGCAAGGCAAGTGGGGAGAGAGACAGGGCTAATGCCAGCATTACATATTTAGAATAATGCTAGTTGAACCAACTTTTACAAACACCAAGGAAAAGTAAAGAGAGCATCAGAAATCAATAACACAATTTTAGTGTCAGCTGCATTTAAGTGAGACAGCTCTGACTCATTCAACATGTGATGTCAGGCCAAGCAGGTTACAAGGGGCAAAAATATATTTTGGGGGAAAGTTGGAAAGGGAATGACAAATTTGAATACACTACCTTGGTAATTCATCCCTGTGGATGGAGATAAAAGAAATCATGAGACTTTCTTGGAATGCTGAGGAATCCGTATCCTTTCTTAAATCTTCAGAGCAGGACAGAGCATACATTGCCCTGTGTAGAAAGTCAAGGCCGTATTCAAATCACTGATGACAAAAAGAAGATGAATTCTAGAAAGCCAGAAAGGGAGACAGTCCTAGGGACCAAAACAGGAAGTGTTCTTAAAACCCCAGTACCTTTAATTCCTACAGGGAAGGAGTGATCTACAGCAGCACAGAGGGGATATCTTAAATGCCAAGAAGAGGGTCTCTGATGGTTCTTAGTGGTCCAGTCTGCAGTTGATAATTTTTCCCTCAGGAAGGATCTTCTGCTATATCAAGTTAGTCCCTTGTTATATACAGTTGAACCAACTTTTCTCTGTCCTTGGAGTCCCTGATTTTTCTTATCTCATCCTTTGTCTTCTTGATCTAACATCTACAGCAGGATCCCTTTGGTATTGCTGTTGGGAGACAGGGTTGACTTTATATCACAAAACTGATGTTGCTGTTATTCAGTCACTCAGTCATGTCAGACTCGTTGCATCTCCATGGACTGCAGCATGCCAGGCTTCCCTGTCCTTCACTATCTCCCAGAGCTTGCTCAAATTCATGTCCATTGAGTCAGTAATGCCATCCAACCATCTCATCCTCTGCTGCCCCCTTCTCCTCCTGCGCTCAATCTTTCCCAGCACCAGGGAGTCAGCTTTTTGCATCAGGTGGTCAAAGGATTGGAGCTTAAGCTTCAGCACCTGTCCTTCCAATGAATATTCAGAGTTGATTTCCTTTAGGATGGACTGGTTTGACCTCCTTGCATTCCAAGGGACTCTCAAGCGTCTTATCTAGCACCACAGTTCGAAAACATTAATTCTTCCGTGATAAGTCTTCTTTATGGTCCAACTCTCACATCTGTACATGACTACTGAAAAAATCATGGCTTTCATTATATAAACCTTCGTTGGCAAAGTACTGTCTCTGCTTTTTAATACACTGTCTAGGCTTGTCATAGCTATTCTTCCAAGGAGCAAGTGTCTTTTAATTTTGTGGCAACAGCCACTGTCTGTATTGATTTTGGAGCCCAAGAAAATGAAATGTGCCACTGTTCCCATCTATTTGCCATGATATGAAGGGACTGGATACCATGATCTTAGTTTTTTTGAATGTCGAGTTTTAAGCTAGCTTTTTATTCTCCTCTTTCACCTTCATCAAGAGGTTCTTTAGTTCCTTTTCACTTTCTGCAATTATGTTCTACTCTAAGAGGCACAGTTTAACCCAAGACTCTCTAGAGCCATGTGACAGAAGGTATAGGTTTTATTTTATTTTTTGCCGTTGTTGTCATCCTTGAATAAATGGTGCTTTATCCAACAACATTCATGAATTTCTTCCCTAAGTTGTAAAAATTTCTGTTACAAAGGTTACTCTTCTGACTATTATTTCTCCCTGCAGAATTTCATGAAGCTCATGTACTAGAAAAGCTTGTTAAGATGGTCTATGAGATTCCAGCAGGCCAGAGAAGATGGGCTCCGAGGCAAAAGATAGGAGCACATGGTTTGGTTTATAGCTAAATTTATAGCAAATTCTGAAGCTGTGTCTTCAGGTACTGGGAGCCCCAGGCAGGGATACTTTAGAATGGGCACTTTGCTTCCTCAGAGTGAACCAAGCTTAAGTCATTGCTGGCTCCCAGTGTGCCTTCCAGCTATAAAGTGGCTGCAAAAGGCCATAGCAACTTAACTACCTCAGTAACTGCCAGGGTTATTGAGCCGGTGAACTCAGTGTCCTTGCGATGCCTCTGGGCTGACAGACCAGGCCAACTGGGGACTGTAACCATGGGCCACACATCTTCTTACTTACTAAGCTATTCAGGCTTCCTATCTCCAACACCCTCTTATTAGATAAACAGGGCCTTGGGTGGTTGTGAAATAACCAATTTTCTTTTGGAATTCATTCTGTCTTATTACCTAGGAAGGGGCAAACCCATCCATATTTGTGGTTCAGGCTCTCAGGAGACTGGGAGTGATTCATCTCCACTGTAAAATGAAGAGTTCTGCAGGATATGAAATACTGTTGTTCAACCAGAAAAACCCTAGATTGTGTATTCTCTTTCACTTTATTGAATTTTTTTAAATACAAAAGTTACCCATGCTTGTTTTTAAGAAGCAGACAGGGAAGAAGCTGCCATTTGACAGCTGGGTCCCCACCTCCACGTGGCCTATGATCACCTTGTGGTGAAGTCTGTCCCGGCCTGGAGTGCATCCTTTCACGTCTTTCTCAAAGTGCTTCCACATACACACCAGCACACAGACATCAGCGCAGCAGTGGACCATCCGTCTACCTCTTCCTGCGGGCATCTCCAAACTTCCCAGTTTGAAATCAAGTTTTTTACATTTCCATCATCCTATGCATGTCCAGGGTGCTCAGCATTTCAGTTAGTATCCAATCTGCTTTGGAAATAGGATGAAAAGTGGTAAAGGAGACCCCATCCAGGGATGGGCTCCTAGAGTGAGGGCTCTCTGCTCCCTGAGGGGCCAGTGTCCAAATAAACAATGTTGCTGAGACCCTGTCTGGTCCGGGTTTGTTGAAGGTGTGAGGCCTGACACAATGAGATAGCTCTGTTGACCCTAGTACAAAAAGCAGAATCTGGAGACTTCTGAGCCAGCAGAAGAAGCTGGGGAGAGGATGGTTGCTCTCCTTTGATAGCTGGTTCTGGAATATTCTGCAGCAGTGAGTGGATTATTCAGGACTCTTACCTCTCCACCTGAGTCTCCAGCTGAGGCAGTGCCAGGGCTCATTAGCACTTCCACTAGAGGCGAACCCTTGCTGCGAGAGGAGGTGAGAGCAGTCAATTTTGCCACTCATTAGCAACTCTGGACAGATGGGAAGTGGTGGGAAGGTTGAAGCTATTGGCAAAATGAGAGTCTGCTTCTCTGGGGGCACAGTTATCCATTCTAGTCCTTTTGCCATCAGCTGGTCTCCCAGAGTTGACTGTCCACTAGTCTCACAGAGCAATGAGCAAGACAGTCCTTTTTTTAAGTATTAGTTACTTTATATAATATCTGAGTGAGTCACCAATATCTTGATCCTCTAGATAATGGTGAGACTGCAGGAGGAAAATACCTCATGTAAATCAGACATCACATCCATTCTTAATTGTTGTCTAATTGTTCTGGACTAAAGGACAGATTGTATTCAGAAGTAGTTTGTGGTAAATTATACGTAACATAAAAACTTTCCATTTTAACCATTTTCAAGTGTACAATTCTGTGACAATGAATATGTTCACAAGGTTCTGCAACCATCACTATCATCCATTACCAAAACTTTTTCGTCAATCCAAACTGAAACTCTGAGTCCATTAAACAGTGACCTTTCATTCGCCCTCTCCTAAGCCCCTTGATACCACCTGTTCTACTTTCTGCTCTATGAATTCAACTCTTCTAGGTACCTTATCTAAGTGGAATCAGAAAATACAGGTCCTTCTATGTCTGCCTCATTTCACTTGGCATAGTGTTGTCAACTATCCATGCCACCTTGGGGCAGCCAATTCCCTGAATGTAAGGTTCGCAAATAAAATATAGGACACCCAGTCAATTTTAATTTCAGATAAGCAACTAATGCATTTTTAGTATAAGTAAATACAAATTTTTAGTATGTTTATACAACATTCTATTAAACATACCTATACTAAGAATCTGTTTGCTGTTTATCTGAATTAATAATGTTTCTAGGTATGCTGTATTTTATCTGCTAATTCTGACAGCCTTACTTGAATGCAACTGAGGAATACAGGTTGTAAGTGCCAGAGCTCCTCGAAGAAGAGAGAAATCACGCTCAAACTCATGTCCATCAAGTCGGTGATGCCATCCAACAATCTCATCCTCTGTCGTCCCCTTCTCCTCCTGTCCTCAATCTTTCCCAGTGTCAGGATCTTTTCTAATGAGTCAGTTCTTCACGTCAGGTGTCCAAAATATTGGAGTTTCAGCTTCAGAATCAGTCCTTCCAATGAATATTCAGGATTGGTTTCCTTTAGGATTGACTGGTTTGATCTTGCAGTCCAAGACTAGTGAGTGGGACACTCTCCGTCCCGCTTCTGATGTCTATGTCAGAAACTTTTGCTGTCCTTTTTCACTGTAATAAAACTTCTGCCACACAAAAACTCTGAATGATCAAGCCTGGTCCCTGGTCCTGAAGTTAAATCTTCTTTGGAGATCACAAATCTGACAACGCTCACCGTAAGCTATCAGGACCAGATGCCATGATCTTTGAATGTTGAGTTTTAAGCCAGCTTTTTCACTCTCCTCTTTCACCCTCATCAAGAGGCTCTTTAGTTCTTCTTTGTTTTCTGCCACAAGGCTGGTATCATTTGCATATATGAGGTTGTTGATATTTCTCCCAGCAATCTTGATTCCAGCTTGTGCTTCTGGCGTTACTCGATTCCCATCATTGCTCATCTACCAAACTGATATTTTAAACAAGAATGTATGATTTCTAACTGTATTGCATGTGTGCTTCATTCTCCTGGGCAGAATTCTGATAGCAAAATATTACGAAAGACTGACAGATAAAATAACAAAAGATTTGGAAACTGGCAAAAAAGATCACTGATTGTCTTTTCAGTGATGTGCTGGGCCCTGTCTAGTGGACTTGTATCTCTCTAATGATCAAGCAATTTCACAACCCCAATAGAAGTAGAAGTTAAAGAAAACTGAGAATAATGGTTCTTATCCACAACAATGCCAATGAATATTGTCCTGTAGGGCTAAATTGCTTCTGCATGTTTGTCTGTATCTGTGTTCTTCAGATTCACATTTGAGTCTGTTTTAACATCTTCCTGGTACCCTAGTTAATTAAAATATTTCATGTGTTCATTTCAAATTTGTATGAAAGCGTGATTTTATCTTTTTGGAAGTTACACCTCAGGAAGTTCAACTCGAATTCAGCTAGCAGTTAAACCTCCCAGGCTCCACAGTGATTTCTCCCTTCTCTGAGGAGCTCTGGCACTTACAACCTGTATCCCTCAGTTGCATTCAAGTAGGGCTGTCTGAATTAGCAGTAAAAAATACAGCATACTCAGAAACATTTTTATTTCAGATAAACAGCAAATAGATTTTTAGTATAGATATGTTTAATAGAGTGTTGTATAAACATACTAAAAATTTGTATTTTGCTTATACTAAAAATGCATTAGTTGTTTATCTGAAATTAAGATTAACTGGGTGTCCTGTATTTTATTTCTGAACGCTACATTCAGGAAATTGGCTGTCCCAAGGTGACATTGATAATAATTAAAGTGAGAAAAAGCTAACATACATAGGGTACCTCATGCATTGCTAAGCATTTTTATCCTCTTAACAACCCTAGAAGGTGGGTACCACTATATGTATTTTACAGTAAAGTAACCAATGTTGATAGAAATTTAGTGATATACATAGTCAATGCATAGTCAATGGTAGGTCTCTGGTTCCAGAGTGTCTGCTCTTCAACACCATGTTAACTCCCTCACTAACCCTCTCTGGAGGTACTTAAGCAGTAGAGGAATGACTATCCATCAAGGGATGTTTATCCATCAAGGGGTGACCAGGGACTGACAGAAAAGATGCCTAAATCCTTCAGTTTAACTATTCTGTCACGTGAAACCTTGCATTCTGTCTTTTCTTCTGTATGTTTTACCCTTGTCTTTGAGGATCACAACTGAATCTTTGACCTCTTGTGTTAATAGAGTACCTCTTAGATATTGTCCAGTATTGCTGTTGAATAAAAATACTCTGACTACTAAGGAGAAATAAGAATGTGTATGTGTGTGTGTGTGCAAATATGTGCAAGTACACACGTGTGTGTATTTTGCAAAAAGAAACACAGGAAAAACAAAAACTAGTGAAATTGGTTACTTACAACGAGGGATAGATAGAAAGGAGCAGAAGAGGTATAGGAGGGAGTAACGTTTCTCTGAGTATAGCATTTTACCTAGTTTTCATTTTGAAAGTGTGCTAATGTGTATTTTTAAATAAAACAACAGGGATGGGAGTTGGGGAAAATTGAATTCAAATAGAAACAAATAACTAGGTTTCAAGTGAGTAATGTAATCACACAGAAGAGAAATAAAGAACTAATGCAATTAATTTTTGAAGGCAATATTTTAACTATACATCCTCAGTCTAAAGACAAAGAGATGCACAAACGAATCTCAAACTCTCAGCATGTTTTTTGCTGGTAGAAGTAAGGATGTAGCAATTCTGAAATTATTTTGTGTATATTGTAGAACTGAGCAAAAACAAAAATATTTTGATTTGGATGAAGCATTCAGTATTATCACTATGTGATACCATATTTTCAGTGAGTGTTCAATGTTTACATTATTTTGATTACAACACTGTCCTTCACTGCAACCCAAATTGCATAATAAAATTCAATTTCCTTTCTTGTACGATTTTCTTGTTTTCCCGGTATTAATTATCTTTTCCTTTTTTAACTTGGTTTTTATATCATTATCACAACTTCTTCAAAAACTCCTCTAAATATTATTTTCCATATAATTAAATCATTATGTACCTCATTGTTTGTTTCTGCCAACATTTTTCATGCTGATGAGTTTTATCTCATTCTCCCAATTTTCCTTTTTTTTTTCCTAAAAAGTCCTCTGCTGCTAGATTTAGTGCTTTATGTACATTATAAAGGTGAATCTTCTCTGCAGTGTAGTTATTAGCCCCACTTTGTAATGATGAGGAAATGAAGGTTCAGAGAGGTGAAGCAACTAACTTCAGGTCACACAGCTAGTATAGGCCAGAGATGAGTTTGCTTTTTCAAAAAATTATAATAAACACACGCACACACAAAGAACTCTACCCTCTTAGCAGTTTTAGTGTACATGACCAGCACTATTAACCACATCTGCATTGTATGGCAGACCTATACAACATTTTCATCTTGTATGACTGAAGCACTGTGTCACTGTAAGCAACTCCTCTCATTTCCCCCTCCCTCCAGTTTCTGGCAACCATCATTCTCCTTTCTGCTTCTATGGAGTATGACTATAAGTACCTCTTAAAAAAATGGAATCATGCAGAATTTGTCCTTCTGTGACTGGCTTATTACAATTAGCATAATGTACTGGGAGAAATATCAATAACCTCAGATATGCAGATGACACTACCCTTATGGCAGAAAGTGAAGAGGAACTCAAAAGCCTCTTGATGAAAGTGAAAGAGGAGAGTGAAAAGGTTGGTTTGAAGCTCAACATTCAGAAAACAAAGATCATGGCATCTGGCCCCATCACTTCATGGGAAATAGATGGAAAAACAGTGGAAACAGTGTCAGACTTTGTTTTTTTGGGCTCCAAAATCACTGCAGATGCTGATTGCAGCCATGAAATTAAAAGACGCTTACTCCTTGGAAGGAAAGTTATGACCAACCTTGATAGTATATTAAAAAGCAGAGACATTACTTTGCCAACCAAGGTCCGTCTAGTCAAGGCAATGGTTTTTCCCGTGGTCATGTATGGATGTGAGAGTTGGACTGTGAAGAAGGCTGATCGCCGAAGAATCGATGCTTTTGAACTGTGGTGATGGAGAAGACTCTTGAGAGTCCCTTATACTGCAAGGAGATCCAACCAGTCCATTCTAAAGGAGATCAATCCTGGATGTTCATTGGAGGGACTGATGCTAAAGCTGAAACTGCAATACTTTGGCCACCTCATGCGACAAGTTGACTCACTGGAAAAGACTCTGATGCTGGGAAAGGTTGGGGGCGGGAGGAGAAGGGGACGACGGAGAATGAGATGGCTGGATGGCATCACTGACTCTGTGGACATGAGTTTGAGTGTACTCCGGGAGTTGGTGATGGACAGGGAGGCCTGGCATGCTGTGATTCATGGGGTCGCGGAGAGTCGGACACGACTGAGCGACTGAACTGAACTGAACTGAACTCAATTTTCATTTATTTGTAGCATGTGACAGGGTTCCCTCTTCTTTTAAGACTGAAAAATAATCCTTTGTATGTAGTTTATGCCACTTTTTATTCATCCATTTATTTGTCTGTGGACATTTAGTTTGCTTCTGCTGCTGCTGCTGCTGCTAAGTCACTTCAGTCGTGTCCGAGTCTGTGTGACCCCACTGACGGCAGCCCACCAGGCTCCCCCGTCCCTGGGATTCTCCAGGCAAGAACACTGGAGTGGGTTGCCATTTCCTTCTCCAATGTGTGAAAGTGAAGTCGCTCATTCCTGGCTATTGTGAATCACATTCCTTTTTAATAGCAAGTTCTTTTATTTAGGGGTGCATTTTCTTTAGTTTCTTATTTTCTTCAGGTTTCTTTGTTTTCTTTAGGTTTAGGGGTGCATTCTCTCCAAGGTTATTAAGATTTTTTATTTTGTTTTTAGTTTTCCTATCTCTTTCTGTTGAATTTGGTTTTAGCTATTTACTTATTTTGATTTCTATTTTTTATGTTACAAACATTTCTCCAGTGTCTTGAGTACACTGGTTTTTATTTGTTTTTTTGTTTTTGAACATAGGACTGGGGATCTTAGTTCCCCAACCAGGCACTGAACCAGAGTCCTCAGCAGTGAAAGTGCAGAGTCCTAACCATTGTACCACTAGGGAATTCTCTGAGTATGCATGCGTGGTCCATCCCTTCAGTCTTGTCTGACTCTTTGCGACCCTTTGGACTGTAGCCCATCAGGTTGCTCCATCCATGGGATTTTCCAGGCAAGAATACTGGAGTGGGTTGCCGTGTTCTCCTCTAGGGGATCTTCCCGACCCAGGGATCGAAACCGAGTCTCTTATGTCTCCTGCATTGCAGGCAAATTCTTTACCCACTGAATCATCTGGGAAGCCCTCTCTGGCTATACTGTTCACTAAACCCTGCAAGGTTGATGGAAGCTCTGTGTGTGTATGGGGGGGAGGGGCTTGTCCACGTATGTGTAGACTTTAGTGGGGGATCTGTAGGACAGTAAAGTGATTCAGGGAGGACTTGGGTTTCTTCTTCCCTCCCCCTCCCTCGGTCACCCCAGATGCCATCTGTGCCATCTGCATACCTGGTGCCAGCCTCCTGGAAGTGGGGACAGAGGAAGGGTGAGGGGAGTCCCCAGGTCTGGATGTAGATGTTCACCGTCAGAACAGCACTTCCCCCACTCCACTGTGTTGCAGCCCTGCTCCCTCCTGCTCTCAGCTGTATGTCTCTTGGGTGGAGATGCGTGGCTCTCCTCTTAGCTGCTCCAGCTGGCAAGTTTCTTGAGATCTAATTTCTCTTCAAACAGAATTTCAGCCACACCCTTGTGTTTCACCACCACTGCCTAACACAGAACGTACGCAGGAATTCTTCATCCGGTTGAAAGAAGCTTAATTTACATAGTTGGTGCTGCCCAAGAAGCTAGGAAATAAATGGCCCCTTCAGGCCTCAGTCACCATCCTCCCATTCTGTCTTAAAGATAATCTTAATGAAAGAAGTTTCTCAAGATTGAAGCAGACATCGCAAACTCCTGTTCATATAGTACCTTGTTTACAGTATGTACTGACTTTTCTGACTCAAAGAAGTGCTTGTTTTACTTAGAAGTCATTGCTTTCCAAAGCCTGGCAATTCTCATTAGTTACCAGGTGAGTGACTGTTAATAAGAAACATTTCCTGACTGAACAAGGAAAAGCAATGGAACAAAATGTACAGTGTTTTTTTCTTTCCCCCACCTTGCAAACCAAATAGCTCTTGCCCCATACATATTGAAAGAAAATTGACATGGATTATCTAAGATGTGTTTTTTTCCATGCATACAAATAGAAGTGGGCATGCAGAGGAGAGACCTTTGAGATCCAGAAAAGAGCTGCGCTGAGGAGAGCACTTCCCTCTTACAGAGATGTAATGGCGGCATTGCTTCTCTGCTTCCAGGGAAGACTGTGGAAGCAGCCTGCATAGATTCCTAGGGCTGCTGTAACAAATTATCACTAACTTGGTACTTTAACATATCAGGCTTATTTTCTCATAGTTCAGGAGGCCAGAAATCCAAAACCGAGATGTCAGCAGGGTCGGCTTCTTCCAGAGGTTCTGAGACTCGACTCCCTGGCTCTCTCCTAGCACCTGGTGGTGGCTCGCCGTCCTTGGCATTCATTGGCTTATAGCTGTATAGTTCCCATTTCTGTCTCCACCCTCACATGGCCTTCTTCCTGTCATGTGTTTCTCTGTCTCCAGATCTCCCTCTTCTTATAAGGACACCAGTCACTGACTTCGTTGTTTAGTCAGTAAGTCATGTCTGACTCTTTTGCAACCCCACGGACTGTAGCCCACCAGTCTCCTCTGTCCATGGGATCTCCAGGCAAGCATACTGGAGTGGGTTGTCATTTCCTTCTCTAGGGAATCTTCCCAGCCCAGGGATCAAACCCTCGACTCCTGTATTGCAGGCAGATTCTTTACCACTGAGCCGCCAGGGAAGCCTCGATGCCAGTATGATTGCATCTTAATTTGATTATATCTTCAAAAACTCTCTTTCCAAATAGAATTACATTCTGCAGTTCCAGGCTGACATAAATCTTTTGGGGACATTATTCCATCCAGCATAAAGCTTGCAATCTTTACCTTCTGGCCACCTACTTTTAGTATAGTTTTGGGGACCATGTTTGTGATCAAATACTTTCAGACAATTTATATAGGAAAAGACACAGCAAACTCCCATAGAAGGGGCCTGGACAGTGAGGCAGGCAGGCTTGCAGGTGGGGCTCCCACCCTTGGGCCGGGGTTCTGCCCGGCTGCACACTGGAATCACTCCAGGTTTTTACTCCTTTTGCCTGACATCGGGGTTTTTTTTAAAGCATCCCAGGTGTTTCCAGTGTGCACCCAGAGGCAACCTCTGCTCCAAGCACTCTTCCTCAAACACTTGTTGATGAGGCTGCCTTATCTGAGCTCCACCATCCTTTGTTGAGGCAGGTCCAGCACGTGTGTGCTTTTGCTGACTGCTGAGAGTTTAGTACCAGTGTAAGTGGCTTTCATTTCTGCTCCTTCATTAGCTTGGAAAGAGAACAGCTTCACTGGTACTGAAAATTCAACAGTCAATAAGGAAAAAGAACATTTGTGGGGGATGTGAATAGGAGGGAGGTCAGCATTTAATTTTATTTTTCAGAAATAATTTTTTATTTATCAAAATAAGTATTAAGAACATGTCCTCATAGAAATGTAAGAACTCCCAAAAACACAGTGAAGAAAATTAATTATAATTCTGTCCTTCAGGGAAGACAATGATGCTGTGAATGTTCCTCTAATGATTTTTTTTCTATGAATCTATAGATATAAAATATGTATTTTACAAACATGGGATTATGTGGTTTTGGACATTAAGTTCTTCATTTAGCAAAAACCATTAAATATATATCAATAAATGCATTCAATAAATATGTCCCATTAAGTAGTCTTCAGATTTCAAATAGCTACTAAGAGGATTCTGTGCCCAATCCCCAATTTCTATGTGTAGATGTAGCGAGGAGTGCGAATTGCCTGTGGCCAAGTGGGTCCTGTGGAAGGAAGCCAAGCTGTACTGCTTTTCTGGATCCCTGCCCAGGGGACGACGAGCAGCAAGAAACTGTGGGCTAGACTTGGAGTGGGGAGAGGTCCAGTGGAAGCACATCTCCATGAGGGGTAGCTGTTGAGAGGAGGCATCCCATAGACTCTTGAAGAACTCACCACATACTCAACAAGACAGCGAGCTTCTGGACGCCCAATACCCAGAGGACACGGAACCCAAGATAAGACCACACCAAATACTAAGACTTTTGCTCCTTTTCTCTCTCTTCCACACCTCTCTACCTGCTGCTCGGAAGGAACTAGAAGCAGCAGAGTGTCGAGAGAGTTAATTCTTAGGTAGGTTGATAAGAAGTCTGGGGTCCCCAAGGAGGAGAAAGGGGTCTGGTGCTCTCCAGGGGGAGAAAAGGACAAGCATTTATTTTTCTACATTGCTTTGTCTTAGTCACATAAGACGCTTTTTCTTAAACTCTGAGTTGTAATGACAACAACCTTTAATAATAACTTTCTTTAAGCCCAGAGCTAATGATGACATAACAAAACCACTCATCTTGCTCAAAGGTATGTTTTTCCTTAAGCTCTGTACTAATGATTATTTAACAACATTGTATCTTGCTCAAAGACATGTTTCTCCTTCTTAACAGGAACCTTCTGACTAATTTTGATTATCTTATGTGGCAGTGGGTCTGGTAAGACCTTTCTGCTGTTAGTTCTAATCTTGTTAATTTAAGATGTATGTTGTGGGAATGGGTCTGGTAAAAGTATATAAGGCCTTGATAAGACTATCTGGGGTGGGCACTCTCCTTCCCCCTTCTGATGTCTATGTCACAAGCTGTCTGTGTCGCTTTTTATACTTTAATAAAACTCTACTACACAAATTCAGACTTAAATTGAAGAAAGTGGGGAAAACAACTAGACCATTCAGATATGACCTCAATCAAATCCCTTATGACTATACAGTGGAAGTGAGAAATAGATTTAAGGGACTAGATCTGATAGATAGAGTGCCTGATGAACTATGGACGGAGGTTCGTGACATTGTACAGGAGACAGGGATCAAGACCATCCCCAAGAAAAAGAAATGCAAAAAAGCAAAATGGCTGTCTGAGGAGGCCTTATAAATAGCTGTAAAAAGAAGAGAAGTGAAAAGCAAAGGAGAAAAGGAAAGATATAAGCATCTGAATGCAGAGTTCCAAAGAATAGCAAGGAGAGATAAGAAAGCCTTCCTCAGCGATCAATGCAAAACTAGAGGAAAACAATAGAATGGGAAAGACTAGAGATCTCTTCAAGAAAATTAGAAATACCAAGGGAACATTTCATGCAAAGATGGGCTCGATAAAGGACAGAAATAGTGTGGACCTAACAGAAGCAGAATATATTAAGAAGAGGTGGCAAGAATACACAGAAGAACTGTACAAAAAAGATCTTTATTACTCAGATAATCACGAAGGTGTGATCACTCACACTTACCTAGAGCCGGACATCCTGGAATGTGAAGTCAGGTGGGCCTTATGAAGCATCACTACGAACAAAGCTAGTGGAGGTGATGGAATTCCAGTTGAGATGTTTCAAATCCTGAAAGATGATGCTCTGAAAGTGCTGCACTCAATAAGCCAGCAAATTTGGAAAACTCAGCAGTGGCCACAGGACTGGAAAAGGTCAGTTTTCATTCCAATCCCAAAGAAAGGTAATGCAAAAGAATGTTCAAACTACCGCACAATTACACTCATCTCACACACTAGTAAAGTAATGCTCAAAATTCTCCAAGCCAGGCTTCAGCAATATGTGAACCGTGAACTTCCAGATATTCAAGCTGGTTTTACAAAAGGCAGAGGCACCAGAGATCAAATTGCCAACATCCGCTGGATCATTGAAAAAGCAAGAAAGTTCCAGAAAAACATCTACTTCTGCTCTATTCACTATGCCAAAGCCTTTGACTGTGTGGATCACAATAAACTGTGGAAAATTCAGAGAGATGGGAATACCAGACCACCAGACCTGCCTCTTGAAAAACCTGTATATGGTCAGGAAGCAACAATTAGAACTGGACATGGAACAACAGACTGGTTCCAAATAAGAAAAGGAATATGTCAAGGCTGTATATTGTCACCATGCTTATTTAATTTGTATGCAGAGTACATCATGAGAAACGCTGGGCTGGAGGAAGCACAAGCTGGAATTAAGATGGCCGGGAGAAATATCAGTAACCTCAGATATGCAGATGACACCACCCTTATGGCAGAAAGTGAAGAAGAACTAAAGAGCCTCTTGATGAAAGTGAAAGAGGAGAGTGAAAAAGTTGGCTTAAAGCTCAGCATTCAGAAAACTAAGATCATGGCATCCGGTGCCATCACTTCATGGGAAATAGATAGGGAAACAGTGGTTGACTTTATTTTTCTGGGCTCCAAAATCACTGCGGATGCTAATTGCAGCCATGAAATTAAAAGACGCTTGTTCCTTGGAAGGAAAGTTATGACCAACCTAGACAGCATATTAAAAAGCAGAGACATTACTTTGCCAACAGAGGTCCATCTATTCAAGGCTATGGTTTTTCCAGTAGTCATGTATGGATGTGAGAGTTGGACTATAAAGAAAGCTGAGTGCCGAAGAATTGATGTTTTTGAACTGTGGTGCTGGAGAAGACTCTTGAGAGTCTCTTGGACTCTCTCAAGGAGATCCAACCAGTACATCCTAAAGGAGATCAGTCCTAGGTGTTCATTGGAGGGACTGATGTTGAAGCTGAAACTCCAATACTTTGGCCACCTGATTCGGAGAGCTGACTCATTTGAAAAGACCCTGATGCTGGGAAAGATTGAAGGCAGGAGGAGAAGGGGACAATAGAGGATGAGATGGTTGGATGGCATCACCGACTCAATGGACATGGGTTTGGGTGGACTCCGGGAATTGGTGATGGACAGGGAGGCCTGGCGTGCTGCGGTTTATGGGGTAGCAAAGAGTTGGACATGATTGAGCAACTGAACTGACACAAAAGCTCTTGAGTGATCAAGCCATGTCCCTGGTCCCAAAGGTAAATCTTCTTCAGAGATCATGAATCCAACATCGTTCACCGTAAGCTATCAGCATGAGGGAGGAGGAAGTGTGAAAGAGCAGCACAGGCCCTCTCCCCAAGTGTCCCCAAGCCTTGGAGGAGAGAGGACATTGAATTAGACAGTACAATAGCTTGTTCATGTGAATCAATAATAGCTTTTAAATATGCATGGTCCCTGGTCCAGCAGATCCCTCTCTAGAAATTTATCTAAGACAGTTATCAAACATGTATAGAAAGATTTATGTAGTAAGAGAAATGCCATATATAAAAAATATTTCCCCATATCCTTTAACATGAGTTTTTAAAATTTATTTAATTGGAGGAAAATTACAATATTGTGATGGTTTTTGCCACACATCAGTATGAATCAGCCATAAGTTTACATGTGTCACCCCCATCCTGACCACCCCTCCCACTTCTCTCCCCACCCTGTCCCTCGAGGTTGTCCCAGAGCACTGGCTTTGGGTGCTCTGCTTGCTTCATGCCGGAACTCACACTGGTTGTCTATTTTACATATGGTAATATATTTGTTTCAATGATGTTCTCTCAAATCATCCCACTCTTGCCTTCTCCCACAGAGTCCAAAAGTCTGTTCTTTACATCTGTATCTCCTTTGCTGCCCTGCATTAACATACCTTTATAACATTAAAAATCATCTATTTTTTAATAACAGTTAACAGAATTCTGATGGTCTAATTTGTATGTACAGTTGCAATATACCCCAGTGCTAATAATAAATAGAATTGCTCAGAATCAAGAATAAACATTTTAGAAAGCTGACCATTACAGAGTTAAGGACACTGTGTTCCAGCTGGGTGCTGGGACTCTGAAGGGGAAGAAGGTACAGCACCTGCTCTTGAACAGTTCTGAACCTTGTGGAGAGAAAGGGAATAAAACACATTTCTGCAAGGACTGTGAAATATGCATCCTACTGGGACTCAAAGGAAGAGTGACTAACTGAGCTAGGAAGCAGGTGCTTGTGGAATTGTTTTTCCACTAAAGAATAAATTACTTACTTGTTAACATTTGCCCGACTGTTCAGAAGAGTGCCGTAGGGGTTTTATCATCAGCCTACTGCTCATAAAGTAACTGCTTCTCACATGACTGTAGGAGCACAAGGCATCTGCAAGTCAAGGGGTGGAAA
Organism: Moschus berezovskii; assembly: GCF_049115385.1. NCBI lineage: Eukaryota > Metazoa > Chordata > Mammalia > Artiodactyla > Moschidae > Moschus > Moschus berezovskii. The sequence goes on from NC_142469.1 coordinate 45,932,446, forward strand.
ATCTGATTGTAATGAATAGAAACACTTGACAAACTGAAGTGATCTCTCTACACAGTTTCTTCAGAATAGGCAATACAAATGCAGAAAGGCCCTTGGCATATGAAGTCAGTTGGGTTGTGTGTTTTGCACATGGAGTACTGTGTATACATTACACTATGAACCTGCACATAGGAGCACAAAGGAAGGCCCACACCCCATAGGTCTAACTCTGTAGAAGTCATAAATCAAGCTCATTAACTGCCTTCCCATTTTGACAAACATTCTTCATGATGGCTTGGAAGGACCAGCTTCACATTTAGGATCTCAGGGCAGGGTCTGAATGTGGTGGGACAGCAAGGCCTGCGTATGGCACACCCCGTCCCGTTGTGCCACCTATGTCTCTATCTCCACATAAGCGGCACTTCAGCCAACAGCTACTCTGGGCCACCCATCAGGCCCCTGGGAGACAAGTGCCAGCAAAGCAGACGGCTGTGGGACAATGGCCTGGGGCAGAGGCCCACTCAGGGCCCAGCAGGGGCTCGGGGACTCTGGGGTAGCGTCTCAGTCTGCTCGGGCTGTGCTAACAGAATACCATGGACTGAATGGCTAGGTCAACAGACATTTATTTCTCATACTTCTGGAGGCTGTGAAGTGCAAGATCCAGGTGCCAGCTGATTCAATGTCTGGAGAGGACCCTCTTCCTGGTTTGCAGAAGGCCACGTTCTTGCTGTGTCCTCACACGGTAAAGAGAGAGTTTTTTCCCTCATGTCTCTTGTAAAGGCACTAATCCCATCATGAAATCTCTCTGTCTCTCTTATGACCAATTAATTAACTCCCATGAGCCTCACCTCCTAATACTATCACATTGGGGATTAGGGTTTTATCATATAAATCTGGGGGGGGACACAAATATTCAGTCTATAGCAAGGAGGGGAAGGGTATACGGAGTCCTGAATACCCAGTGCCTGGCACAGAAGGGGAGGGCCTATGACTGTGAGCAGGTTCCTCCCCCTGACCCACTGGATTCCTGGCCCAGGGGGAGGACAGTGGGGCTCGGGCCAGAGCTGGGCCCTCTAAAGCTCAGCACCCAGGATGGGGGAAGGATGTGGTACCATCTAGCCCCCCATGTCTCCAGACACTCATTGACTGATTTCAGAGCAGATTGAGAGACCAGAGATGAGGCTGTTTGACAGAGGCATAGAGCAGTTTCTGGAAAAGCCACATTGTAAGTAAGAATGAGGTCAGGGTCACTAGCTTCTACTTATTGTACTTAAGTATCCCCTAACACTGCTAATGTTTTAAAACATAACTGGTGTTTCTGTTGTGATTGTTGTTGTTTTTGAATCTCACATGGAGACAAGGTTGTTTCCAAAGTAATGGTTTAATTCTAACTTTTTTCTTTTAAAGCATCTGGCTGAGAACCTGTTAGCTGCAAAGATCAAGCCTTTTTTTCTTTTTTCCCCACTGAATTTCCTGGACTCAAACCAGCATCACTCACTGAGTCAGAGACTTTACAGGTTTTTGTTGTTGTTCAGCCGCTCAGTCGTGTCTGACTCTTTGTGACCCTGTGGACTGCATCATGCCAGCCTTTCCTGTCCTTCACTATCTCACGGAGTTTGCTCAAACTCATGTCCATTGAGCTGATGATGCCATTCCAGTCATCTCATCCTCTGTTGCCCCCTTCTCCTTCTGCCTTCAGTCTTTCCCAGCATCAAGGTCTTTTCCAGTGAGTCAGCTCTTTGCATCAGGTGGCCAAAGGATTGGAGTTTGAGCTTCAGCACCAGTCCTTCCAATGAATATTTAGGACTGATTAACTTTAGGTTTGACTGGTTTGAACTCCTTACTGTCCAAGGGACTCTCAAGAGTCTTCTCCAGCACCACAATTCAAAATCATTAATTCTTCAGCGCTCAGCATTCTTTATGGTCCAACTCTCACATCCTTACACGACTGTTGGAAAAACCATAGCTTTGGCTATACGGATGTTTGTTGGCAATGTGATGTCTCTGCTTTTGAATACACTGTCTAGGTTTGTCATAGCTTTTCTTCCAAGGAGCAAGCTTCTTTTAAATTCATGGCTGCAATCACTGCAGTTATTTTGGAGCCCAAGAAAATAAAATCTCTCACTGTTTCCATTTTTTCCCCTATCTATTTGCCATGATGTGATGGGACTGGATGCCATGATCTTAGTTTTTTGAATGTTGAATTTTGGGGGAAAGATTGAAGGCAGGAGGAGAAGGGGACGACAGAGGATGAGATGGATGGATGGCATCACGGACTCAATGGACATGAGTTTGGCTAAACTCTAGGAGTTGGTGATGGACAGGGAAGCCTGGCGTGCTGCAGTCCATGAGGTCGCAAAGAGTTGGACACAACTGAGCTACTGAACTGAACTGAGTTTTATGCCAGCTTTTTCATTCTCCTCTTTCACCTTCATCAAGAGACTCTTTGCTTTCTGCCATTAGTGTGGTATCATCTGCATATCTGAGGTTGTTGATATTTCTCCCAGCAATCTTAATTCCAGCTTGTGATTCATCCAACCTAGCATTTTGCATGATGTACTCTGCCTATAAGTTAAATATATGGGTGACAATATACAGCCTTGACATACTCCTTTCTCAATTTGTAACCAGTCTGTTGTTCCATGTCTGGTTCTGTCTCTTGCTTCTTTACCTTCTTACAGGTTTCTCAGGAGACAAATAGTTTTTAACTTTACAGATTAGAAAGTCAATTTATCCAAACTTCTGACCTACTCAGAAGTTTTTGAGAAATTTTGATGCTACAGGCCACAAGAAGCATGCCTCATTCAGTCCTGGCTTTACCTTAGCTCCCCAGCTCCCAGCCCAGAATACCCTGAAGGATCCCCTGGGATACTCAGAAATGCTGGTGCCCAGGACCAGCCCCTGGAGTCCTGGGGCAGAGCCAGGGCCTCAGTATTCTAACAGAGCTCCCAGGTGGTTCTCGCTCCCCTTTTTCCACTCCCCCTACCCCGCCCCCCAGCTACCAGGGTCATGAAAGCAGATACTCTCTCATTTTGCCAAGGAGGACAGTGGATGTCTCACAGGACCAACTCAGAAGCAGAAGTGCCATGTTAGCAGAGGGGGCAGGGTGCCACCCTCTCTGCTTTCAGCAGGGGGATTTGCATGAACCTGGGATTGTGCAGTCAGGCTTATGCCAGGGATTCTTCACCAGCTCCTCCTCCTCCCAGCATAAGTTCCTCTGCTGAGCTTATGACTGCTCTTGGATAAATAAAATTGTCTAAAAACAAAAATTCACAAAACTATTCTTAATGGCAGCAAGCAAACTGGTAAACAGGGAGGGCAGGGAGGAAAAACACCTCTGAAGCAAATATAAATCTAGCTCCCGTGAGAGAGCACAGCTAAGATCAGTTGCTGAAACAGAAAGGTTTTGCTTTTTTTTTTTTTAAGGTTACAGAGATATGCATAAAGCGATAGGACAGAGCGGAAATCAAACTGCTTAACTGCAAGCCATTTTTGGAAAAGAAGGTTTTGAAGAGAGTGCTGAAATTGAAGAATAAACTCTAACCCATAAATTAATAGCAAATCCAGCTAATCTCAGAGATTGAAGTCATCTTCTTTGATGAAACATTTTCCTGAGAGTGCAGAATGAGTTGCTAAATCAGAATCTTCTGGGAAGTAAGATCTTTCCAGGGGCTGGAAGACCAGCCAGAGAAAACCTGTGGATCAGCCATCAGCCACTTCTCTGTGTCCAACAGTCCACACATAGTCTGAGAACAGGTGAGAGTTCAGGGCCACAGCCCACAGTCATCTGCCTCTCCAACTGCACCTCTAGAACAACCACTGGTCACACACTCAATCACACACATTCCTTGAAGGCCTATTATGTAGCAGATATGGGTTATGTGACCAACCTTGATAATATATTAAAAAGCAGAGACATTACTTTGCCAACAAAGGTCCGTCTAGTCAAGGCTATGGCTTTTCCCGTGGTCATGTATGGATGTGAGAGTTGGACTGTGAAGAAAGCTGATCGCCGAAGAATTGATGCTTTTGAACTGTGGTGTTGGAGAAGACTCTTGAGAGTCCCTTGTACCGCAAGGAGATCCAACCAGTCCATTCTAAGGGAGATCGATTCTGGGTGTTCATTGGAAGGACTGATGCTAAAGCTGAAACTCCAATACTTTGGCCACCTCATGCGACGAGTTGACTCAGTGGAAAAGACTCTGATGCTGGGAAAGGTTGGGGGCGGGAGGAGAAGGGGACGACGGAGAATGAGATGGCTGGATGGCATCACCAACTCTGTGGACATGAGTTTGAGTGAACTCCGGGAGTTGGTGATGGACAGGGAGGCCTGGCGTGCTGTGATTCATGGGGTCGCGGAAAGTCAGACACGACTGAGCGACTGAACTGAACTGAATACTCCATTGTGTATACGTACCACAGCTTTCTTATCCATTCATCTGCAGATGGCAAAGCATTTTTAAAGGCCAGGTGAGGGAACGGCATCTCAGTGTGATCAACTTGTGCACAGTTCTCTGATTGGTTGATAGTAAGAACAGGGCAGGGTCACAGGAGTTAACGTCACACATCCTCAGGCCCCAGTATGTCTGGGGACTATGTGTTCATGGTCCTGTGAACACACAGTCAAGTAGTTAGTTAACTTCATCCACTTGGTCAGAGTTTTAGCGTCTGTAAAACAATTCAGAAAATGTGTATCAGATACTGTTACCTTTTAGAGAGGAGCTAAAGTGGAGGATATGAGGGAGGGGTCTGTCCTGGGAAGGCCCAATAGGGTCCTGCTTGGTTACATTTGGACAGCTGAAGTCTTCAGACCCTACTTGAATGTTCGGCAGAATTTCCCTGCACACACAGTTCCTGTTCCCACCCAGGAGTGTGCGCACTGTTATGTTCAGAGCTGAAGTGCTCCGGGTGACCATCAGGGGCTCCTGGGAATATCAGCTCCAGGCCACCCTCTTTAAGGCCCTGCCCTTCTCGCTTTTCTCTCCCTCTTTTGCCTTTCTCTTCCACCACACCTGCCAGCTCTAATTTTATGCATGTATTTCCCCACACTTGCCAGCTATAATCATATACCTCCCCCACCCACCACCATCCCACCCAATGCTGAGAGGTCAGGAGCTCGATCACCCATCTTGGAAATACCTCCCTGAATCTAGAAAATCTGGTGTGCTCTGTGGAGCGGAGCTTCATCCTCAGTAGCCATGTGGGCCCAATAAACATGTGTTAATATCATCTTTCTCCATGTTTGTTGGTTCACACATTGCATTATTCATGAAAAAAAAATTAAAACTCATCATCTCCCCCACAATGTGGCTGCAGAATTTAATTACAAGAATCAGAGAAAGCAATGATGTTTTAACTATAATATTTTTTCCTAAAGGAGTTTTACCTAATTTGATACAGTGCTTTAAAGCAACATTTGAATTTTTTTCCCAAGTGAAGCCAGAGCTGGAAAGTCACTGCATAACATTTTGAGCAGGTAGCTATATGATGTCAGAATCAAATATCAATTTTTTGTGTTACCCTCTACTCTGATTGTTTTGCTTTGTTGTCTCTTGTTAATGGTTTGGCCCAAATAAAACATTCCCCTTGACTTTGTCCCAAACAGAACTAGAGATGCTTACCATGGTCATCTCAAAATGGACTCACATACAAGTTCTCTGCCCAGAGGCAGCTGCAATACGATATTCAAATGAAAAATTTAGAGAACTGAGCATGAAGATTAGAGGGGAGTAAAGTTGGCCACCTCCAAAATGGCACATAGATTATTTTGATCATGAAAACAATCGTTCAAAAGACTTGGAAAGAACCTTTTAACCTTCCTTCTAACTGCTTTAAAAAATTTTAGATAGAGAGCCATTTCTGGAATAGAGCTATCACCAGAGATGTCTGCAAAGAATATGGGCTAGGTGTGGTGGGGGGAATTCTGCAGGTCCCAGAGATCAGGCAGAGATCAGACAGGACCTAGCGATGCACACAGTCTAGTCCAGACTCAAAGGGAGGGAACATAGACCCCACCTGTCTTTGGGAAAACTGTCACAGTCACATCGTAAGGACAGCATGTGGAATGGGGAACATTGCTATGGTGGAATATCTTTGAAAACGATAACCTGCCACAGCCCCTCTCTCCAGGACCCTCCAAAGTCTACACTCACTTCCCTGTCATTTTTCCTGTGTGTGTGTGTGTGTGTGTGTGTGTGTGTGTGGAGGGGGAGTGAAGCCCACAGCAGGGAGGGGAAGCAAAAGAGAATTTCCCCTTTTTCAAAATCATCAGACATTTTGGCAGTTCCAATAGTCCTCTCCTTTCTCCCCTGTCACTGGCTCAGGGAATCCAACCAAGAAATGATCCCATCATTTCCTTCGTCATGGCTGTGTTCCCTAAATGGCCTAGCTGTGAGGGAAGAGGAGAGTAAAGAGGAGTGAGCAATCAGGGGAAAAGGTTATTCTCCCTAAATATTCGCCCACATGGAAAATAACGAGTATCTCACAGACTTTTTGTGAGAATTAACATGAGAACATATGCAAAGCCCTGTTAATCAAACTTGCACTGAATTTGCCTGCCTGTGCTCTGCAGGGACAGACCCTAGCACAGCAGGACCCGCCCTCAGAGTTGCTATCTGTTGCTGGGCAGGGTTGACTTGAGGAGAGTGAATTAAGATAAACCTGAACTTGATGGTAGGGATACCTAAGTGGTCCTTTAAGAGCATCTGGAGAGGGAAAAGCTATTTCCTCAGGCCCTTTATGGCTCTAAACTGCCTCTCCAGCTCTCCGAGTCCATTCCACTGACCCACTTCCCGGCACCCCAGAGTCCCTCCAGCAGCTCCTCACCTCAGACTAGACTGTCTGTGTGACCTGAGGGGAAGCCTCCTTTGGGTGCATTTGGCCAGGCTTGGTGCAGAGTGAGCGGTGCTTCTTCAAATTCAGTGTCTGAATATCCCCGAAGAGTGGAATCTTCAAGCATTCCACCCTATGAGGTCACTGCTAAATACCACCCCGGAGGACCAGAAACATAAGACCCCCGTGGTAAGGAGCAGCCTCCCCTCCTCGGGCTGCCAACCTGCAAGGAGGCTGTGGTCCAGGGCTATGTTTGCACAGGACTCCAGCCTTGAAAGTTTTGTTGATAATTTGTTGCCTGTAGTACCAAAGAATGTTAACATCTCCTCTGCCCTTTCTTCAGAAAGTAGGAGTGAAGTCAAACTCTCACAATGAAAACAATTTGTCAAAAAAATGTATAGAGAAATCACTTTATGATTCATGGCAAAAGGGAAAGTTTGATTAAACCCTTTCATGGGTGAGCTTTACCCTCTCAGAGCAAGAGAGTGGTGTGTGATGGGCTCAGACTGGGTTGTTTGTTGTTACCAAGGCTGGAAGCAGAAAAGGCAACCCCTTAGCTTCTCTGAGGCTTAGACGATAATGAAGCAGTTTTCAGTGTGTGTGTGTGTGTGTGTGTGTATGTGTTGTGTGTGATCCCAACAGTCTTTCTAATACCAAAACCTTTGGTGATATATGTAAAGGTGTTGAAAAGATGAGAACAGTGCAAAACTGGTCAATTATCTTGCAAAACAAACCTTCCCATAACACAGCCCAGTGGTTGTGAGATTCCTGTCATTCCTCCACAGCGGCCTAGTGTTTGAGCAGAGCGATTGCTGCCCGAGCTACTTGTCCAGTGCTTTGGGGCCAGCTTCTCCTATGGCCCATGTGCAGGAGCTCTCCCTTTGAAGGGACTGGACTGAGCTCCACCTCTCATCTCTTACCTGTAACAGTGGTAACCGCTCCACATTACGTCGCCCAACCAGCTGAGCCCCATTTCAGTCTGACAACACAGTCCCGCTGTCTGCGCGCTTGGGGGTCATTGAATGAGCTGGATACACTGATTAAAAAATCGATAGCACATTGGTGAAGGGATTCCTGCACGCCAATGGGGAACCAATGGATAAGGTGTCTACATGAAGCCTTGTTTTAAATCTTGTCTTTACATACCGAGCAAAGTCCTGCTGGCCTGGGTGCCCTCCTTTGTACCCTCCCCTGAAGCCCTGTACTTCCAACCTATACCACACTTACCATTACAGATCCAAGGTGCCCCTGTCTTTCCTGTATTGTTCACAGACTATAAATTACTTGAGGAAAGAACCTATGTTTTGTTTGCCAGTATACTTTCATTCTCTAGCAAGGAGCTTAAATGGAGCAGGTGGTCAGGTCTAATCCTATAATGGTCCTGTTTTGCCATATAGCAAGCTACCTTTTCCTTTTTGGCAACTGGCAGACACACTTGGGGAGACCTGGCCCCTAATTCTACACAACACCTAAGTTTCTGTGCTTCCCCCCAATCTAGCACATGGCACATGTACCAAAAAAAAAAAAAAAGTGTTGAATGAATTAGCTGGAGATGTGCTTAAACCAAGGAATAAGTGAATGCATACATTTTAGTTAGGCAGCCACCTTCTCATGGCCTTCAGAGGCCTCAGTTGGAGGAGGGAGGGAACTTTTAAGACAAGAAGAGCCATATAGAACGTTGGTGGTTGTCTGGTTGGGGATGGCAAGGATCAACGGCTAGAAGTCTTATAGCTCACTTCTCAGGCTGAGGAGTCATTCAGGAGCTCCAGAGTCTCTATCTGGGCTCCTTCCCAGAGGGCTCTCATCAGCCTGGATGTCAGGGCTCCACCTTCTGCAGGGTTCCTTCTTTCCTGTTTTTGTCCTGAAATCCCCACCCCAAGGCTGGGCAGAGTTCCCCATTCTATGTGGACCCCAGAGAGTGCTGCCTTCTAAATGGAGAAGGAAGCCCTACTGCATGGTCCTCCATAGGAAATGCTTGCCCTACTAGAGGTTTCAACAGACTATTTCTTGAACATATTTCCCTAATAAAGAAACAGCTATCATTATTGGCCCTGGGAGTTCCAATCAAAAAACTTTCTCATGTTGAGGAATGACACCTGTTTTTTCAAATATGAAGGCACTGTTTAATTTGAAACCAACCTCTGTGCATTATTATATATAAAGTAACTGCCTCCTAATCAGGTTTTATTAAAAACCTGTAGTGTTGGCATGTATTAAATGGAAGCGTCACAAAACCAGGCAACCTCACCCTTTGGACAGTACCAGCTACCATCTCCCTGCTCCTTCTAGTGCAGAGACTAGCCACAAATAGTCTTTCCAGGTCTGCATCTCAGTACCTCTAGTTCAATCAGATTGCAATTGCTAAAGGGGGAAATCTAAAAGAGAGAACTTTAAAATGACCTAAGGATTTTCATAAATAGGGTTTTCTGGGCACCAGAAGAGCTTACCTTCAACCTTAACAGAATTACTTTATTTATTTATTTTTGGATGCACTGGGTCTTCATTTTATTGCTGAGTGTGGGCTTTCTCTAACTGCTGTGCACAGGCTTCTCACTGCAGTGGCGTCTGTTGTTCCAGAGCACGGGCTCTAGAGCGCTGGCTCAGTAGTTGCAGTGCACAGGCTTTGTTGTTCTTCAGCGTGTGCAATCTTCCTGGGCCAGGGATTGAACCCATGTTCTGAGGTGGATTCTTAACCACTGGACCACCAGAGAAGTCCAACCAAATGACTCTATTTGTTTTCCGTCTCTAAGTTGTGTCTGACTCTTTTTGACCCCATGGACTGCAACACACCAGGCTTCCCTGTCCTTCACTATCTCCCAGAGTTTTCTCAAACTCACGTCAATTGAGTCGGTGATGCCTCTAACCATCTTATCCTCTGTCGCCTCCTCCTCCTGCCTTCAATCTTTCCCAGCATCAGGGTCTTTCCCAATGAGTCAGCTCTTCGCATCAGGTGGCCAAAGTATTGGAGCTTCAGCTTCAGCATCAGTCCTTCCAGTGAATATTCAGGAGTGATTTGCTTTAGGATTGACTAGTTTGATCTCCCTGCTGTCCAGGGGGCTCTCAAAGAGCCTTCTCCAATACCACAATTATTTGGTGCTCAACCTTCTTTATGGTCCAACTCTCATATCTGTACATGACTACTGGAAAAACCATAGCTTTGACTATACAGACCTTTGTCAGCAAGGAGATGTCTCTGCTTTTTAATATGCTGTCTAGGTTTGTCATAGCTTTTCTTCCAAGGAGGAAGCGTCTTTTAATTTTATGGCTGCAGTCATTACCTGCCGTGATTTTAGAGCCGCCCAAAATAAAATGTCACTGCTTCCACTTTTTCCCCTTCTATTTGCTATGAAGTGATGGCACTAGATGTCATGATCTTAGTTTTTTGAATGTTGAGTTTTAAGCCAGCTTTTTCACTCTCCTCTTTCATCCTCATCAAGAGGCTCTTTAGTTCCTCTTTGATTTCTGCCATTAGAGTGATATCATCTGCATATCTCAGGTTGTTGATTTATTCCAGCAATCTTGATTCCAGCTTGAGTTTCATCCAGCCGGGCATTTCACATCTGCATACCTAGTCATGTTTGAATTTTAGATTAGTGATGATTTTTTAGCATAAGTATGTCCCAAACATTGCATAGACCCTTACACTGAAAAAAAAAAAGCTCATTGTTAATCTGAATTCAAATTTAACTGGATATTCTGCGTTTTATCCAGCAACACTAGAGGAACAACCCAAGAAAATAGGCATTAGGTTGAATTCATATAACTGATAGGGGGCAAAGAGGACACTGCGCCCCACACTCCTGAGCAGTGCACAGTTGCTAAAGATGTCATTAGTGGTGACCTGGGAAATGCCCTGGTAGACTCAACTGTCCTTGCAGATTCCACAGTGGAGGCATTTGCAAGACATGGATAGAACAGTGTCTTCAAGGACAGTGATGTTAGTTGGTTACTGCTCAGTTGTATTGATGCTCTGTAGAGGGACAATGAGAAAATAGAAGACCATGAACAAGCCATTAAAGTCTAAATATGAGCACCAGAAGGCATCTTAGAAGAGCTAAAACGAGGCCCTTCTCTTCTGCTGTGGAGAGTGCGCACAGCGGAGCAGCCTGCTGAAGACTGGAGAGTTGAGTTGAGTCACATAGTTCCAGAAATGTCAAAATGCTGAGTCAGAGAAGGTTGGTTATGCAAAAGTCAGAACCCCAATTGAGAAAATCTGGACTCGAAACTATGGGCTAGGGATATCTGGATGGATGCCCCTGAAGATACCAGCTCTGCAGCTTGCAGAACTTACTCTCCTTGGTAAAAGCTAGCACTTCCCCATGCTAGAAGATGTTGCAAAGGACTCTCCTTAACAAAGCAACTAGCAACCCCTCATGGACTGCCCCTACAGTTTCTGGCCTGTTCCCCAGGCTACATACAACAGGGGTTAATCCCAGCATAACCTGGCTGGGGATATGCTAGACAGGTAAGGGATGAAAGGCAGTGTACACCAAAGGAGCTGTAATAATTAGCATATGTACATGGCTGGAGCCAGGAAAGTGCCTAATTGGATCCTGATTCCTAAATCATCACATCTACAAGGGCTTTCAACCCTACTGCGTGGCTGGTCAAGAGGCTGGAATGTAAGACTGGGTCAACAAGAGTACATTGACTTGGGGATACTTTATTGAGATGCAGGATTTAATACCCTGGCAAGAATCCTATACAATGAGACAAAGTTACTCAGGGTGGTTATCAGAAGCTCAGGGAAGAATAAATGATCCATGTGCTGAGCAAAGTGGAAATACTTGAATTGCCCTGGCAGTTGTTGGAGGAAGTGATAAAGAGGCTGAGGGAAGTGAGAACGCTGGCATGTATTTATTATGTGAGGGCGGAAGACGTACCCTTCAGCAAGACTATCAGGAATGCCCGAGTGAGAGAGGCACCAGCAACATTCGGAAGTTCTGGGAGGGCCTTTTCTGCTGGCCCGTGCTTAGTGTACTCAGGAGAGCTGGCTGCAGAGCTGAGCTTCTTGATGATCACAGGGACAGAGGAGACCTATACTGCAGAGGTCAGGTCGTGCCAGAGCTACAAGTGCTATGCTTGCATGCTAAGTCGCTTCAGTCACGTCTGACTCTGTGTGACCCCATGGACTGTAACCCGCCAGGTTCCTCTGTCCATGGCATTCTGCAGGGAAGAATACTGGAGTGGGTTGCCATTTCATCCTCCAGAGGATCTTCCTGACCCAGGGATCGAACCCATGTCTCTTGGGACTCCTGTATTTGTAGGTGGATTCTTTACCACTAAAGCCATCTGGGCTTCCCTGGTATCTCAGATGGTAAAGAATCTGCCTCCAATGCAGGAGATCCGAGTTTGATCCCTGGGTCAGGAAGATCCCCTGGAGAAGGGAATGGCAACCCACTCCAGTACTCTTGCCTGGAGAAATCCATGGACAGAGGAGCCTGGTGGGCTACAGTCCATGGGGTCACAAAGAGTTGGACACAACTAAGCACACACATACGCGTTCTTTTCTCTCTTACTAGTGCTGTGCTGTGTCCTGGGCTTAGTTGCTTAGTCATATCTGGCTCTTTGTGACCCCATGGACTGTAGCCCGCCAGGTTCCTCTGTCCATGAGGATTCTCCAGGCGAGAATACTGGAGTGGGTTGCCATGCCTTCCTCCAGGGCATCTTCCCAACCCACGGATAAAACCCAGGTCTCCCGCATTGCAGGTGGATTCTTTACCATCTGAGGCACTAGGGAAGCCCTACTAGTGCTGAAATGAGCACTGAATTGGGACAGGTCAAGGAGCTTGACCCACAAGGTGAAGATGATTTGTAGACTGTGGTGTTCCTTGGTGGAAAACGGGCAACCAACAGGAGTGCTCCTTAACAACCAGAGTGAGAAGGAAGAAGCAGGAGGCTGAGGACCCCCCAGGAAAAAGCCACGATCCCTTTGCTCAGTTCCCAAACCTGAGCAGTTTTCACATTGAGCCCCTACCAGCTGAAGAAAGCGAAAAAGTGAAAGTCACTGAGTCGTGTCCGACTCTTTGTGACCCCATGGGCTATACAGTCCATGGAATTCTCCAGACCAGAATACTAGAGTGGGTAGCCTTTCCCTTCTCCAGGGGATCTTCCCAACCCAGGGATCAGACCAGATGTCCCACATTGCAAGTGGATTCTTTACCAGCTGAGCCACAAGGGAAGCCTAAGAATATTGGAGTGGGTAGCCTATCTCTTCTACAGGAGATCTTCCTGACCCAGGAATCAAACCGGGGTCTCCTGCATTGCAAGTGGATTCTTTACCAACTGAGCTATAAGGGAAGTCCTACCAGCTGAAGAAGTGCACAGCTATATATCCTGTGGTGATGCCCCATGTCTTTCCCTAAAGTGACCTATGGCCATTTACATCAGTGACTAGACACTGGGGAAAGGGAACTACTCAGACATTTTAACAACCCTTACAAATCTGAGTTGACAGTGATTCCTGGAGATGTAAAGTCTAAAGTTTTCCCTGTTGGAATGAAGATTCCCAGAGGTTAGGTAACAAATAGAGAGGGCCAGGCTATGGTGGCAAACTGTGGACCCAGTGGGTCCATGGTGGATGTTCTTCCAGACCTTGAGCATATAATCAGAACAGATATACTCAGTAGTTGGAGTAACCTCCACATTCTTGGATTCTTGGACTGTGAGTTAGAATTCTCAGAGTGAGGATGGCCAAGTGGAACCTGGAGCATATAATCAGAACAGATATACTCGGTAGTTGGAGTAACCTCCACATTCTTGGATTCTTGGACTGTGAGTTAGAATTCTCAGAGTGAGGATGGCCAAGTGGAAACATCTTCTCAAGGGCCATAATTGCAAAACAAAAAACATCACACCCAGGTCATAAGGTAGAGATTAGTACCACTATTAAAAAATAGTTTTGTACAGCCCTGGGTTGTTGTTGCTGCTGCTGCTGCTGCTAAGTCACTTCAGTCGTGTCCAACTCTGTGTGACCCCACAGATGGCAGCCCACCAGGCTCCCCCATCCCTGGGATTCTCCAGGCAAGAACACTGGAGTGGGTGCCCTAGAAATGATATCTCCAGGGTAAGTGCAGGCATGGGACATTTCCACTCACAGCCAGTTCTGACCCAGGTCCAGAGGACCACCTTCATGGTGGCCTCCAATACCCTGCAAGTTGATTTTGTTAAGAACAATAATCAACTCATCCTTATAATTATGTCAATCAAGAGCCCTTAGAGCAGGTCATTATTTGAGTTTCCTGAATAGACTTTTTTTTTTAATGCAGAAGACTCTCAGAAGTTTCACAGAGACATTTAATTCTACTATTCCAATGATTTAAATCTTTGTCCCAAAAATTTCATGAGAAAAAGATAAAATAGATTTTTTTCCACAAGCTTAATTGACCTGAAATGATGATTAGAAAGGTCATCTACTTCCATTTACTAAATGTTTTCTGTGAACAAGCTGACCTGTGAATTTCTGTCTCCTTAGATAAAGACAAAATTAAATGTTTTATTGAATCGAGTGAAAGATGACTTCATAATCAGGGAAGAGAGATTCATAAAGGTTTTATCACACGTGACTTGCCAACATGTGGTATCTTTTCTCAGCTTGATTTTTCAGAGGCTTTAGATTTTATTGAGGCAAAACCAGACTTCACAAAATGGTTATCCGTATCTCGGAAAAAAACAGACCCCTGCAGCTAGTCATCTGGAAGTGGAAAGTTACATTATGATTCTCCACAGTTAAGTGGGAAAAAAGTATATTAATATAATTTCTAGTCTATATTACCCTGCTAAAAAGCCATCAAAAGTCAATAAAAAGGGATGAAATAGTACAAAAAATAGTTAAGAATTTTTAATGTTATCAATACAATTTTTAGTATGTTACAATCACCAAATCCACAAAAACTAAGGTTCTGCACTAGTTGATCATTTTCGATGTGATAAACAAAAGCAAATTCTATATTCACATAAGTCTCTTCTCCAGAAAAACAAGGCATATCGTCTGTACTTAGAACACCCCTGGTTGGTAGCAAACAGTCATGAGACAGGTTGGGGTTAAAAGAAGGTACAGTCAATGCTCCCTAGGACAGCTTTCATTTTATTATTTATTTAACAAGAGAAAAGGCAGAGTTTTATACATATGGGAGTTCACCAAGAAATATGGTCCAAAGAGTCAGTTAGAATCAGATGGTTACATACCAACTTAATGGGCTTCCTAGGTGGGGCTAGTGGTAAAGGACCCACCTGCCAAGGCAGGAGGCATGAGATGCAGGTTGATCCCTGGGTTGGGAAGATCCCCTGGATCAGGGAATGGCAACCCACTGCCGCATTCTTGCCTAAGAATCCAGTGGACAAAAGAGCCTGGCAGGCTGTACCCTTAGACAGCTTTTTAAAAAGGAATGAGCATACACTCTTCTAAATGGGCTAAACACTCCTGGGTTAGAGGATGATTCAAGTCACCTGCTGGTTCTGAGCCCCCACAGTGTCACAGTGCAGCCAGAGTCACCCTCAAAGCAGTCAGGCGAGAATGGTTATGAAGTCCCAGCTGGGGAGCTCTGGACTTAGAGGTGCAGGTGAGTGCAATATGGCTCTCTCACAGGATGCTGTCTTCTTGGGGGCACAGGTACCTAACACACCCTACAGAACACCATGGTAAGTACTGTAAGAAACCCAGATGCTGTGAGCGCCCCAAGGAGGGCATGTCCAACCAAAGCACCCTCTTTAAGACCTTAGTGGGGCCAGACTGTCCACTACTGACCACCTGAAGCCTGTAATCTCTCAGTGCAGTAGTTCTCAAGATGCAGGGTGAGACTTCCCAGGACCTGTTCAAGGAGTTGGTTAAGTCAGACTCTTTTTATCCTGATACTAGGATATAATCTGCCTTTCTCACTGTGTTAACACTGACGCTGATGGTGCAAAGGCAATGGGAATAGAACTGCTAGAGCCTCCATACCAATCAAGGCCAGGGGGCCCTCTGTATCTTTGGGACAGTGTGCTTCGCCACTACACTCTTAGTAAACAACCAGCTTCACTTGAGTGTCCCTGATAAAGTAGCAAAAATGATTGATTGTAGTGAATCTCCATCCTTGAATACAGTATGGGGAGTGTACCTAAAGAACAATGGTTGAGTTGAGGAATATTGCAATTGTTTGAGTTGTGAGCTGACCTAGCCCCTTTTCATGGAAGACCATTTTTACTTGAAAGAAGAACTGTCAAACAAACTGTAATTACGAGGCTTGAGTATCTGGCAACTTCTCTCCCCGCCTCCCCATCCCTTTTTTTGAAAATGAATAAAGGGAGCCTGCCTGTTATTACATAGAAAACTGGCAGTATTTGTTGCCAATGATAACATTTGAGCTTTCACGCAAAGATTAGAATTTTGGGAAACTTGTATCTATACTACGAGCTTGGCAATTTCCCAGTGCTTAAAAGCTTTTCTAGAGGATTGGTTGGCTATAAAGGAATATGTCAATATTTGGAAGCTCTGCCTAACTCAGTGAGCCAATACTTTCCAAATAAGCAATGCACAGTGTTACAAAATCAAGCATGAGTAAAATATCCTTCTAGGTGCAGGACGGACCAATGGATTTTAATGTCACAGACTGAAAACTTCAATTATACAATTTTGGATTCCACAGTGTAACTAATCCTTTAAGAAGTGAAAATGTTAGCCCCTCAATCACGTCCCAGCTTGCTGTGACCCCAGGGACTGTAGCCCGCCAGGCTCCTCTGTCCATGGAATTCTCCAGGCAAGAATACTGGAGTGGGTAGTCATTCCCTTCTCCAGGGGATCTTTAGGACCCTCAGATGAAAGCTGGGTCTCCTGCACTGCAGGCAGATTCTTTACCATCTGAACCAACAGGGAAGCCCAATCCTTTAAGAAAGTATCACTTATTGAGTTTTGGTGTAGTAAGAAAGAATATCCACAATTATCTAAAAAGATGGTTAAAATATCCCTCTTTTATCCAAATTCATATCCGTATGAAGATTGATCTTCTTCATAAGCTTTAGCCAAAACAATTTATCAAAATAGATTGAATTTGGGAGAAAACATGGGAATCCAGCTGTCTTCCATTAAGCCAGATGTTTAAAAGATTCAAAAATATAACACAACTCCAATCTTCATTAAGTATTTTGTTCGTTTGTTCTGGAAAAGTTACTTTTCATAAACAATGCTATTTTTGCTAACATCTGATGGTTTTGTTATTAAGGTCTTTTGTTTTGGAAGAGTTATTTTTTCATAAAAATATGCTGTTTACATTATGAGGATGAGTTTATTGTTGCTATTTTAATGAATTAATACACATTTAAAAGTTATTGCTTTTGATCTCTAAATGCAGAACATACTGATAGAGAGCTCCTCACGTAAACAAAAGCTCTGGGGGTCTTCAATAATTTTTAAGATTGTGATGGGGTTCTGGCAGCAAAAGTTTGAGAACCACTGCATGAACCTATTAGGCCCTTCCCCGTCTTGCTTGACCTATCTTTCCAACTTGATTTCCTGCCTCCTCCCTTCCCATCATCTCCCCCTCCTTCTACAACTATTCCCATTTCTCACAATGCCTGATGTCTCCCAGGCAGACGGCACCCCTTATTTCCATGGTTCTTTTGAATGCTGTCTCTGCTACCCTTATGTGTCAAGTTCCTACTCATTCTCTTAAAGCCAAGCTCAGGAAAAATGTCCTCATTACCCTAGAAGTTAGTAGTGGGCCTCTTCTCAGGGCCCCTGAGGCTTGACGCAGAGCCATGAACTTGAGAAATCATTTTGTATGAGGTTGTTTACACATCTGTCTTTCCCTTTATGCTTCAGGCTCCTTAGGGTGAGGAAGGCCTTCCTCACCCTATACTCATAAACTCTAGGAGCTAGCATGGCCCCCAGCACACTGGTGATGCTCACTGAATTCAAGAAAAGGAAGAAAGGAGGGGTGGAATTTCATCTCATTCCCCTGCCCTGACCTAACAACTCTGGGGCAGAAGGAGGGATAGTGGCAGTTGGTGTAGGGTGGGGCATCCCTCAGAAGGAGGGACACACTAGACAAAACATCAGGCACACACTAACTGCTCAGCACACACACAGACCTCCTCCCTTCCTCCAACCACTTCTAGAAACATCTTCTGATATACACCAGAGATCTCCCACATAAATTTAAGCATGCACTCCCTCCCCCATAGGAAATCACCCAGAGCCCCATCCAGCTACTGTAGCCAGAGGCATGTAACTATGCCATCACCATCATTCCCTGAATGCAAGATCTCTGGGATGTTCCTGTCTCAGATATTCTACTTCCCTGGAACCAGCCAGTTAATTTTATCATCAGCCCAAACACATCTCAATTACAAGGATTGGGGGATGCAGAGAGGGCAAGGGAGATAAGAACATTTGGTTTCAAATTATAATTCCCATTTTAAAAGACAAAAATAATCATGTTGGGGAATGCCAGAATAACTTTCCTTTCAGCAGTTATTAATTTTAAAAATGTAGATTGAGGCATTTCCTTTTTTCTGCAACCAATCTTGAGGTAACAGTATCTTTGATCCTCTTCCTATCATCCACGCCATGTCTTGCTTGCCTTTGACCAGCATCTTGGCTGCTGCCTAGTTTAGCAGCAGCTATTTCCCAGTCCTTTTCTCTCTTTATAAACTAACATTTAGTTTTGCAATTTTTTTGTGACCCAAGTATTTGCCAACTACCGAGGATCAATTCAATTGATTCAATCTTATTTACCAATTGGATGGCAATTACATGGGAGTCCATTTAGATGACTATATTGAGGAAATGAACCCCCCAAAATATTTTGTGTGTGGGTAGCAAGAGTTAACAGAGAAGGCAATGGCAAGCCACTCCATTACTCTTGCCTAGAAAATCCCATGATGGAGGAGCCTGGTAGGCTGAAGTCCATGGACGCCAAGAGTCGGACATGACTGAGCAACTTCATTTTCACTTTTCACTTTCATGCATTGGAGAAGGAAATGGCAACCCACTCCAGTGTTCTTGCCTGGAGAATCCCAGGGACAGGGGAGCCTGGTGGGCTGCCGTCTATGGGGTCGCAAAGAGTCGGACACGACTGAAGCGACTTAGCAGCAGCAGCAGCAAGAGTTAAATGATAGCTTACTGTTCCTTATTAGTAAATGACCCTCCAGCTTCTGGATATGATAAGGAGAATCAAGAGCTGATTGAAGAAAGCTGCTCATGTGCACATAGAGACCCCTGATCTACCTGGGAGCACATGGCCACACGTGCAGCTTCCAAGACAATCCATCACCTCTTCCAAAGGGAGGAAATTAAGTCTTAATAAGGAAGTAAAACAGATGATTCTTATTTCAGTGAAAGATTTATTCAGCTATAACAATAATCAGTTAGCTCTATTGTTTGTCAAGCAGGAGAGATTCTGACAAGCCTACTTATCTCAACATAACAAATCAAAACTGCCACGAGGACAAACCAGTGGAAGGGAACGTATCTTTAAACTCATTTTAAAACAGCAAAACGTGATTTCAAGAACAACATGTTTGGAACACAAGGACAGCTTTGCCTTCTTTGTCCACTCTAGAAATTTCATTCTGAGCAGCCAGCCCCAAAGTCACGTGTAAGGACAATTGTGACACATGTTTTTTGAAAGAGAAAACACTCCAACTTGGCATTGGGTAGACTCTAGGAAGGAGAAAACTGAGTTGGGGAAGAAGCCTTTAATGTGAGACATGGTAAGGTACAGAATGATTTTGGACTTTCCTGGTGGCACAGTGAATAGAAATCTGTCTGCCAATGCAGGGAACACAGGTTTGATACCTAGTTCAGGAAGATTCCACATGATGCAAAGCAACTAAGCTGGTGTGCCACAACTTCTGAGCCTGCACTCTAGAGCCCATGAGCCACAGCTCTTGAAGCCTGAACAACCTAGAGCTGCACACTGCAACCACCAAGCCGGAGTGCTGCAACTACTGAAGCCCATGTGCCTAGAGCCTGTACTCCACCACAAGAGAAGCCATCGCAATGAGAAGCCTGCACAAGGCAATGAAGAGTAGCCCCTCACTCACTGCAACAACTAGAAAAAGCCCTTGCAAAGCAATGAAGACCCAGTACAACAATAACAACAACAAAAAAGGATGTTTTTCAAACTCTTCCACCTGCAGAACTAAAGTTGCATCTCCTTTTCAAGTGGCAATGTATTCACATGTAAGAAAGAACAAAGTCTATTTGAATTCAGAGAGGAGTCACTTTTCTATGGAGAAATGAATTTCATGTAATTTCAATTTGTATTCACATAATCTCTTCTGAGGACAGATTACAGTCATATAAATTCTGCTTCAGGATGAAAGAAGGACGTTTCATGCCAAGACCATTTATGCCATATGATAACAGCCTTGCCAACAGCATGGCAGCAGCATGCAGGCTGGAAAGGTCCAACCAAGCCAAAGCATCTCTGCTGCTGCTAAGTCGCTTCAGTTGTGGCCGACTCTGTGTGACCCCATAGATGGAAGCCCACTAGGCTCCCCCGTCCCTGGGATTCTCCAGGAAAGAACACTGGAGTGGGTTGCCATTTCCTTCTCCAATGCATGAAAGTGAAAAGTGAAAGTGAAGTCACTCAGTCGTGTCCGACTCTTAGCGACCGCATGGATTGCAGCCTACCAGGCTCCTCCATCCATGGGATTTTCCAAAGCATCTCTAGGTTTGACAAAATGAAACATAGTTTCCTCTATGGCCTGTCTAGATTTATACAAAGCAGCTTTCAGTTCAGTTCAGTTCAGTTCAGTCACTCAGTCGTGTCCAGCTATTTGCGAACCCATGAATCACAGCACGCCAGGCCTTGAAATCACTGTTCTGGGGCTTCCCTAATGGTTCAGTGGTAAACAATTGGCCTGCCAATGTTGGAGACGTGAGTTTTATCCCTGGTCTGAGAGGATCCCATGTGCCATGGGACAGCTAACCCCCTTTACCACATACACTGAGCCTGTGCTCTAGAGCCCTGGAGCTGCAGCTACTGAAACCCAAACACTCTAGAGTCTGTGCTCTGCAACAAGAGAAGCCACAGGGATGAGAAGCCTGCACCGCTGGAGAGTAGTCTCCACTCACCACGACTAGAGAAAAGCCCAGGCAGCAAGGAAGACCCAGCACAACCAAATACATTTTTTAAAAAGCGAGCAAGCGCCATTTCTAGGCAGACGTGGAGGCGCCTGGCCCCGGCGGCGCAGACGCGGGAGGCGCCCGGCCCCGGCGCAACCGACCACGTGCAGAATCGTGGCTGAGAGGAGCTGCCCCGTGCCCAGGGTTAGGGCGGTGGCCGAGAGGAGCTGTACCACGTTCAGGAGGCGGTGGCTGCTTGGGCACTGGAGGGCCGAGAGGAGCTGATTCACATTCAAAGCAGGAGAGGCGGCCTTGAGGAGATACCCCTCGTCCAAGGTAAGGTACAGTGGCTGCGCCTTGCTGGAGCAGCTGGGAAGAGATACTCCACGACCAAGTGGAATATAAGAATCCAGTGTTCTGGGGAGGAAGGAACAAGATGGCGGAGGGATAAGATGGCGAGACCACTTTCTCCCCCACAAATTCATCAAAAGAACATTTGAACGCGGAGTAAAGTCCACAAAACAACTTCTGAATACTGGCAGAGGACAGGCTCCCAGAAAAGCAGCCCATTGTCTTCTAAAGGAGAGAGAAGAAATCCAGCTCCACCCACCAGAACACCGACACATGCTTCCCTAACCAGGGAACCCGGACAAGTCACCCGTCCAACCCCACACACAGCGAAGAAACTACATAATAAAGAGAACTCCACAAACTGCAAGAAGAGGGAAAGGCCACCCCAAGCAAAGCAATATAAGCAAGATGAAGAGGCAGAGAAATACCTAGCAAGTAAAGGAACAAGATAATTGCCCACCAACACAAACAAAAGAAGAAGATATAGGGAATTTACCTGATAAAGAATTTCAAATTTTGATGGTGAAAATGATTCAAAATCTTGAAAGCAAAATGGAGTTACAGATAGATAAATAACCTGGAGAAAAGGATTGAGAAGATGGAAGAAAGATTTAATAAGGACTTAGAAGAAATAAAAAAGAGTCAGTATACAATGAATAATGCAATAGATGAGATCAGAAACACTCTGGAGGGAACAAACAATAGAATAACAGAGGCAGAAGACAGGATTAGCGAACTAGAAGATAGAATTGTAGAAATAAATGAAACAGAGAGGAAAAAAGAAAAATGAATTAAAAGAAATGAGGACAATATTAGAGACCTCTGGGATAATGTTAAACGCTCCAACATTCGAATCATAGGAGTCCCAGAAGAAGAAGACAAAAAGAAAGACCATGAGAGAATACTTGATGAGATAATAGTTGAAAACTTCCCTAAAATAGGGAAAGAAATAATCACCCAAGTCCAAGAAACCCAGAGAGTCCCCAAAAGGATAAACCCAAGGCAAAATACTCCAAGACACATATTAATCAAATTAACAAAGATCAAACACAAAGAACAAATATTAAAAGCAGCAAGGAAAAAGCAGCAAATAACACATAAGGGGATTCCCATAAGGATAACAGCTGATCTTTCAACAGAAACTCTTCAGGCCAGAAGGGAGTGGCAAGACATACTTAAAGTGATGAAAGAAAATACCCTACAGCCCAGATTACTATACCCAGCAAGGATCTCATTCAAATATGAAGGAGAAATCAAAAGCTTTACAGACAAGCAAAAGCTGAGGGAATTCAGCATCACCAAACCAGCTCTCCAACAAATGCTAAAGGATCTTCTATAGACAGGAAACACAGAAAGAGTGTATAAACTTGAACCCAAAGCAATAAAGAAAATGGCTACGGGATCATACTTATCAATAATTACCTTAAACGTAAATGGGTTGAAATTTTCAAAAAGGCTAGGAAACAATTCTCATAGCCATCAATAGTTCAGTGTTGAGTTCATGAATAGTTTTTAAAGTTTGGGACAAGCTGTAGTATTTGCTATTTGAAGTACTATTTGTAATTGGCATATTACGATGTAACATTGGTCTTCATTTCCAACTTAAAACGCCTAAAAATGCCTAACAGGTTTTTAGATTTGTGAATTTTAGTTGAAATGTATTTTACGATGTTACTAAACCTGCAGAAATATTGAAATATTTCAGAGAACTTATTCACTGTACATTTAATTTATTTATAAAAGTTATGAACTGTAAAAAAAAAAAAAAAAGCGAGCAAGCAAGCTTGTTCTCCCACCATTACATGCATACCCCTAGTTCAGTTGCTCAGTCGTGCCCAACTCTTTGTGATCCCGTGGACTGCAGCACGCCAGGCTTCCTTTGTTCATCACCAACTCCCGGAGTTTGCTCAAACTCATGTCCATTGAGTCGGTGATACCATCCAACCATCTCATCCTCTGTCATCCCCTTCTCCTCCTGCACATGAGTTTGAGTGAACTCTGGGAGTTGGTGATGGACAGGGAGGCCTGGCGTGCTGTGATTCATGGAGTCGCAAGGAGTTGGACATGACTGAGCGACTGAACTGAACTGAACTGAGGTCATTAGCTTCTTTCTAGAGGTTAAATATTATATTTACTTTGCTATCAATTTATAGGGGCTTCCCTGGTGGCTCAGCAGTAAAGAATCCACAAGCCAATGCAGGAGATGTGAGTTTGATCGCTGGGTGGGGAAGATCCCTGAAGAAGGAAATGGCAACCCACTCCCAGTATTCTTTCCTGGGAAATCCCATGGACAGAGGAGCTTGGCAGGCTCAGTCCATGGGGTCACAAAAAGAGTCAGAGACAACTTAGCAGTTAATCAACAAAATTAGTTTGTAAGGGCTTCCATGTACAACTAAAGTTGAAATAATCTGAATTAATGCCGAATTAATTGTTCAGATACCATCTTATGTCAAGACCATGTTACCTATGAGGACACAGACAGCTGCCTTAAGGGGAGAACACCATGGCGTTCGCAGAAAAGCACCACCATTGCTGCCACCACCACCGCCCACCACTGTTGTATCAACAGCAACTATCCATTCACTGAGCGTTTATGTGCCAGGAACCACAGCCACCTGTTTTACACACGTTACCTCAAAACTTCACATTACACTAACACTTCAATTACACTTCACATTACACTAAGAGAAGAATTATCATCCTACTTTGCAGCTAAAAAAAGGTTATGAAAGAAGACTTGGGTTCCAGATCTTCACGAAGCCTCCATTCTTTTCATAAGGAGATGGACCCTGGAGAAGCCATGTTAAAAATAAATTTTAAAAATGAAGATCCAAGTTTGGTCTATAACCTGACATCTCCTTGGCAACTTGGGAGTATTCTTGGATTTAGGGAGACTAGGGTGAGATCCCACACCATAGCAGCTATTGCTATAGATACTGCAATAGCTATTGCTTGTAGATATCTGACCAGGCCACCCAAGCAGGCTATTCTCTTGCTCTATGTACATCTTCTGCTTGACCAGCACCTACTTCATCTATGTTCTATTCACATGACTGACTTTCCCACATACTGGGTTGGCCAAAAAGTTTGTTCAGCTTTGTCATGGAAAAACCTGAGGAAATTTTTGACCAACCCAAATCTTAACCCTGACCCCACCTCAGCTGGTAACTGTTCTAATTGAAAAATTAGAACATCTCCGCCTGATAGCTTCTCAAAGGGGTGGTGAGGGGCCTGCCTCTCTGTTAGTTTCCTTGGTAACCTATGAGCCCACCTGACTTCAATTCCCCCTATAATAGGTAACCTTCCTCCAGCTGAAGGCAAAGTCTGCCGTCATGTTCTGCCCTGTCTGCCATCTGCTGCACACAGTGGAGTGTCACTCCAGGACCTTGCTTCAGACGTGTAAGTTCCCCCATCCATGAAACCATTGATGTCTCCATCACTGACTTCAGGCTCTTTCTTCCATCTCAAAGCTGCCGTGTGCCGCCCAGGGGACAAAGAAAACTTCTGTGGGCGCTGAGATGCTGGGAAATAAGGATGAGGAATGGAAAGTTGTGGGGGTCTCCACTAATGTTTGGGGCCTAAAAGTTCCAGGGGAACCCTGGAGTAGCTGTCCACTAGTATGTGGGGCACTGGTGTGGTTGTCCTTGATGAGTGGGGGTGCCAAGAGAGTACGGAGAGCTCATAGACACACTTAAGGCTGTTGTGGAGATATTGGCTGCCGTTATGTTACTGAATTAAGTCATAGGGACCCTACTCAGGCCCTAAACTGGCCGAAACTCTCTGCCTTGGCAAGGAGAATTTTTTTTCCACTCAAGTTTGAGTAGGTGAATAACAGAACTGAAGGTCAGATGGACACAGCACAGGCTTTATTCAGTAGCCAAAGAATAGAGAAGCAGGAACTAAGTTCACCTGGAGAAAGGGATTTAATTTTAAAGACTAAAGGAGTGAGGTCAATGACGGGACATGTATGTGTGCTCAGTTGCTAAGTCCTGTCCAACTCTTTGTGACCCCATGGACAGTGGCCCGACAGGCTCCTCTGTCCATGGGATTTCCCAAGTAAGAGTACTGGAGTGGGTAACCATTTCCTTCTCCAGAGGATCTTCCCCATCCAGGGATCAAACCTGCATCTCCTGCTTGGCAGGCGAATTCTTTACTGCTCTACCACCTAGGAAGCCACCTGCCAAGCAGATAGGGAGGCATACACATTAGTCTACCGGGGAAGGGGCAAGGCTTTCCCTGAGGCAGTGGGGTTCCACCCCCTTTTTATCCTATTTGGTCTTTTTTTTTTTTTCCTTGAAAAAATACTTTAATGGGAGACTTTAGCGGTCCACTTTGAAATACAAAAAAAATGACACACCTGATTTAAATAATATAATTATAAAGATGCCCTATAAATTAAATACTGTATTTTGGGAATACAAATTAGAGTAAATATTATTTCCTAGTCAAAAAGAGAACTGACAATGTTAATACTAGTTAGCTAATTTGAGTTTAGTTCCATTTCAGGCACTTATCATTTCATTTAATCCTTACAACAATGCAATGAGAAGGACATTATTGAACATATTTAAAGATGCAGAAACTATAAAGAACTTATCTAATTTGTGCCCCCCACATCACAATTGTAGTGGGAGAAAAAGAATTTTAACTCCAGCATGCCTGACTTCAGACTTATGCTCCTAATCACTTTAATACACTCTCTCCACCCAGATTGCTGCTGTTCAGTTGCTAAGTCATGTCTGACTCTTGTAACCTCATGAACTGCAGCACGCCAGTTTTCCTGGTCCTTCACTATCTCCCAGAGTTTGCTCAAACTCATGTCCATTGAGTCAGTGATGTAACACAACCATCTCATCCTCTGTTGCCCCCATCTCCTCCTGCCCTCAGTCTTTCTTAGCATCAGGGTCTTTTCCAGCGAGTCAGCACTTCGCATCAGGTGGCCAAAATGTTGGAGCTTCAACTTTAGCATCAGACCTACCAATGAATATTCAAGGTTGATTTTCTTAAGGATGGGCTGATTGATCTCCTTGCTGTCCAAAGGACTCTCAACAGTCTTCTCCAGCACCATAATTAGAATACATCAATTCTTTGGTGCTCAGCCTTTTTTATGGTCTAACTTTCAAATCCGTACATTTGTGTTGTTGAGTTGTGCTTAGTTGCTGCCATGTCTGACTCTTTGTGACCCCATGGACTTTAGTCTGCCAGACTCCTCTGTCCATAGGGATTCTCCAGCAAGAATACTGGAGTGGGATACCATGCCCTCCTCCAGGGGATCTTCCCAAACCAGCGATTGAACTCAGGCCTCCCACATTACTTTTTTTTTTTTAATTTTACAATATTATATTGGTTGGTTTTGCCATACATTGATATGAATTTGCCCCGGGTTTACATAAGTTCCCCCTCCTGAACCCCCCTCCCACCTCCCTCCTCCCTTTATCCTCCCTCTGGGTCATCCCCGCATGCCAGCCCCCAGCATCCTATAACATGCATTGACCCTGAACTAGTGATTCGTTTCACATATGACAACATACGTGTTTCAATGCCATTCTCCCAAATCATCCCACCCTCACCCTCTCCCATAGAGTCCCAAAGACTGTTCTATACATCTGTGTCTCTTTTGCTGTCTCGTATACAGGGTTATCATTTGCATCTTTCTAAATTCCATATATATATGTTAGTATACTATATTGGTGTTTTTCTTTCTGGCTTACTTCACTCTGTATAATAGGCTCCAGTTTCATCCACCTCATTAGAACTGATTCAAATGTATTCTTTTTAATGGCTGAATAATACTCCATTGTGTATATGTACCAAAGCTTTCTTATCCATTCGTCTGCAGATGGACATCTACGTTGCTTCCATGTCCTGGCTATTATAAACAGTGCTGCAATGAACATTGGAGTACACGTGTCTCTTTCAATTCTGGTTTCCTCGGTGTGTATGCCCAGGAGTGCGATTGCTGGATCATATGGCAGTTCTATTTCCAATTTTTTGAGGAATCTCCATACTGTTCTCCATAGTGGCTGTACTAGTTTGCATTCCCACCAACAGTGTAAGAGGGTTCCTTTCTCTCCACATCCTCTCCAGCATTTATTGCATGTAGACTTTTGGATAGCAGCCATTCTGACTGGTGTGAAATGGTATCTCATTGTGGTTTTGATTTGCATCTCTCTGATTATGAGGGATGTTGAGCATTTTTTCATGTGTTTGTTAGCCATCTTTATGTCTTATTTGGAGAAATGTCTGTTTAGTTCTTTGGCCCATTTTTTGATTGGGTCATTTATTTTTCTGGAATTGAGCTGCAGGAGCTGCTTGTATATTTTGGAGATTAATCCTTTATCAGTTGCTTCATTTGCTATTATTTTCTCCCATTCTGAAGGCTGTCTTTTCACCTTACTTATAGTTTCCTTTGCTGTGCAGAAGCTTTTGATTTTAATTAGGTCCCATTTGTTTATTTTTGCTTTTATTTCCAATATTCTGGGAGGTGGGTCATGGAGGATCCTGCTGTGATTTATGTCGGAGAGTGTTTTGCCTACGTTCTCCTCTAGGAATTTTATAGTTTCTGGTCTTACATTTAGCTCTCTAATCCATTTTGAGTTTATTTTGGTGTATGGTGTTAGGAAGTGTTCTAGTTTCATTCTTTTACAAGTGGCTGACCAGTTTTCCCAGCACCACTTGTTAAAGAGACTGTCTTTTCTCCATTTTATATTCTTGCCTCCTTTGTCAAAGATGAGGTGTCCATAGAGGCGTGGATTTATCTCTGGGCTTTCTATTTTGTTCCATTGATCTATATTTCTGTCTTTATGCCAGTACCATACTGTCTTGATGACTGTGGCTTTGTAGTAGAGCCTGAAGTCCGGCAGGTTAATTCCCCCAGTTCCATTTTTCTTCCTCAAGATTGCTTTGGCTATTCGAGGTTTTTTGTATTTCCATACAAATTGTGAGATTATTTGTTCTAGTTCTGTGAAAAATATTGTTGGTAGCTTGATAGGGATTGCATTGAATGTATAAATTACTTTGGGTAGTATACTCATTTTTACAATATTTATTCTTCCAATCCATGAACATGGTATATTTCTCCATCTATTAGTGTCCTCTTTGATTGCTTTCAGTAGTGTTTTATAGTTTTCTATGTACAAGTCTTTTGTTTCCTTAGGTAGATATATTCCTAAGTATTTAATTCTTTTCGTTGCAACAGTGAATGGAATAGTTTCCTTAATTTCTCTTTCTATTTTCTCATTATTAGTGTATAGGAATGCAAGGGATTTCTGTGTGTTGATTTTATATCCTGCAACGTTACTGTAATCATTGATTAGCTCTAGTAGTTTTCTGGTAGAGTCTCTAGGGTTTTCTGTGTAGAGGATCATGTCATCAGCGAACAGTGAAAGTTTTACTTCTTCTTTTCCAATTTGTATTCCTTTTATGTCTTTTTCTGCTCTGATTGCTGTAGCCAAAACTTCCAGAACTATGTTGAAGAGTAGTGGTGAGAGTGGGCACCCTTGTCTTGTTCCTGACTTTAGGGGAAATGCTTGCAGTTTTTCACCATTGAGGATAATGTTTGCTGTGGGTTTGTCATATATAGCTTTTATTATGTTGAGGTATGTCCCTTCTATTCCCACTTTCTGGAGGGTTTTTATCATAAATGGATGTTGAATTTTGTCGAAGGCTTTCTCTGCATCTATTGAGATAATCATATGATTTTTATTTTTCAGTTTGTTAATGTGGTGTATTACGTTGACTGATTTGCGGATATTGAAGAATCCTTGCATTCCTGGGATAAAGCCCACTTGGTCATGATGTATGATCTTCTTAATATGCTGTTGGATTCTGATTGCTAGAATTTTGTTAAGGATTTTTGCATCTATGTTCATCAGTGATATTGGCCTGTAGTTTTCTTTTTTTGTGGGGTCTTTACCAGGTTTTGGGATTAGGGTGATGGTGGCCTCATAGAATGAGTTTGGAAGTTTCCCTTCCTCAGCAATTTTCTGGAAGAGTTTGAGTAGAATAGGTGTTAGCTCTTCTCTAAATTTTTGGTAGAATTCAGCTGTGAAGCCGTCTGGACCTGGGCTTTTGTTTGCTGGGAGATTTTTGATTACAGTTTCAATTTCCGTGCTTGTGATGGGTCTGTTCAGATTTTCTATTTCTTCCTGGTTCAGTTTTGGAAAGTTGTATTTTTCTAGGAATTTGTCCATTTCTTCCAGGTTATTCATTTTATTGCCATATAATTCCTGATAGTATTCTCTAATAATCCTTTGTATTTCTGTGTTGTCAGTTGTGATCTCTCCATTTTCATTTCTAATTTTATTGATTTGGTTCTTCTCCCTTTGTTTCTTGATAAGTCTGGCTAGTGGTTTGTCAATTTTATTTACCTTCTCAAAGAACCAGCTTTTGGCTTTGTTGATTTTTGCTATAGTCTCTTTTGTTTCTTTTGCATTTATCTCTGCCCTAATTTTTACAATTTCTTTCCTTCTACTGACCCTGGGGTTCTTCATTTCTTCCTTTTCTAGTTGCTTTAGATGTAGAGTTAGGTTATTTAGTTGACTTTTTTCTTGTTTCTTGAGGTGTGCCTGTATTGCTATGAACTTCCCCCTTAGCACTGCTTTTACAGTGTCCCAGAGGTTTTGGGTTGTTGTGTTTTCATTTTCATTCATTTCTATGCATATTTTGATTTCTCTTTTGATTTCTTCTATGATTTGTTCGTTGTTCAGCAGCGTGTTGTTCAGCCTCCATATGTTGGCATGTTTAATAGTTTTTCTCCCATAATTGAGATCTAATTTTACTGCATTGTGGTCAGAAAAGATGCATGGAATGATTTCAACTTTTTTGAATTTACCAAGGCTAGATTTATGGCCCAGGATGTGATCTATCCTGGAAAAGGTTCCATGTGCACTTGAGAAAAAGGTGAAATTCATTGTTTTGGGGTGAAATGTCCTATAGATATCAATTAGGTCTAACTGGTCTATTGTATCATTTAAGGATTGTGTTTCCTTGTTAATTTTCTGTTTAGTTGATCTATCCATAGATGTAAGTGGGGTATTAAAATCTCCCACTATTATTGCATTATTGTTAATTTCCCCTTTCATACTTGTTAGTAATTGTCTTACATATTGCGGTGCTCCTATGTTGGGTGCATAAATATTTATAATTGTTATATCTTCATCTTGGATTGATCCTTTGATCATTATGTAGTTTCCTTCTTTGTCTCTTTTCACAGCCTTTGTTTTAAAGTCTATTTTATCTGATATGAGTATTGCTACTCCTGCTTTCTTTTGGTCTCTATTTGCATGGAATATCTTTTTCCAGCCCTTCACTTTCAGTCTGTATGTGTCCCTTGTTTTGAGGTGGGTCTCTTGCAGACAACATATATGGGGGTCTTGTTTTTGTATCCATTCAGCCAGCCTTTGTAAATGGCATTCAACCCATTTACGTTTAAGGTAATTATTGATAAGTACGATCCCGTAGCCATTTTCTTTATTGCTTTGGGTTCGAGTTTATACACCCTTTCTGTGTTTCCTGTCTAGAAAAGATCCTTTAGCATTTGTTGGAGAGCTGGTTTGGTAATGCTGAATTCTCTCAGCTTTTGCTTGTCTGTAAAGCTTTTGATTTCTCCTTCATATTTGAATGAGATCCTTGCTGGGTACAGTAGTCTGGGCTGTAGGTTATTTTCTTTCATCACTTTAAGTATGTCTTGCCATTCCCTCCTGGCCTGAAGAGTTTCTGTTGAAAGATCAGCTGTTATCCTTATGGGAATCCCCTTGTGTGTTATTTGCTGTTTTTCCCTTGCTGCTTTTAATATTTGTTCTTTGTGTTTGATCTTTGTTAATTTGATTAATATGTGTCTAGGAGTATTTTGCCTTGGGTTTATCCTGTTGGGGACTCTCTGGGTTTCTTGGACTTGGGTGATTATTTCTTTCCCTATTTTAGGGAAGTTTTCAACTATTATCTCCTCAAGTATTCTTTCATGGTCTTTCTTTTTGTCTTCTTCTTCTGGGACTCCTATGATTCGAATGTTGGAGCGTTTAACATTATCCCAGAGGTCTCTAATATTGTTCTCATTTCTTTTAATTTGTTTTTCTTTTTTCCTCTCTGTTTCATTTATTTCTACAATTCTATCTTCTAGCTCGCTTATCCTGTCTTCTGCCTCTGTTATTCTACTGTTTGTTCCCTCCAGAGTGTTTCTGATCTCATCTATTGTATTATTCATTGTATATTGACTCTTTTTTATTTCCTCTAAGTCCTTATTAAACCTTTCTTCCATCTTCTCAATCCTTTTCTCCAGGTTATTTATCTGTAACTCCATTTTGCTTTCAAGATTTTGAATCATTTTCACCACCAAAATTCGAAATTCTTTTTCATGTAGATTCCCTATATCTTCCTCTTTTGTTTGTGTTGGTGGGCATTTATCTTGTTCCTTTACTTGCTGGGTATTTCTCTGCTTCTTCATCTTGCTTATAGTGCTTTGCTTGGGGTGGCCTTTCCCTCTTCTGGCCGTTTGTGGAGTTCTCTTTATTATGTAGTTTCCTTGCTGTGTGTGGGGTTGGACAGGTGACTTGTCAAGGTTGCCTGGTTATGGAAGCCTGTGGCGGTGTTCTGGTGGGTGGAGCTGGATTTCTTCTCTCTGGAGTGCAATGAAGTGTCCAGTAATGAGTTATGAGATGTCAGTGGGTTTGGAGTGACTTTGGGCAGCCTGTATATTGAAGTTCAGGGCTAGTTTCCTGTGTTACTGGAGAATTTGCGTGGTATGTCTTGCTCTGGAACTTGTTGACCCTTGGGTTTAGCGTAGGTATGGAGACGTTTGATGAGCTCCTATCGATTAATGTTCCCTGGAGTCAGGACTTCTCCGGTGTTCTCAGGATTCGGGCTTAAGCCTCTTGCCTCTGGTTTTTGGTCTTATTCTTGGAGTAGTCTCTAGACGTCTCTATCTGTCATTTCCAAGGTGGTTCCCTCTGTTTTAGCTTCTGTCTGCTGGTCTCTTCAGTGTCTAATTTCCGCCCTGATACTAGGGGGTGGGTGGACACTTTTTAAGGCTCAGTTGTTCAGTCCTGTTCTGGGAAGGGAGGAACGCTGCAGTTGATTATCTCTGGCGTCTGTGGGGAGTGCTCGCAGTGTCTCGGCCACACTGGGTTTGCCCCCGCTCACAGCACATATGCTGTCCCAGTCTACACTGCACAGGCTCTAGGTTGCTCTGCCGGGAACTGTCCGAGGCCGGCACCGGGTTGTATGCACTTCCCAGGTCTGAGCGGCTCAAGTTCAGGTTCTCAGGTACTCCACAAAGGCGCAGACTTGGTTGGGCCTGCGTTTTGTGCCTTCCCCGGTCCGAGCAGCTCAGGGGACCAGGTGTTTGGCGAGCGCGGTCTCTGCGACTTATCGCCTCCCCAGTCCCCGCCACTCAGTTTTCTGGGTGTACAACTGGCACACCTTCTCAGGGGGATATCGACCGGCCCGAGCCCAAGAAGTCCTGATTAGCAACAAGCCTGTCTGCAGTTTGTATCAGATGCCTTTCTGGGGCCGCAGTTGCCCGCTCCGGCTCTGGCTGCTCTCCCTGCCTGTCTCGGCGGGGGATGGGGGATGGGCCAGCCGCAGCTGGCTCACCCTGCTCAGTCCTTTATTCTGTGAGCGGGGCTGGCCGAGTCATAGTTTAGAGCTTTCCGCGTTTTCGTGGGGAAGCTATCCCACAGTCTGCTTTGCTCTCCCCAGTTCTCTCAAATTGTTCTCGCGGCATTCAAGCCCAGTCCTCTCTCTAAGCAGTTCAGCCGGCTCCTCCCTGCCCAGCCCCCACTGCTAATGGCGTATGCAGGCGTCTGCGCTGCTTCTCCGCTGGGAGTTACCGTTTGGCAGGTAATCTGTGGGTTTTAAAAAAATCTTAAAAAAAAAAAGAGGGTTATGTGGCCCTCTGAGCTTCCAAGGCTCGCCACAGATTCGCCAGTGAGAATGTTTCCTGGTGTTTGGAAACTTCTCTCTTTTTAAAGCCTCCCTTCCCGGGACGGAGCTCCGTCCTTACTTCTTTTGTCTCGCTTTTTATCTTTTATGTTTTTTCCTACCTCCTTTCGAAGACAATGGGCTGCTTTTCTGGGTGCCTGACGTCCTCTGCCAGCATTCAGAAGTTGTTTTGTGGACTTTACTCGCGTTCAAATGTTCTTTTGATGAATTTGTGGAGGAGAGAGTGGTCTCGCCGTCCTATTCCTCCGCCATCTTGTTCCTCCCCCCTCCTATTTGGTCTTTATGGCCTTCGGTCCAATCATGGCCTTCGGTAGATGTGTCATTTAATACATGAATGTAGTAAAATCAAGGTATAATGAGACTTGGAGTCTGTTAGAAGTTAGATTCGTCACCATGTTGGTCCCAACTGGTTCTGTCAGGGTTGTTTTTTTTTGTTTGTAACTTCCTATCTCTGGACCCTTTAAGATTTTTGTTGCTGCTGCTGCTAAGTTGCTTCAGTCATGTCTGACTCTGTGCGACCCCACAGACAGCCTCCCACCAGGCTTCCCCGTCCCTGAGATTCTCCAGGCAAGAATACTGGAGTGGGTTGCCATTTCCTTCTCCAATGCATGAAAGTGAAAGTGAAGTCACTCAGCCATGTCTGACTCTTCGTGACCCCATGTGGACTGCAGCCTACCAGGCTCCTCTGTGCATGGGATTTTCCAGACAAGGGTACTGGAGTGGGGTGCCATCGCCTTCTCCAAAGATTTATGTTAACTCCTGCTAAAGGTGGGGTGAGTGGTTGGCAGGTTTTGAGCAAAGGCCTGGAGCAGCTCTGGCAACAAATTCTCCCTGTTGCACCTCCTCATTCTTGAGGGGCTCTAAGGGTGAAGGTCTGACTTCTGAAGCTGCTTTCTGTTGAACATGAGTGTAGTTTTTCCCTGGATAGAGGAGCAGAACTGTTTCCTGACCAGCCTAAAATAAGTCTGATTGTCACCCTGCTGCAGTCCCAGTTACTGGTGCCCTCGTGTTAGTATGACCTGAAGTCTGATGGCTTCAAGCTATTTGCTAATGAAGTTGACAAGACTGTTAAAGAGGCAAGGCCCCAAAATAAGCTGGATAATAGCAATTAGTGCGACTAGAAATGGAAGAAGCCAAGTTAAAATGGAGAGGCTCTGTTTGACTATATCACAGATGGAGCTTGGATCTGGACCTTGTGTGTTATATCTGTGTAACCATTGAGCTTGCTTGTATATCTTATTTATCTGAGTATCACACATGCATAGTTGCTTCACAATGTTGCGTTGGTTTCTGCTGTACACCAAAGTGAATCAGCCACATGTATACACATATCCTCTTCCTTGGATTTCCTTCCCATTTAGGTCACAACAGAGCATTGAGTAGAATTCCCTGTGCTATACAGTCAGTTATCATCAGTTATCTACTTTGTACATAGTAGTGTATATAGGCCAATCCCAATCTCTCAACCTATCCCCCCTTCTTTCCTTCAGTTCAGTTCAGTTCTGTTCAGTCGCTCAGCCGTGTCCGACTCTCCGCGACCCCATGAACTACAGCACGCCAGGCCTCCCTGTCCATCACCAACTCCCGGAGTACACTCAAACTCATGTCCACAGAGTCGGTGATGCCATCCAGCCATCTCATTCTCCGTTGTCCCCTTCTCCTCCCGCCCCCAACCTTTCCCAGCATCAAAGTCTTTTCCAGTGAGTCAACTCGTCACATGAGGTGGCCAAAGTATTGCAGTTTCAGCTTTAGCATCAGTCCTTCCAATGAACATCCAGGATTGATCTCCTCTAGAATGGACTGGTTGGATCTCCTTGCAGTATAAGGGACTCTCAAGAGTCTTCTCCAACACCACAGTTCAAAAGCATCGATTCTTTGGCGATCAGCTTTCTTCACAGTCCAACTCTCACTGTGTGTCTATTACTGCTTTGCAAATAAGTTCATCTATGTCATTTTTCTAGATTCCACATATATGCATTAATATACAATATATATTTTTCTATTTCTGATTTATTTCACTCTGTATAACAGTTTCTAGGTCCATCCACATCTCTGCAAATGACATAATTTTGTTACTTTTGTGACTGAACAATATTCACTTGTATCCTTTGTAGTTATGTACCACATCTTCTTTTTCCATTCCTCTGTTGATGGACATTTAGGTTGCTTCCATGCCCTGGCTATTGTAAACAGTGCTCAGTAGTTGTGTCACATGGGCTTTATTTGCTCTGTAGCATGTGGCATCTTCCCAGATCAGGGGTTGAATCCATGTCCCCTGCATTGGCAGGCAGATTCTTATCCTCTGTACCACCAAGTACACCTGTTATACAAAAGCTTGTAAGTTTCATTAGGCCCCACTTGTTTATTTTTGTTTTTATTTTCATTACTCTAGGAAGTGGGTCAAAAAAGATTTTTCTATGTCAGTGTTCTGCCTACATTTTCCTCTAAGAGCTTTATAGTGTCCGGCCTTATGTTTAATCTTTAATCTATTTTGAGTTTATTTTTGAGTTTATTCTTATGTATGGTGTTAAGGGGTTTTCTAATTTCATTAACATGTAGCTGTCTAGTTTTCCCAGCACCATTATTGAAGAGACTGTCTTTTCTCCATTGTATAGTCTTGCCTTCTTTGTCAAAGATTAAGTGACCATAGATGTGTAGGTTTATCTCTTGACTTTCTATCCTGTTCCTTTGATCTATACTTTTTTGTGCCAGCACCATTCTGTCTTGATTATTGTAGTTTTGTAGTATAGTCTGAAGTCAGGGTGATTGATTCCTCCTGCTTCATTTTTCTTTCTCAAAATTGTTTTGGCAATTCAGTATTGCTTTGGAAATTCAAGGTCTTTTGTGTTTTCATACAAATTGTAAAAATTTTTTCATTCTAATCTGTGAAAAATGCCATTGGTAATTTAATAGGGATTGCATTGATTCTGTTGATTGCTCTAGTAATTTTCAGATACTATCTTTAAGGTTTTCTATGTCAGGAAGCAACAGTTAAAACTGGACATGGAACAACAGACTGGTTCCAAATAGGAAAAGGAATGCGTCAAGGTTGTATATTGTCACCCTGCTTATTTAACTTATATGCAGAGTACATCATGAGGAATGCTGGGCTGAAGAAGCACAAGCTGGAATCAAGATTGCCGGGAGAAATATCAATAACCTCAGATGTGCAGATGACACCACCCTTATGGCAGAAAGTGAAGAGGAACTCAAAAGTCTCTTGATGAAAGTGAAAGAGGAGAGTGAAAAGGTTGGCCTGAAGCTCAACATTCAGAAATCAAAGATCATGGCATCTGGTCCCATCACTTCATGGGAAATAGATGGGGAAACAGCAGTGTCAGACTTTATTTTTTTGGGCTCCAAAATCACTGCAGATGCTGATTGCAGCCATTAAATTAAAAGACGCTTACTCCTTGGAAGGAAAGTTATGACCAACCTAGATAGCATATTAAAAAGCAGAGACATTACTTTGCCAACAAAGGTCTGTCTAGTCAAGGCTATGGTTTTTCCCGTGGTCATGTATGGATGTGAGAGTTGGACTGTGAAGAAAGCTGATCGCCGAAGAATTGATGCTTTTGAACTGTGGTGCTGGAGAAGACTCTTGAGAGTCCCTTGGACTGAAAGGAGATCCAACCAGTCCATTCTAAAGGAGATCAGTCCTGGGTGTTCATTGGAAGGACTGATGCTAAAGCTGAAACTCCAATACTTTGGCCACCTCATGCGACAAGTTGACTCACTGGAAAAGAGTCTGATGCTGGGAGGGATTGGCGGTGGGAAGAGATGGGGACGACAGAGAATGAGATGGCTGGATGGCATCACCAACTCAATGGACATGAGTTTGAGTAAACTCCGGGAGTTGGTGATGGATAGGGAGGCCTGGCGTGCTGTGATTCATGGGGTCGCAAAGAGTCGGACACGACTGAGCGACTGAACTGAACTGAACTGATGTACAGTATAGATTGCTTATAGTCATTTTCACAATATTAATTCTTCCTACCCAGGAACATGGAATATCTCTCCATCTGTTTTATATCATCTTTGATTTCTTTCATTAGTGTCTTATAATTTTCTGTGTACAGTTCTTTTGTCTCCTTAGGTAAGTTTATTCCTAGATATTTAATTCTTTTTGTTGCAATGGTGAATGGGATTAATCCCTTAATTTCTCTTCCTGATTTTTCATTGTTAGTATATAGAAATGCCAGTGTTTTCTGTGTCTGATTTTGTACCTTGCAACTTTGCTAAATTCACTGATTAGCTCTAGTAATTTTCTGATAACTATCTTTAGGGTTTTCTATGTACAGTGTCATGTCATCTGCAAACAGTGGGAGCTTTGCTTCTTCTTCTCCTATCGGGGACCAGCCTCGATAATGGCGTCGGCGTCAGAGAGAGAGAGAGAGAAAGAGAGAGAGAGAGAGACAGGGGCTGATGATTCCTTGGTTTACGCTGGAAACCAATAAAACCCCAGCACGGGGTTTGCTCTGTTTACGTAGGCCGCAGGTGCCCTCTCGAATCACTGGAGGTACCCCACCAGGGCACCCCCTCGAGTGGGTCTTAGAAGCCCAGGCAGATAAGTAAACTCAGAGGGCCCAGTGCTCCAAGGATCTCAACCAGAAAAAGGAGAATAGAGAAAAGGATGGAAAAAGAGAAAGAACGACATGGGGAGACCAAGCTTCAGTGAGCAAGGCCCAAAACTTTATTTTCCAGTGCTGCTTTTATACCCTAAGTTGTGCACATAAAAAATAGAGAAAGAGAGGTATAGAGTCACGCCAAAATCACGCGGGGTCAGCAGTCTTGACCCTTTTCAGGATCAGGGCTCATTTTTGTATGTCTTGTGATATACAAAAGTTTTGGGTGGTTTACATCATCTTTTGGCCAGGTGGCCTGCTAACAGTTTATGGCCCTCTCTCCTAACAAAGGTTAGTTAGCTAGACAAAGTCTTATATTCTTTTAAGATGATTTTCCTAAAGTCAGGTGCTATACACATGACAAGGTTACATTCCTATAAGGCACAGGTGTAGTGAGCTACAAGAAAGGAATTTATTAACTTAAAATCTGATGTGGTTAAATCAAAGGCTACTACTTATATTCTCTATATGTGATTAATATATTTCCAAGGATACAATAGATAGAGGAAACTTTGCAGCAAGCATTGATTCAACAATGAAATCTTTTTTAGTACTATTCTAATGATTTTAACTTCTTCAACAGATTTCTGTATTTTAGAATATTAGGCTTTCTGTTCTTACATGGCTGGGAGGCTATAAACAGTCACACTCATAGTTATAAGAGCCCGGACAAACTTGTCATGCAAGTTAGAAAGCTATCAGAGGGGCTTGGATTGGAACACTCCTATTAAGCCGAGGAGAACTTTTAAACTACAGCTCTGAATTAATGTTTTCAGAGAAAGGTGGTTGGGGGGAAGCCCCC
Source organism: Moschus berezovskii (assembly GCF_049115385.1). Lineage (NCBI taxonomy): Eukaryota > Metazoa > Chordata > Mammalia > Artiodactyla > Moschidae > Moschus > Moschus berezovskii. Next base: position 45,971,024 of record NC_142469.1, read on the forward strand.
GTAAGTATTAGAAGACTTGGTAAGAGGCGTAAGATAGTAAGGCAGTCAGACTCCGGTTTTCTTTGGGGTAGATGCTCAGGTAAGTCCAGGGGGTTCCTCGAGTCCTGATTAACCTTTGCCCGTCAGGCCTCTTCCCCAGTTGACCTTTGCCACGGGTAGGATTTCCCTCACTGGCTCCCGGCATTCTCCGATCTGGATTCCTTTTATTTTATTTGTTTTTCTTCTCTGACTGCTGTAGCTAGGACTTCCAGAACTATGTTGAATAATAGTTGTGAAAGTGGACACCCTTGTCTTGTTCCTGATCTTAGGGGGAATGCTTTCAGTTTTTCACCATTGAGAATAATGTTTGCTGTAGGCTTATCATATATGGCCTTTGCTATGTTGAGGTAGGTTCCTTCTATGGCCATTTTTTGAAGCGTTTTAATCATAAACGAGTGCTGAATTTTGTCAAAGGCTTCTTCTGCATCTACTGAGATGATCGTATGGTTTATATCTTTCAATTTAACAAGGTGTATCACATTGATTGATTTGCATATTTTAAAAATTAATTATTTATTTGGAGGCTAATAACTTTACAATATTGTAGTGGTTTTTGCCATACATTGACATGAATCAGCCATGGGTGTACATGTGTCCCCCATCCTGAAACCCCTCCTACTTCCCTCCCCATCCCATCCCTCAGGGTCATCCCAGTGCACCGGCCCTGAGCACCTGGTCTCATGCATCAAACCTGGACTGGTGATCTATTTCACATATGATTTGCATATTTTTACGAATCCTTGCATTCCTGGAATAAACCCAGCTTGATCATGGTGTATGAGTTTTTTTGATGTGTTTCTGAATTCTGTTTGCTAAAGTTTTGTTGAGGATTTTTGCATCTGTGTTCATCAGTGATGTTGGCCTGTAGTTTTCTTTTCTGTGCTGTCTTTGTCTGGTTTTGGTATCAGGGTGATGGTGGCCTCGTGAATGAGTTTGGAAGTGTTCCTTCCTCTGCAATTTTTGAAAGAACTTTAAAAGGATAGGCATTAGCTCTTCTTAAATGTTTGATACAATTCTCCTGTGAAGACATCTCGCCCTGAGCTTTTGTTTTTGGGGAGATTTTTGACCACAGCTTCAATTTCAGTGCTTTTAATGGGGTTGTTCATAATTTCTCTTTCTTCCTGGTTCAGTCTTGGAAGATTGAACTTTTCTAAGAATTTGTCCATTTCTTACAGGTTATCCATTTTATTTCCATATAGTTGTTCTTAATAGTCTCTTGCAATACTTTGTATTCTGCATTGTCTGTTGTAACCTCTTCTTTTCCATTTCTAATTTTGTTGATTTGATTCTTCTCTCTCTCTCTTTTTTTTTTTTTTTTGATGAGTCTGGCTAAAGGTTTATCAATTTTGTTTATCTTCTCAAAGAACCAGCTTTTAGTTTTATTAATCTTTACTATTGTTTCTTTCATTTCTTATTTATTTCTGCTCGGATCATTATGATTTCTTTCCTTTTACTGATTTGGGTTTTTTTGGTTCTTCTTTTTCCAGTTTTTTATGTGTAAAGTTAGGTTGTCTATTCAATGTTTTTCTTGTTTCTTGAGGTAGGATTGTATTTCTATAAACTTCCCTCTTAGAACTGCTTTTGCTGCATCCCATAAATTTTGAGTTGTCATGTTTTCATTGTCATTTGTTTCTAGAAATATTTTATTTCCCTTTCTATTTCTTCACTTATCTGTTGGTTATTTAGAAACGTGTTGCTTAATCTCCATGTCTTTGTGTTTCTTATAGTTTTTTTCTTATAATTTATATCTAGTCTCATAGTGTATGGTTGGAGAAAATGCTTGATACAATTTCAATTTTCTTAAAGTTACTGAGGTTTGATATGTGACCCAAGATGTTGTCTATCTTAGAGAATGTTCCATGTGCACTTGAGAAGAAGGTAATGTATTCTGCATTTGGATGGAATGTCCTCTCAGATATCAATGAGATCCATCTTATCTAATGTATCATTAAAACTTGTCCTTCCTTATTAATTTTGTGTTTTGATGATCAGTCCATTGGTGTGAGTGGGGTGTTAAAGTATCCTACTATTGTATTACTGTCAATTTCTCCTTTTATGTCTGTTAGTGTTTGTCTTATGTATTGAGGTGATACTATGTTAGGTGCATAGATATTTACAAGTGTTATGTCTTCTTCTTGGATTGATTCCTTGATCATTATGTAGTGTCCTTCCTGATCTCTTGTAATATTCCTTATTTTAAGGTCTATTTTTATCTGATATGAGGATTGGTACTCCAACTTTCTTTTGCTTCCATTTGCATGGAATATATTTTTCCATTCTCTTTCAGTCTATGTGTGTCTTGAGGTCTGAAGTGGGTTTGTTGTAGACAGCATGTATATGGGTCTTGTTTTTGTATCCATTCAGCCAGTCTGTGTCTTTTGGTTGGAGCATTTCATCCATTTTCATTTAAAGTAATTATTGATATATATGTTCCTATTGCCATTTTCTTAATTGTTTCAGGTTAATTCTGTAGATCTTTTTCTTCTCCTGTATTTCTTGACTACATAAGTCCCTTTAATATTTATTGTAAAGCTGGTTCGGTAGTACTGAATTCTCTTAACTTTTGCTTGTCTGAAAAGCTTTTATTTCTCCATCAATTTTGAATGAGATCCTTGCTGGGTACAGTAATCTTGGTTGTAGATTTTCCCTTTCAGTATAAAAAGCAGAGACATTACTTGTCAACCAAGGTCTGTCTAGTCAAAGCTATGGTTTTTCTAGCAGTCAGGTATGGATGTGAGTGTTGGACTATCAAGAAAGCTGAGCACCAAAGAACTGATGCTTTTGAGCTGTGGTGTTGGAAAAGATTCTTGAGAGCCCCTTGGACTGCAAGGGGATCCAACCAGTCCATCCTAAAGGAATTCAGTCCTGAATAGTCATTGGAAGGACTGATGGTGAAGCTGAAACTCCAGTACTTTGGCCATCTGATGCGAAAAACTGACTCATTTGAAAAGACCCTGATGCTGGTAAAGATTGAGGGCAGGAGGAGAAGGGGACGACAGACGATGAGATGGCATCACCAACTCAATGGACATGAGTTTGAGTAAACTCTGGGAGTTGGTGATGGACAGGGAGGCCTGGTGTACTGCAGTCCATTGGGTCGCAAAGAGTTGGACATGACTGAGCGACTGAACTGAATTTTAAATATATCCTGCCATTCCCTTCTGGCCAGCAGAGTTTCTGCTGAAAGACCAGCTGTTAAGTGTATGGGGTTTCCCTTGTATGTTACTTGTTGCTTCTCCCTTGCTGCTTTCAATATTCTTTCTTTGTGTTTAGTCTTTTGTTAGTTTGATGAGTATGTGTCTTGGCATGTTTCTCCTTGGATTTATACTGTATGGGGCTCTTTGTGCCTCTTGGACTTGATTGACAATTTCCTTTTCCATGTTGGGGAAATTTTCAACTATAATCTCTTCAAAAATTTTCTTATACCCTTTCTTTTTCTCTTATTCTTGGACCCCTATAATTTGAATGTTCGTGTGTTTGATATTGTCCTTGAGGTCTCTGAGACTATCCTCCGTTCTTTTCATTCTTTTTACTTTATTCTACTCTTCAAAAGTTATTTCCACCATTTTATTTTCCAGCTCACAGATTCATTCTTTTGCTTAAGATATTCTGCTATTGATACCTTCTACAGTACTCTTGCCTGGAAAATCCCATGGATGGAGGAGCCTGGTAGGCTGCAGTTCATGGGGTCGCTAGGAGTCGGACATGACTGAGCGACTTCACTTTCACTTTTTCCTTTCATGCATTGGAGAAGGAAATGGCAACCCACTCCAGTGTTCTTGCCTGGAGAATCCCAGGGACGGCGGAGCCTGGTGGGCTTCCGTCTGTGGGGTCGCACAGAATCGGACACGACTGAAGCGACTTAGCAGCAGCAGCAGAGTATTTTTAATTGTGTTGTTTGTCTGTGTATGTTTATTCTTTAATTCTTTAGGTCTTTGTTAATAGATTCTTGCATTTTTTCCACTTTGTTTTCAAGGTTTTTGATCATCTTTACTATCATTCTAAATTCTTTTTCAGGTAGTTTGCCTATTTCCTCTTCATTTATTTTGGAGAAGAAATGGTAACCCACTCCAGTATTCTTGCCTGGAGAATCCCATGGATGGAGAAGCCTAGTAGGTCGCAAAGAGTCGGACACGACTAAGCGGCTTGACTTCACTTCTTCATTTATTTGGACTTCTGTGTTTCTAGTTTGTTCCTTCATTTGTGTAGTATTTCTCTGCCTTTTCATTATTTTTTTTTTAACTTATTATGTTTGAGGTCTCCTTTTCCCAGGCTCCAAGGTTGAATTCTTTCTTTCTTTTGGTTTCTGCCCCCCTAAAGTTGGTCCAGTGGTTTGTGTAAACTTCATATAGGGTGAGATTTGTGCTGAGTGTTTGTCTGTTTGTTTTTCCTCTGATGGGCAAGGCTGAGTGAGGTGGTAATCCTGTCTGCTGATGATTTGTTTTGTTTTGTTGGTTTTGTTTTATTTTTGTTTTGTTTGTTGTTTAGATGAGGTATCCTGCACAAGTAGGTGTGCTGCTTGTGGTTGGGTGATGCTGGGTCTTTATTCAACTGGTTTCCTTTGTGGAGTTCACACTATTTGATACTCCCTAGACGAGTTGACTCACTGGAAAAGACTCTGATGCTAGGAAAGGTTGGGGGCGGGAGGAGAAGGGGACGACAGAGAATGAGATGGCTGGGTGGCATCACCGACTCTGTGGACATGAGTTTGAGTGAACTCCGGGAGTTGGTGATGGACAGGGAGGCCTGGCGTGCTGTGATTCATGGGGTCACGGAGAGTCGGACACGACTGAGCGACTGAACTGAACTGAACTGAACTGAAGGGTTAGTTCTCTGGTAGTCTAGGGAGAGAGTCAGTGCTCCCACTCCAAAGGCTCAGGGCTGATCTCTGCTCAGGAATGAAGATTCCACAAGTGGTTTGTTATGGCATTCAGTTCAGTTCAAGATTAAAACAAATATCCAAAAACAAGAAATCAAAGATGAACCTGAGACAAATGGCAGTTACAAAATTAAGCAAATAATAATTAAAATAATGGATATACACATATACGTATACACCCATGAGCAAAGAGAAAACAGTTCGACAAAAATAAAATACAGTAGAATGTCCTGGCGAATAAAGTAAATCAAAAATTATATTTAGTTAAGAACAAAACTAACTAAAGCAAAAACTTACTAAAGCAAGGTGCCAAATGGGGAATAAAGCAATGAAAACAAAACTAACAAATATGTTGTGAGGAAAGGAAACAAGAAAGAAAGAATTGATATGTGAAGTTAAATAGAGGTAGATGAAGAAGATTATATACATTAAAGATTAACTGCAAAGGGAAAATAATAGGAAAGACAAAGAAAGGCATAAATGTAGAAAAATATAATAGGTTTTTATTTTTTTATTTTTTTTTTATTTTTTTCTAAAAAAGAATTTTATTAAAAAAGCACAAATGCAAAGAAATGAACAGACGAAAACTTATGCGTCGAACCTGGACTGGTCACTTATGATAATATACATGCTACAATTCCATTCTCCCCAATCATTCCACCTTTACCCTCTCCCACAGAGTCCCAAAGACTGTTCTAAATCCCTATGTCTCTTTTGCAGTCTCTTATACAGGGTTCAGGTTACCATTTTTCTAAATTCCATATATATGCGTTAATATACGGTATTGATGTTCTTCTTTCTGGCTTACTTCACTCTGTATAATTGGCTCCAATTTCATCCACCTCATTAAAACTGATTCAAATGCATTCTTTTTGATGGCTGAGAAATACTCCATTGTGTATATGTACCAAAGCTTTCTTATCCATTCATCTGCAGATGGACATCTAGGTTGCTTCCATGTCCTGGCTATTATAAACAGTGCTGCAATGAACATTGGAGTACATGTGTCTCTTTCAATTCTGGTTTCCTCGGTGTGTATGCCCAGGAGTGTGATCGCTGGATCATATGACAGTTCTATTTCCAGTTTTCTGAGGAATCTCCACACTGTTCTCCATAGTGGCTGTACTAGTTTGCATTCCCACCAACAGTGTAAGAGGGTTCCCTTCTCTCCACACCCTCTCCAGCACTTATTGCATGTAGACTTTTGGATAGCAGCCATTCTGACTGGTGTGAAATGGTATCTCATTGTGGTTTTGATTTGCATCTCTCTGATTATGAGGGATGTTGAGCATTTTTTCATGTGTTTATTAGCCATCTTTATGTCTTCTTTGGAGAAATGTCTGTTTAGTTCTTTGGCCCATTTTTTGATTGGGTCACTTAGTTTTCTGGAATTAAGCTGCAGGAGCTGCTTGTATAATTTGGAGATTAATCCTTTATCAGTTGCTTCATTTGCTATTATTTTCTCCCATTCTGAAGGCTGTCTTCTCACCTTGCTTAGAGTTTCCTTTGCTGTGCAGAAGCTTTTGATTTTAATTAGGTCCCATTTGTTTATTTTTGCTTTTATTTCCAATATTCTGGGAGGTGGGTCTTGGAGGATCCTGCTGTGATTTATGTCGGAGAGTGTTTTGCCTACGTTCTCCTCTAGGAGTTTTATAGTTTCTGGTCTTACATTTAGATCTTTAATCCATTTTGAGTTTATTTTGGTGTATGGTGTTAGGAAGTGTTCTAGTTTCATTCTTTTACAAGTGGCTGACCAGTTTTCCCAGCACCACTTGTTAAAGAGACTGTCTTTTCTCCATTTTATATTCTTGCCTCCTTTGTCGAAGATAAGGTGTCCATAGGAGCGTGGGTTTATCTCTGGGCTTTCTATTTTGTTCCATTGATCTATATTTCTGTCTTTATGCCAGTACCATACTGTCTTGATGACTGTGGCTTTGTAATAGAGCCTAAAGTCTGGTAGGTTAATTCCCCCAGTTCCATTCTTCTTCCTCAAGATTGCTTTGGCTATTCGAGGTTTTTTGTATTTCCATACAAATTGTGAGATTATTTGTTCTAGTTCTGTGAAAAATATTGTTGGTAGCTTGATAGGGATTGCATTGAATGTATAAAAAAAGAAAACTATAGGCCAATATCACTGATGAACATAGATGCAAAAATCCTTAACAAAATTCTAGCAATCAGAATCCAACAACACATTAAGAAGATCATACATCATGACCAAGTGGGCTTTATCCCAGGAATGCAAGGATTCTTCAATATCCGCAAATCAATCAACGTAATACACCACATTAACAAACTGAAAAATAAAAATCATATGATTATCTCAATAGATGCAGAGAAAGCCTTCGACAAAATTCAACATCCATTTTTGATAAAAACTCTCCAGAAAGTGGGAATTGAAGGGACATACCTCAACATAATAAAAGCTATATATGACAAACCCACAGCAAACATTATCCTCAATGGTGAAAAACTGCAAGCATTTCCCCTAAAGTCAGGAACAAGACAAGGGTGCCCACTCTCACCACTACTATTCAACATAGTTCTGGAAGTTTTGGCCACAGCAATCAGAGCAGAAAAAGACATAAAAGGAATACAAATTGGAAAAGAAGAAGTAAAGCTTTCACTGTTCGCTGATGACATGATCCTCTACACAGAAAACCCTAAAGACTCTACCAGAAAACTACTAGAGCTAATCAATGATTACAGCAAAGTTGCAGGATATAAAATCAACACACAGAAATCCCTTGCATTCCTATACACTAATAATGAGAAAATAGAAAGAGAAATTAAGGAAACTATTCCATTCACTGTTGCAATGAAAACAATTAAATACTTAGGAATATATCTACCTAAGGAAACAAAAGACTTGTACATAGAAAACTATAAAACACTAGTGAAAGTAATCAAAGAGGACACGAATAGATGGAGAAATATACCGTGTTCGTGGATTGGAAGAATAAATATTGTAAAAATGAGTATACTACCCAAAGTAATTTATACATTCAATGCAATCCCTATCAAGCTACCAATAGGTTTTTTAAAAAATTAAAAATATAAAGAGAAAAGAAAACAGGGAAAAAGAAAACTTCACAGAACTGCAAAAGCCCAATGGAGAGGCAGAGGTTTATAACAGCAAGATGAATATACATATATACATATACACCCATAAGCAGAATCAAAACAGTCCAACAAAAATAAAGTATAATAGATCGACCCAGCGAACAAGGGAAACCAAAAATTATATCTACCAGAATAAAAACTAACTAAAGCACAAACTGGAAAACAGAACTAGAGCAAGGTACCAATTGGGGAATAAAGCAATGAAAATAAAACTAACAAATATGTTGAGAAGAAAGAAAAGAAAGAAAGAATATACATGCAAAGTTAAATAGAGGTAGATAAAGAAGATTTATATACATTAAAGATTAACTGCAAGGGTAAAAGATGGTAGGAAAAGCAAACAATTGAATAAATGTAGAAAAAATAATAATAGGTTTAAACAATTCAAAATTAAAAAAAAAAAAAAGCAAACTCCACAAAACTGCAAAAGCCCAACCCAGAGGCAGAGGTTTATAACAGCAATAAAAAATGTGACTGAGAAAAAAAAAACTCAGAAGCCTAATTAGATTTCATAGTGCCAATAAAATCAACAACTACAACAGAGGGGGAAAAAAAAGAAAAAAGAAAAAATCCAAAAGAATCTACAGAGTAAGTCAAAACATAAGAATAATAGATGTTTCTCTTGAGTCACTACTGTCAGAGTCCTTTCCGTCATTGGGAGTCACAGTCCACCTCACCTCCCTAGGATGCCCTTCAATACTGTGCTGATCACTGGACCTGCTGCAGGGGCAGCTCAGATTCTAATCTTGTCCACTCCTATGTGCTTTTACCTCCAATGTCCACAGCTATAAGAACTAGTGTGGGAGTGGTCAATGACCTTTCATATATATTCCATAGACACAGAGGTCTGCCTAGTTGATCATGTGGATTTATTCTGAATCTTATACAGCTGGTGGGAAGGTTTTGGGTCTTCTTCCTAAGCCACACTGTCCCTGGGTTTCAATTGTGGTTTTATTTCCACTTCTGCATGTGGGTAATCCATTGGGGTTTGTTCCTGAGACTGCCCTGGAGGACTTGGGTTTGCAAGGTGTGGAGGTGGTGCAACTGCTTGGGTTGTAGGGGTTCTGGCAGCACCAGGTACTCAGGAGAGTTGGCGGCTAGGGCAGCAGGAAATACAGTGCTGTAGAAGGGTATGGCAACCAGTACTGGCCAATACACTCCGTATTTTTGCCTGGAGAAACCCCCTCCTTGACAGAGAAGCCTGGCAGGCCACAGTCTACAGGGTCGCAAAGTCAGACACTACCGAAGCAACCCTGCATGCATAGATGCAAGGCTTTTTTTGCCTGTGGCAGCTCTGCCCCAGTAAGTGTTGAGCATGAAGGTGGTGCAGCTGCTTGGGTAGTGGGGACTCTGGCGGCACCAAATGTGCAGGGACATGGACTGTCTCTGCCACAGGAGTTATGGCCCTATCAGTCTTTTTTCGAGCCTCTTGTAGCTGGTGAACAGAAGGCCTCTTTGGCCAGTTTTTCTCCATAGCTCCACCTGTTCAGGCACTTAGAGGGCTCCCTTGCCTGGGGTCCTTCTCTGTTGTTTGGTGCATCAGGCACATAGAGGGAGCCCCCCAGGCTGGGTTCCTACTCTACAGATTGGCCCATCAGGCACTTGAAGGGGCACCCTGAGTGGGGTCTTACTCTGCAGTTCAGCGCATCAATCACTTAAAGGAGCACCTGGGTAATTCAGCCTACTCACTGAACTCTGTAGTTCAGTGCCCTCAGGTGCATTTGATGGGCCAGCCTCTCTATTGTTCAGCTGTGGATGCTGGCATGTGGGGAGAGAGAGGCTATGGTGATGGCTCCACCACCTATGCATGACTTAGCAGTATCACCTTGCTTCCTTGGATGCCCGCCTTTCCTCCAACAGGCAATTCCCATCACAATCTCCTCCCTTACCTCCCCTTGATCCATCTCTCCAAAGTCAACAGCAGCCTTCTCCCTGGGATCGCTCCACACTTCCCGAACTCTAGCTCCCAGCTGCTGCACCTTCCAGGGGACCCTCATCCCTGTCCTGGGTATATAGGACTGCAGCAAGGACTGTCTGATTCTCATTCCATTTAGGCTACCACAGATCAGCTGTTCCACTCTCAGCCTTAAATGTTTCTCCTCTGACTCAGACAATTGCCCCGATGACTGGACCCCTGCTTCCATTCCACACTCCCCCCGCCCCCACCACCGAGGACAGGTCCAGTCCTACTAACACTCCTGTTTTCCCGCTAGTTCCTTCATCCTATCAAGTTTTGCGTGGTTCTATATATTCTTTTCCTCTGGTCAGATACTCCTGTCCGCTCTCAGCTGGTGTTCTGCATGTACTTCTGTGTCTGAAGGTGTATTCCTGATGTTTATCTGTGGAGAAAGATATACTCCACGTCCACCTACTCCTCCGCCATTTTGTTCTCAAGGTGGATTCTTTGACTGGTTTGTTCTTGCTGTCTAAGGGACTCAGGAGTCTTCTCTAGCACCACAGTTTGAAAGCATCAATTCTTTGCTGCTCAGCCTTCTTTATGGACCAACTCTCACATCTGTACTTGACTACTGGAAAATCACAGCTTTCACTATATGGATCTTTGTTGGCAAAGAGATGTCTCTGTTTTTTAATATGCTGTCTAGGTCTTTCATAGCTTTTCTTCCAAGGAGCAAGCACCTTTTAATTTCATGGCTGCAGTCACAGTCCACATTGATTTTGGAGCCCACTGTTTCCATTTTCCCCCATCTATTTGCCATGAAATGATAAGACCATATGCCAAGATCTTAGCTTTTTGAATGCTGAGTGTCAAGCCAGCTTTTTCACTGTCTCCTTCACCCTCATCAAGAAGCTCTTTGTTTCTCTTCATTTTCTGCCATTAGAGTGTTACCATCTGCATATCTGAGGTTGTGATATTTCTCCTGGCAATCTCGAGTCCAGTTTGTCATTTATCTAGCCTGGCATGATGTACTCTGCATATAAGTAAATAGGATGACAATACACAGCCTTAATGTACTCTTTTCCCAGTTTGGAACCAGTATATTTTTCCAAGTGTGGTTTTAACTGTTGCTTCTTGATCTGCATACAGGTTTCTCAAGAGACAGGTAAGTTAGTCCAGTATTCTCATCTCTTTAACAATTTTCTACAGTTTCTTGTGATCCACACAGTCAAAGGCTTTAGTGTAGTCAATTAAGCAGAAGTCAATTTTTTTTTAATTCCCTTGCTTTTTCTGTAATCCAATGATGTTGGCAATTTGATTTCTGGTTCCTTTGCCTTTTCTAAATCAAGGTTGTACATCTGGAAGTTCTTGGCTCACACACTAATGAAGCCTAGCCTGAAGGATTTTTTCCCCTAGCATCTTTGGCAAGCTACTTAAAAAAAATTTAACTGAAGGATAATTGCTTCACAGTATTGTGTTGGTTTCTGCCATACATCAACATCAATCAGCCACAGGTATACCATATGTCCCCTCCCTCTTGAACCTCCTGCCCACCTCCCACCCCTTCCCACTCCTCTTAGGCTGTTACAGAGCCCTGATTTTAGTTCCCACTGGCTATCATATTGCAAATTCCCATTGACTATTTTACATATGGTAGTGTATATGTTTCTATGCTACACGCCCCACTCCTCCCACCCTCTCCTTCCTCTCCCCAGCCTACGTCCATAAGTCTGTTCTCTCTGTCTGTCTCTCCACTGCTGCCCTGCAAATAAAGTTCACTAGTACCATCTTTCTAGATTCCATGTATATATATATGCATTAACATGTGATATTTTTCTCTTACTGACTTCACTCTCTAGAATAGGCTCTAGCTTCATCTATCTCATCAGAACTGACTCAAATGCATTCCTTTTATGGCTGAGTAATATTCCATTGTATATATGTACCATAGCTTCTTTATCCATTCATCCATCAGTGGACATCTAGGTTGCTTCCATGTCCCAGCTATTGTACATAGTGCTGCAGTGAACATTGGGGTACATGTGTCTTTTTCAGTTTTGGTTTCCTCAGATTATATGCCTAGTAATTGGATTATTGTAGTTTTATTCCTAGTGTTTAGAGGAATCTCTATACTGCTTCCAAAGTGGCTGTATAAATTTACATTCTCACCAACAGTACAAGAGGGTTCCCTTTTCTCCACACCCTCTTCAGCATTTATTGGTTTTTTGATGATGGCCATTCTGGCAGGTGAGAAGTGATATCTCATCATAGTTTGATTCACATTTTTCTAATAACGAGTGATGTTGAGCATCTTTTCATGTGTTTATTAGCTATCTATATGTTGTCTTTGGAGAAATGTCTGTTTAGGCCTTTGCCCACTTTTTGATTGTGTTGTGTTGTTTGTTTTTCTGGTATTGAGTTTTATGAGCTGCTTGTATATTTGGAAATTAATCCTTTATCAGTTATTTCCTTTGCTATTATTTTCTCCTATTCTGAGGGATGTCTTTTCACTTTGCTTTTTCCTTTGCTGTGCAAAAGATTTCAAGTTTAATTAGGTCCTACCTGTTTATTTTTGTTTTTACTTCCATTACTCTGGGAAGTAGGTCTTCGAGGATCTTGCTATGATTTATATCACACAGTGTTCTGACTATGTTTTCCTCTAAGAGTTTTATAGTTTCTGGTCTTACATTTAGGTCTTTAATCCATTTTGAGTTTATCTTTGCGTAATATATTAGGAAGTGCTCTAATTTCATTCTTTTAATGCAGCTGTCCAGTTCTCCCAGCACCACTTATTAAAGAGACTATCTTTTCCCCATTGTATATTCTTGCCTCTGTTGTCAAACATAAGGTGCCCATTGGTGCGTGGTTTTATCTCTGGGCTTTCTATCTTCTTCCATTGATCTATATTTCTGTTTCTGTGCCAGTACCATACTCTCTTGATGACTGTAGCTTTGTAGTATAGTCTGAAGTCAGGAAGGATTTTTCCTCCAGTTCTATTCTTCTTTCTCAATATTACTTTGGATATTCAGAGTCTTTTGTGTTTTCATATAAATTGTGAACTTTTTTATTCTAGTTCTGTGAAAAATGCCATTGGTAATTTGATAGAGATTGCATTGAATCTACAGATTGCTTTTGGTAGTATAGCATTTTCACAATATTCTTCCCACCCAGGAGCATGAACTCTCTCTCCATCTGTTTATGTCACCTTTGATTTCTTTGATCAGTGTCTTAATCGTTTTCTGTATACAGCTCTTTTGTCTCCTGGATTGCTTGCCCAGTCGTGTCTAACACTTTGTGACCCCAGAGACTGCAGCATGCCAGGCCTTCCTGTCCCTCAGCATCTCCCAGCGTTTGCTCAAGTTCATGTACATTGTATTGGTGATGCCATCCAGTCATCTCACGCTCTGCTGCCCTCTTCTCCTTAGGTAGGCTTACTCCTAGGTATTTTATTCTTTTTGTTGCAATGGTAAATGGGATTGGTTCTTTAATTTCTCTTTCTTGTTTTCCATTGATAGAGTATAGGAATCCTAATGATTTCCGTGTACTGATATTGTATCCTGCAACTTCACTAAATTCACTTATTAGCTCTAGTAATTTTGGGAAAATATCTTTCAAGTTTTCTATGTGTAGTATCACGTCATCTTCAAACAGGGAGAGTTTACTTCTTATCCAAGCTGGTGGTGGTGTTCTTTCGCTCAGTCATGTCCGACTCTTTGCAACCCCATGGACTGCAACACACCAGGCTTTACTGTGTGCTGTCCTTCACTGTCTCCCAGAGTTTGCTCAAACTCATGTCCATTGAGTCAATGATGCCATGCAGTCATCTCATCCTCTGTTGCCCTCTTCTTCTCCTGCCTTCGATCATTCCCAGCATCAGGGTCTTTTCTAATCAGTTGGCTCTCCCACCATGTGGCCACAGTATTGGAGTTTCAGTTTCAGCATCAGTCCTTCCAATGAATATTCAGGGTTGATTTCCTTTAGAACTGACTGGTTTATCCTTCTTGTTCTCCAAGGGACTCTCAAGAGTCTTCTCCAGAACCATAGTTCAAAAGTATCCATTCTTTGGCACTCATCTTCTTTATGGTTCAACTCTCACATCCATACTAATAGATGTGACTAATGGAAAAACCATAGCTTTGACTATACAGACCTTTGCTGGCAAAGTGATATCTCTTCTTTTGAATTCACAGTCTAAGTTTGTCATAACTTTTCTTCCAAGAAGTAAATGTCTTTTAATTTCATGGCTGCAGTCACTGTCCTCAGTGATTTTGGACCTCAAGAAAATAAAGTCTGTTACTGTTTCCATTTTTTCCCCATCTATTTGCCATGAAGTGATGGGGCTGGATGCCATGATCTTTGTTTTTTGAATGCTGAGTTTTAAGCCAGCTTTTCCACTCTCCTCTTTTATCCTCATCAAGAGGCTCTTTAGTTCCTCTTTGCTTTCTGTCATTAGGGTGGTGTCATCTGCATATCTGAGGTTATTGATGTTTTTCCTAGCAATCTTGATCCCAACTTGACTTCATCCAGCCCAGCATTTTGCATAATGCACTCTGCATGTAAGATAAATGAGCAGGGTGACAATATAGAGCCTTAACATACTGCTTACCCAACTTGGATCCAGTCCATTGTTGTCTGGTTCTAACTGTTGCTTCTTAACCAGCATATATGTTTCTTAGGAGGCAGGTAAGGTGGTCTGGTGTTCCCATCTCTTTAAGAATTTTCCACATTTTGTTGTGATCCACACAATCAAAGGCTTTAGCGTAGTCAATGAAGCAGATTTTTTGTTTTTGGAATTCTCTTGCTTTTTCTATAATCCAAAAATGTTGGCAATTTGATATGTAGTTCCTCTGCCTTTTCTAAATCCAGCTTGTACATTCTTGGTTCATGTACTGTTGAAACCTAGCTTAAAGGATTTTGAGCATTACCTTGCTAGTATGTGAAATGAGTGCAATTGTGTGATAGTTTGAAAATTCTTTGGCAATGCCCTTCTTTGGTATTGGAAGGAAAACTGATCTTGCCCAGTCCTGTGGACACTGCTGAGTTTTCCAAATTTGCTGGCATATTGAGTGCAGCACTTTAACAACATCATCTTTTAGGTTTTGAAATAGCTTAACTGGAGTTCTACCACCTGCATTAGCTTTGTTTGCAGTAATGCTTCTTAAGGCCCACTTCACACTCGAGAATGTCTGGCTCTAGGTGAGTGACCACACCATTGTGGTTATCAAGGTCATTAAGAACTTTTCTGTTTATTCTTGCCACCTCTTCTTAATATCTTCTGCTTCTGTTAGGTCCCTACCATTTCTGTCCTTTATTGTGCCCATCTTTGCATGACTTTATTTTTTGGGGCTCCAAAATCACTGCAGATGCTGACTGCGGCCATGAAATTAAAAGACGCTTACTCCTTGGAAGGAAAGTTATGACCAACATAGACAGCATATTAAAAAGCAGAGACATTACTTTGCCAACAAAGGTCTGTCTAGTTAAGGCTATGGTTTTTCCAGTAGTCATGTATGGATGTGAGAGCTGGACCATAAAGAAAGCTGAGAGCCAAAGAACTGATGCTTTTGAACTGTGGTGTTGGAGAAGACTCTTGAGAGTCCCTTGGACTGCAAGGAGATCCAACCAGTCCATCCTAAAGGAAATCAGCCCTGAATGTTCATTGGAAGGACAGATGCTGAAGCTGAAACTCCAATACTTTGGCCACCTGATGCGACGAGTTGACCCACTGGAAAAGTGTCTGATGCAAAGAACTGACTCATTGGAAAAGACCCTGATGCTGGGAAAGAGTGAAGGCAGGAGGAGAAGGGGACAACAGAAGATGAGATGGTTGGATGGCATCACCGACTCAATGGACATGAATTTGAGTAAACTCTGGGAGTTAGTGATGGACAGGGAGGCCTGGCGTGCTGCAGTCCATGGGGTCGCAGAGTCAGACATGACTCAGTGACTGAACTGAACTGATACAGAGAACAAACATACAAGTACACGGTATGTCCACCCTGACTGGTCATCAAATATCAAATCATGTAATGCAGCTACTTACTGCAAATGCTATACAGAGGAACACAGTTTTAATGTTTTATTTTGATGTAATTTTATATTTATTGAAGTTCAAAGAACTTGTGTTTTGCTCTTTTCCAGATTTACCAATTGTTAATATTTTGCTTCATTTGCTTTATCATGTGTTCTTTTTTCCTGAACCACTGGAGAGCACTTTGTTGACATCTTGTCACTTTATCTAGAAATATTTCAGTGTTTATTCCCTAAGAACAAGGGCTTTCAAAATAAATTTTTATCAACACATCAAGTTAACATAAAAACCATCAGAATAAATTTTAAGAAGTGCTAACTACAAAGAAAAACACTCTGCCTTCGTTTCACACAGGAGGAAAATCTGGACCTGTTTTGCTTACTGTGATATTCCCAGACCTGTCATAGGGCCTGGCATAGAGCAGGCTTTTTTTTTTTAGAGTCATTTATTTATATTTGGCTGCTTCGGGTCTTCATTGCTGAGTGTGGGCTTTCTCTAGTTGCTGTGGTTGCAGGGGAGCTACTGTTTGTTGTAGTGTGCAGAGCCGGCTTCTCCTGTTGCGGATCACGGGCTCCAGGGCACGGGCTCAGCAGTTTTGGCACACAGGTTTAGCTGCTGTGCCGCATGTGGGATCTTTTGGACCAGGGGTCGAACCTGTGTCCCCTGCACTGGCAGGTAGATTCTTAACCAACTGACCACCAGGGAAGCCCCACATCAGGTCTTCAATAAATACTGTTAACATCTAAAAGTGATGGTGTGATACTAACATAACAACATTTCTAAGCAAAGTATTTCTAAAATAAGGCAAAGACAATGACAGCAAAATATTCAGTCATTTCTTTATTATTAATACCAATGATTAGTAATTAACCAGTTATAAAAAGAGTAAAAGCCTTCCGATATAAAGGACTAATAGGAAATTACCTTTTTAAGATGAGACAAACAGGTTAGAATGTAAGTAAGTGGGACTTCGGTCCCCCTGCAGGGACCTGCTCTCTCCTCATAGGTAGCGGTTCCTGATGTATTCTCGGTACATGGAGGTGTCTTCTTTCCCCAGGGGTTGCATGATACCTTGACTGGCCTGGATGTGGGCATGGAAGATCTCTGTAGACTTTCTGTCTACTTTTGGAGGCTGAACCTCATAGATGTTGTCTTGGGAGAAAGCGGAGATGGGTGTTCTGTAGAAAAGAAGGGAGGACAGAGCCACATTAAAGAAAAGACCACAGGGACCTGTGACCTCAAGAGAACTTGAGAGTCACTGACCTTGAACGAGTGAACTCAGCAACAAGCAGTGGTAGTGACCTCTTGGCTGGCTTCCTCCCCTGCATGGAGGACAGCAAGAACAGTGCCTGCCCAGGGAGCTTTCTCCTTGTGGGTGGGCCCCCCACCTCTGTTCCTGCAGCTCTGAGAACACTCATGTCTGTGTGCCCATCTGCCTCTCTCCTAGGACTCAAGTAACTTTAAGTGGGGGCTGGACAGACTTTTTGCTCCCTTTTCCTGGTATCTGGTATGTACCCAGTAGTTTGATTTCTTTACGGAAGACTTAGGAGGTAATCAGTGAAGTAGGGGATACTAATGATTTCTACCTCACACACTGATGGCAGGAGTAAATGAGTTTATATCAGTAAAGTTCTCCCTTAGCCTAGTGCCTGGCACACTATTAGTGCTCAGTAATAGTAAACTGTTGTTAACAATTACTGGAGCATAATTCCTTACCTGCAGTTCTGAAATCCTCAAAGCTGTGGTAACCAAACATGACTTTGCCAGCAAAACCTGACCCAATTGAAACTCATCTGGTGGTACAACATGCAACAGTCATCCCATTTCATGTGAATATTATCAGCCTCAGATCATGCAGGGGATGTTCTTATAAGATTGCTAACAACCCCCAAATTCTGAATTCTAAAACACATCTGGCTTTAGGCTTTTTAGATGAAAAGTTGGAAATCTGTAATAGGCAGCTTCCTTCCTTTCTGGGGTGATTTGAAAAGCACTCAAGAACCTCTCAATTCAAAAGCACCCCTCTATTCCTGCCCCACCTAGCCTGCCATAGTGCTCAAAATTTCCATCCACCCTTGCGGAAGGCACTGTCTCCAAAAAAGACCTTGTCAAAGTGTAGCTGGGTGCCTGACACATCCTTAGTTCATTGCAGTGCGAACACCTGCTAGTTACTACCTCTTTGGCTGGGGGCAGGCCCTCTAGGAATGAGTCAACCACCGAATCAGGTGTGCTGCAGAGTGAGTGTGCATGGAAGGTCAAGATGAGGCCATGGGTAGGCGAGGATGCTAAGCGAGACCTTGTGAGGGACTGGGGTACAATGACAACACACTCCACCACTTAGCCCAGGGCTGGCCCTGCAGGGGGAAGGGATAGTTCTCCACTTCAGGGTACTAAGATAACAGAGAAAACATCTGGAGAATCTGTTCTGCTGAGCTGGGACCTCAGCCATGCTCATGCACATCTTATCAGGGGAGTAGAAAGGCATCCCACATGTCTGGCTATTTAGTTAGCTGGGACCCTTACCCTTGGAGCTGGGGCAGGGAGGCAGGATTCCCTGCAGTCAGAAGCAGAAATGAACCTCAGACACAGCTAGGTCTGTACTTGCAATGTCAGCATTTTGTGGGACACTAGGCAGGTGCAGTGAGTGACACAAAGTCGGAGACAAGAGTTGTACAGTAAAGCCAAACTTGGGTCTTTCTTACCTAGGGCTTCCCTGATGGCTCAGATGGTAAAGAGTCTGCCTGCAGTGTGGGAGACCCAGAATCGACCCCTGGGTCAAGAAGATCCCTTGGAGAAGGAAATGGCAACCCACTCCAATATTCTTGCCTGGAAAATCCCATGAACAGAGGAGCCTTCAGGGCCACAGTGCATAGGGTCTCAAAGAGTAGGACATAACTGACTGACTTTATTCTCTCTTTCTTACTCTTCTAAAAAAGTCACAGTATCCCCCTGTACTTTGCCTTTAGAAAACTAACACAACCTGCCATGGCTGGAGACTCTGCTTAAAAATGGCTTTGAAATAAAATATAACTCAAAGCGGAATGTGCTTTCTGGAAGTCAACCTCAACTGTTTGACCTCGGGGGTAACATAGTTAAACTCAAATTTGGTAAATGGTTTATGAAATACTCCCATTTTTCCAAAGCACTATAATAATTTCACATAATCTTAGACTATATCCTTACGTAAGAAAATAAAAACCAAAGGATATAGTGATTTACTTAAAAAAAAAAGGCCAAGGTGAAAGAATCTTGAGATGTCTGAATCTCAGTTTGAAAGCCAGCTTAGCAGCAGTGCTTTTCTTCAAAATATAAGTTAGTTATTGAAATATCTGTGGTTAACATGAGGAATAATTGGATGATTAATATGTGAACTCTTCTCCCTTTTCCCTCACAAAAACAGAGCAACTCCTCAGTCATTTAGACAATTCAAAACAAGATGCTAAAATCTTTTAACAGTTGATAATATTCAAGGTCAAGCCATTTTAACCTGAACCCTTAAAAAGGGGTTCCATTAGTGGTTTTAGAGATTGCCATCAAAGTGCCAGTCACAGCAACACCTCCTGTACCACACCATCCACACCTGTCTAGCATCTACATCCTCCATTTTACAGACGAGACACTTGAAGTCAGTTTAAAAATGGAATTAATGGTTTCTGTGCTTTGAAGCCAGACCTTTGCCTGGAACCCTGTGTACATTAACCAAGAGCTTTCTGGCAGGCATCACACCAGAGAGGTACCATCTGGGAACCAAACCTTAATGCAAGTGAGAAAGAGAGAATCCAGGTCATTGTTTTGTCCTTCAGAAGCTCAGCCGAGTACCCGGTTGGGCAGGCTGGAGGGACAGCAGCAGAGCCAGGTCAACCATGAATGGAGCCACGGAACAGCCGCTTCCACCCAGTGCCTAGGGTTTCTTACCAGGAGTCCTCACTCTACTTCTCAGTAAACGGGATCACTGCCATGTGGAATCATAAAAAATGCATTACAAAGACTGGAAATATGAAATGTCCAACCTCAGCTTATAATGGCATCAGACTGAGTGGTAGGTAGGGCTCCAGCACTACCTCAGTGTGGTTTCAAAACAATGTAGGGAGTTAGAAAATGCACCAATCAGCCCTTTTGTCTTTTTCATTCAGACAAGATTCAAAGTCTATATTATACAATGAAACTGTAATGTTAGAATGTTTATTATTGGATTTAGCCAGAAAGAAGCTTAAGACATATCCAATACTTTTGGCACGATCAGTAAGAGGAACAGGAAGAAAGGGATTTACAAAGAAATCTTTGTTTCCTCACTGTACTCGCACATCAAGAAACCTATCCCAACGAGCTCCTCCTGGTCTTAAGGCAGTGGTTCTTCAGGTATGGTCCCCAGACCAGCAGCATCTGTGACACCTGGGAATGTGTTAGAAATACAAATTCTCAGGCCCTACTCCAGGCCTACTTAATCAGAAACTCCAGGGGTGAGGCCCAGCAAAGGTGTTTAGTAACGGGCCCTCCATGTGATTTAGCTACTCATTAAAGGTTGGGAATCTTTGGTCTGAGACCAAACTGTCATCTAAAATGCTAAAAAAAATCTTATTTGCAGTCAGTCAACAGGACTGAACATTTTTCAGTAAGAATTTCTTCTTAAATGATGTCCTACCACCAGCCCTGCATTGGGCAGGCATCATTTAACACTTAACTGTAAAGATATAAGTAGCAATATTCCATTTCTTAGTGAGGAGACACTTGATTTCCCTGTTGGCTTATGCAAGGCAAGGAGGAAACAAAAAAACATCCAAGACCCTCACAAGGGGGTACTGGCGGGCACCTTGTCTCTGAGGGCACTGGAAAGGGATGGAGGTAATCCCAACAACACTTTGAACACTATGTGGGTTAGTCTTTTTATTAGCTTAAATGGCCTTTATTTCTGAGTGAAAAGACCAGTATTTCAACACTAAGTGATGTGGAAATTGTGAGACTATTTTCTTATTCATTCCAGTAGAGAGAGAGACGGCTTATTATCATGCTTTCATAGTGGGAAAAAATGTTCCACGTTTCTCTCCTGTCCATTAACAGAATTTTTGTTTTTGGCTTCTCACAATCCTCTTCAAATCCTAATAGTCTTTTTGGAGGTAAAATATTATTACAAATTTGCAGGCCCTACAAAACCAAGGCCCATTTTCAAGGGGGTCTCTGTATCTCCCCTCAAGGAATGCTACATTCATTTATGCACTGCTGAACCCACTCAGCGCACCGAAGAGTATGACACTTAGCCTTAACTGCTTTGCAGTGGTAAAGTATCTGCCTGTCAGTGCAGGAGACATGGGTTTGATCTTCCCATGGTTGGGAAGATCCCCTGGAGTAGGAAATGGCCACACACTCCAGTGATCCTGCCTGGAAAATCCCATGGACAGAGGAGCCTGGTGGGCTACAGTCCATGGGGTGGTAAAGAGTCGGACACAACTGAGCACACGCATGCACACACACATGAGAAGAGAAACACTTTAGGCAGAAATTCATTAGACACACTACATGCTTTTAAAGAAGATCCTTATTGGTGCTCTTTTATGCTCTATCTTATTTCTTTGTAAGATAAATATATTTATTTGGCTGCTTTGGGTCTTCATTGTGACAAGTGGGAGCTTCAATCTTCACTGTGGCATGTGGGATCTAGTTCCCTGACCAGGGATCGAACATGGCCCCCTGCATTGGGAGTGTGGAGTATTAGCCGCCGGACCACCAGGGAAGTCCTTATGCCCTTTCTTAAATATGCTGTTACTTGTTTGGTTATAATGTGACCATGTACTAAAATATCCGGATCTTATACTTGGATGTGTAACTAATGTTTGAGTCCCTTTAAAAGTTCCTATTGGTGACTTTTCTAACTTAAACATACTGAGTACCCAGTAAGCATTTGTTAGTTTGACAAGAAAATATTTAATTGGTCAGACTGAAATGTTTTCTGGATTTAGTAATGTCATGATGATTTGTGGTTGGTCTTAGAAGAATCAGACAATACTTGCATAATTTCAATAATCTTATACTTGTGATACTTTTCCAATATGCAAAAATCTTATACTTTTTCTACAATGAGCATTTTGTCATACTCCAAATCCATTTGGCTTTTCCAGAAAATTTAGTAATGGTTCTAAGCACAGGATATATTTCCCCCCTGTTGCTACCACAAACACCAAGTTTTCCCAAATTGCTGTTTTCATATCACCAAATGGTTCTCTGTTGTTCATGACTGAGTGACAAAAGAATATTTCAGTAGAAGAGGACCTTATGTAAGACCCTGTCCAACAGCCTTATTTGCAGATGATGGCCATTAGGTCATCCATTAGTTCATTCCTCTTATTACTATCCTGTTATCTACTTTCTGAGAGAAATCAATCATAATAAGGGCAGGATCAAAGTTAATCAGATGCTTTGGTCTCAGTGGGGCAAACACCTCAGCAAATGTCTTCAGAGAATAAGAAAGCACGGATCTTTTCTTATTCTTTCTTTCTGCCGGCTTTGTAATTTCTATTAGGAAATAACACCCCTTCCTTATCACCTGCCTGGCAGAGAGGGGCCTATGGCATACAATGCCATGCAGTGATTTTCTCTTTCAAGCTTTTAATACTGCTCAGAGCCTTTAGCCTTCAGTTTGTGGGTGCCATTCTAACATCTTTTTGTGACCATCCATTGCTTCTCTTTAGCCCCCTTATTCGACTGCTTGTATCTTGTATCTTTCCAACTAAGTACTCATACACTGAAGTCTAGTCATGAATCTATTCTACAAAGATGATACAGTGAGAATATGTTTGGTTCCTCAAGTTAAAAAAAAAATCAAGATAGTGCTGCATATTACTCCCATTCTGTGTACAAGTATAGACACCTAAGTCCAAAACATAGCTCTCAAACCATGCCTGTCCAATATGGTAGCCATTAGCCACATGTGGCTTTTTATATTGAAATTAAATACAATTTATAATTCCTCAGTAGCAATAACCACATTTCAAGTTCCTTAAAAACACATGCAGCTAGTGGCTACTGCACTGGACAGTACAGTATAGAACATTTCCATCATTATAGAAAGTTCAACTGGACTTTTCTAGAAACTCTTTCATGCTATTTTTTTCCCCTTGGGAATTCTGAGTATCTCTTTCTAAACACATTGCCCTAATGTCTCTGCATAACACTTATCACTGTCTGATCTTTTATTGTTTATATACTTTCAAAAATGTGAATTCTATCTTGTTTACCTTTATCCCCAATTCCCAGAAGAGTATCTGGCATATAGTAAACATTCAATAATTATTCCCTGAATGCGTGAGTGATGTCTGGTTAAGGAAGATGACTTTATCTTGAATTTCCAAATTTGGAATCTGAATGCAATGTGATTTGGTTTACTTTGGATGATAGAGGAGGTAGGATTCCCCAACAGAAGTCTGGCAAATTTTAAGTTCATTTCCTCAGATAACCCATAAAGAGGACAGGGGCTTTATGTCCTATCTAGGACGTAGACACTGTCCACTTCCTTCAGGGGAAGCTGAGGTGCTTTCTAGTGGCACGAAATAATCAAAGCTCAAGAAACAAGAGTGAGGCAGGAAAAGTGTTTCTAATCGCCCATAAGTCGCCCATTTATGCTACTTATTGCATGGTAAGTCACTTGAGTAGTGTCCAGCTCTTTGTGACCCTATAGATTGTAGCCCGCCAGGCTCCTCTGTCCTTGGGATTCTCCAGGCAAGAATACTGGAGTGGGTTGCCATGCCATCCTCCAGGGGATCTTCCTGAGCCAGGGATCGAACCCGCATCTCTTAAGTCTCTTGCATTGGCAGGCAGATTCTTTACCACTAATGCCACCTGGGGAACCCATAACAAAGACTTAGATTAACAAATTCACTAAATGGGCTGAAATCAAGAGGAATGCATCAATCTTCTAACTACTTGTAATAAAACAAAAGGCAAAAGATGTCCCTATATCCTGGGAGGCAGGCTCTGCCTATGTAATTCACTTTTAAATACCCTGTCAAGCCAGGTTCAATGTTGGAGATATGAATAAGCACATTTGCTGCCTTCCCCTCCACAGGCTTCCCTGGTGGCTCAGATGGTAAGGAATCTGCCTGCGATGCAGGAGACCTGAGTTCGATCCCTGGGTTGGGAAGATCCCCTGGAGAAGGGAATAGCTACTTACTCCAGTATTCTAGCCTGGAGAATTCCATGGACAGAGGAACCTGGCAGGTTACAGTCCATGGAGTCACAAAGAGTCAACTGAGTAACTGACCCCAATGGCACTTTCAAGTATGTTTAGGTAGACATACATGAAATCACAAAGTAAAGGCCACAGGTTTGAGGGGCAAGCACTTATCTATGCATTGGGACATGAAACCATGTTATTAGCTGCTGATAACATTCTAAACATCATCAAGGTAAAAATTAAAAAGAAAAAATTATTTCTTGACAGCAACTCTATCTTACACACACAAAATGCTATGAACCTAATGCATGACTTCCCTAAAGTCCAATTAAATTTTCAGTCTTGTTATGCCACTGAGAGCGGGCATGAACAGGATACAGAATGGTGTACAAACCTGGTTCCTTCAAATCCAAACACATTCCAAACCCTTTTAACAGCTGCTATTATAATGGATGACTGGACTGTCCTCCAGCAGGGACACTGGAAGAGATGTTAGAAATTTCACAAGCAGGTTAAAATGCATTAAAGCAAAGATGACAATAATGCCAGTCCCTAAACAACTCACCATTAGAAGAAGCAAGAGGCGTGATGAGAAGGAACTGAAAAATATAATCTATGATGATGGAACATAAAATGTACAACCTTGCAGACCCAGGGAGCAGGCAACACTGTATATAAGGCCCTTCAAAGGCTCGGCAGTAAGGAATCTTAACTCCTTAGACAGACTAGGTCTTTGTAGACTTTGATAGGAGAGGAGTAGATGCCATTGGGTATGGACTGTGAGGACAGCAAAACTTGTTTCTCTAACACTTCTCTGTCTTCAATGTGTCAGGGAGCCGTGTCAGTAAGAGGCCAGCCAGAAAGGCACTGCAGTCTCACCAAAGTTAGGATTTTATGCCTAGGCCTAAAAGCCACACACATCAAGAGAGAAAAGTTATTTATAGATCAAAGTACACAGGGACCTTAATATATCAGAGAAATTCATGCATTTGAATGTCTAAGGCTGCTAAACTCTTTTTTTAAGGTACTATTGATTTCATCAGATCCACTAGATGAAAAAAAGTATATAGTGTGTATATATATACATAAACACATATATACATAAACACATATATGCTATGTGTTTATGTATATATGTTTAGTATATATACATAAACACATACATGCTATGTATATAGGTATATTCAATAAATAATATTTATATGTAACATTTGCTGCTGCTGCTGCTGCTAAGTCACTTCAGTCGTGTCCGACTCTGTGTGACCCCAGAG
The DNA here is from genome assembly GCF_049115385.1 of Moschus berezovskii. NCBI lineage: Eukaryota > Metazoa > Chordata > Mammalia > Artiodactyla > Moschidae > Moschus > Moschus berezovskii. Next base: position 45,996,428 of record NC_142469.1, read on the forward strand.
ACAGCCTCCTACCAGGCTCCCCCGTCCCTGGGATTCTCCAGGCAAGAACACTGGAGTGGGCTGCCATTTCCTTCTCCAATGCATGAAAGGGAAAAGGGAAAGTGAAGTCGCTCCATCATGTCCGACTCTTAGTGACCCCATGGACTGTAACATTTAGGCTTATATATATTAATATATACATATGTTTTCTTTAAACATAATGCTGAGGAAAGGGCTATGTGTGTGTATATGTATTTCAACACTCCCCACAAAGTGATATATACTTCAAATGAGTCCATGGGACCTCATTTTTACAACGTCCATTCCACTGTGCAGACACTGGAACAAAAGTATATAGTTGACGAGTATTTAGGGTGCTATGCTCAGTCACTCCATCATGTCCAACTCTTTGCAACCCCATGGACTGTAGCATGTAAGGCTCCTCTGTCCATGGGATTATCCCAGCAACAATACTGGAGTGGGTGGCCATTTCTTCCTCCAGGGGATCTTCTGGCCCCAGGGATCAAACCCACATCTCCTGTGGCTTCTGTATTGGCAGGCAGATTCTTTACCACTGCGCCACCTGGGAAGCCCCCTAGATAATGTATAACACTTATTCTTTCTTAGAATTGGAACATCTTGCTTTTAAAATGTGACTTTCTATTTTACACTGCTATACATAAGGGCCTTAGAGGCTGTTACAAGCTTGTGAGTGAAGTTTTTGGTTAAAATGCCATTACATCACTGCCACACATGCATGTTAAAAACAAAAAGAACAAGATTTATCCAATATTTATCATGGAAAAACTGCTGTGCTTTAAATCTATCAATGCTTTTCATCTTTTTATTGTAAGTAAGAAATATAATAGAAAGCCATACAAAACAAACACATAGAATTATTAGAAGGTAAACATAAGCTGGGTCAAGAAGCAGAAATTTCGGCAGCTGACCCAGAAACCCCTTCCGTGTATTCCATCCTCATCATGACACCATCTCTCCCCTTATAAGGGGCCATCAACCTGACTTCTACAGTATTCACTTCTTTGCACTTTAAAAAGAGATATTTTTCATTCACATGTGCATCCCTAGACTATAGTTTAATCTTGCACAAGTGGCCTTTTAATCTACAGATTCTCCCTCCTTTCTTTTCCTTAACAATTTATCTGTTGAAGAAACCAGGTTGTGGAATTCCTCTCAGTCTGGGTTTCTGGGTTTTGCTAATGGCAGATTTATGATGCAGTTCGAAAATGTCCCTCTGTTCTTTATATTTCCTGCATGTCAGCAGCTGGATCCAGAGACTTGGTGAGATTTACAATTGCTGTTGTGAGCACACTGGAGGTAGAGTGCTGTGTCATCAGAAGGGCCGCAGTGTCTGTTTTTTTATGACTTCCACAATCACTTATGTACTATGCCTAGATCAACTCATCACACTTTTTTTTTTTAAGTATTTATTTATTTGGCTGTGCCCAGTCTTATTTGCAGCATGTAGGATCTAGTTTCCTGACCAAGGATTGAACTCAGGCGCCCTGCACTGGGAGTGTGGAGTGCCCATGGACCACCAAGGAAGTCATATGCTTGATTCTTTCACTTTATTTGCCCACTTTCCAGATAATGAAATAGTTCCTTATTATCCTTGTAAGGTGACCATATTTTTTAAAAAAAAACTAATCATAAACTCACGGATTTAAACATATTTGAGTTCCATTCTATTGCAATTACTATTCTTTTTGAAGTTCAAATGGTTCCCATCTTTGTCCAGGGAGCCAGCATCACTAGATTATCATAGTGCCTATCACTAGCCCAGGAAAAGATCAAAATTCAAAATTTGAAGCACAGTTTTCTGTTGAATGCATATCATTTTCACACCATTGTAAAGTCAAAAAATTAAGTTGAACCATTGTAAGTCGGAGACCGTCTGCACTCCATTTTTTTTTCCCCTGACATAAAGCACTGCATTTTAAAAGCCTGCGAACAATCCAATTTTCTTTCCCTTGAAAGACACTCTGCCTTTTAGATGTCTAAAGGAACCTTTTCCTTTAAAGTCCAGTTAGCTTACTACATGGCATTACTGTGGGTCAGTATTCTCAGGGACATGTTGTACTCTTTAAGTAGTTTTCAATTTCAGGAAAAAAGTTTTTTGGCATTTAGTACTTTTTTCAGTTCCCTTACTTGGTTTTTCTTCATCAAGGCTCCTCCTGTCCAAGCTAAATCTTCCCTGTCTATTGCCTATATGTGACATTTTCTCTTAAATCTTCTTGATATTTTATTTTTGGCTGTGCTGGGTGCTCGCTGCTGCAGGCTTTTCTCCAGCTGTGGCGAGCAGGGGCTGCTCTCCAGATTTGGTGCATGGGCTTCTCACTGCCGTGGTTTCTCTTGTTGCAGAGCACGAGGGCTTCAACAGCCGTAGCGCGTGGGCTCAGTAATCGCGGCTCCTGGGCTCTAGGGGACAGGCTCAACAGCTGTGCCGCACAGGCTTAGTGCATGTGGAATCTTCCCAGACCAGGGATCAAACTCGTGTCTCCTGCGTTGGTAGGTGGATTCTCATCCACCGTGCCACCAAGGAAGCCCCTCTCATTTCTTTTTGAATTTTAGAGTTTTATATTTTAAGCTCATTTTGAAATACTATGCTTCAGTGTTTCCTTTTTTTAAATAAAAATTTTATTTATTTTTTAACACTGAAACATTTTGTATTGGGGGTATAGCCAATTAACAATGTTGCGATAGTTTCAGGTGAACAGTGAAGGGACTCAGCCATACATATGCATGTATCCATTCTCCCCCAAATCCCCCTTCTGTTCAGGCTGGCACATAACATTGAGTAGAGTTCCATGTGCTATACAGTAGGTCCTTGTTGGTTATCCATTTTAAATATAGCAGTGTGTGCATGACCTTTCCAAAGTCCTTAACTGTCCCTTCCCCCTGGCAGCCATGAGTTCGTTGTCTAAGTCTGTGAGTCTCTTTTTTTTTTTTTAAGTAAATTCATTTGTATCATTTCTTTTTAGATTCCACATATAAGGGATGTCATATTTCTCCTTCTCTGTCTGACTTACTTTACTCAGTCTGACACTCTCTTGATCCATCCATGTTGCTGCAAATGGCCTTATTTCATTCTTTTTAATGGCTAAGTAATATTCCATTGTGTGTTTTTATATACACATGCACACACACACATATACATGACTTCTTTATCCATTTCTCTGTTGATGGACATTTAGGTTGTTTCCATGTCTTGGCCATTGTAAACAGTGCTGCAGTGAACACTGGGATGTATGTATCTTTTTGGGTCATGTTTTTCTCTGGATATATGCCCAGGAGTGGGATTGCAGGCTCATATGGTAGCTCTATTTTTAGTTTTTTAAGGAAACACACATAGTGGCTGTACCAGTTTACATTCCCACCAACAGTTACGCTTCAGTTTTGACCTCTTCCATCAAGTTGTCTTTCCAGCACGCTTTCATCAGAGGGATGTTATTCTACCCCGTGTTCTTTCATCTCCCTAGTGACTTTTATGAGCTTGGAAGTCGATACTTTTCTGTTGCTCATTATGAAAAATTAGCTTTTCTGAATAGTTAGAAGGAAGTGCAGTTCAAGAAAACCTCACTAACTTGACAGAACTCCCTCTTTGGTTATCCCTGGGAAGTGTTTAAAATCATGGCCTCTTGCTTTCTGATAGTTCCTGTTGTCGTTTAATCACTAAGTCATGTCGACTCTTTGTGACCCCACGGATTGTAGCCCACCAGGCTCCTCTGTCCATGGGATTTCCCAGGCAAGACTACAGGAGTGGGTTGCCACTTTCTGTATCTCTTCCTTTCCCCACTTTTGTCTGGACTTCCTCTTTCCCTCATGTCTCCTGGCACTGTTGTGCTCAATTCTGACTCCACTGTCAGCATTTTCTCTTCAGACAGTGCCCTGGCCTGGAAGAGGGCTTTGGTTTTAGGGTTCAGGAGTTAACGTGGCCCAGACTGCCCGAGTTCCTTTCAGAACCCACCTAGAACCCTGGCACTCATCTGGCACTGAATTGGGTAAAACCTCTCCCAGATTCAGCTGCTATGCTCAAATCAGCCTGCACTCATTTCCAGTGCATTCCTGTTACCTATTCTGGGGTTCTCCTGGTCTCAGGTCTGTCAGATGCCCTGTTGTCCCGCCACCCCTGACTTATTCCTTTCCTACAAACACTGATGTCCTGCAGGTTTTGTGGCTGCTGGAGGTTTATCTCCACCACCTGCTTATACTTTGAGATCTGTGGATAACTCACTTGGTTCTGATGTAAGTGCTGCATATGTGTGTTTTGTGCTACCTAGTTGTTCTGTTTTACATGAGGATTCAGGGATTTGAATAACAATGTTGCTGCCGTCTTTTTCCCAGAACCGATCAGGCACGTCTATCTTTAAAGTCTATTTTTCACCCATCCCCAAAGCTAGTCCCTAAATGTGACATACTGCTGCCTGTGGCCATACTGTCCTTGCTGCTGAAGTAGGCATTGCCACACCACTGCTCCTTACCCAGGGCTTTTCTTAGAGAAACTATCAGAGACAGCTGAAAACTGCAGGGCCCAGATGTGGCTGCTCTCTTAGTGATGCAGAGATGGGGGGGAAGTGGGGAGAACACGGTAGCGCCTATAACCTTGTGGTTTATCTGCCTTTAGCTAATCAAGTATTATTACCTCATTGGCAGCAGAAAATACAAGTAGAGATAAGAAAATTTTTTAAAAAAAGAGAGACTGTCTATCAGCTTTACTTTTGTTGCAGCTAATGCAAGATAGCTAGGATTTGGGTCATGGGCTTAATAGAACAAGGGAGCCCTTCCGATGGCTGCCCAAAGACCTCACTCTATCATGCAGTCAGGTGCTTTCACCATTCTTGCCCACTGGAATTTGATGACTGCTAATACAAATGACAATGGCAAGCCACTCCAGTACTCTTGCCTGGAGAATCCTATGGATGGAGGAGCCTGGTAGGCTGCAGTCCGTGGGGTCGCTATGGGTCGGACACGACTGAGCGACTTCACTTTCACTTTTCACTTTCACACATTGGAGAAGGAAATGGCAACCCACTCCAGTGTTCTTGCCTGGAGAAACCCAGGGACGGGGGAGCCTGGTGGGCTTCCGTCTATGGGGTCACACAGAGTCAGACACGACTGAAGTGACTTAGCAGCAGCAATACAAATGACAATTGTATGTTTCCATTTTCTCCCTTTCTGGAGACCTTCCATTTTCCTTTGCCTCCAGTGTACATTGAGAGCAGACAGGCCATCTTTTAACTTATAGGTCACTAGGTCACAAGCAGCCTTGTCTGGACTTGATAAGGAGAGCTGCACAAAACCCAGATATCCTGGACTCTGAGTGGGATGCAGTGATGAATGGAGGAGGGAGCTGGTTCCACTTATAGCAAGAGGAATGTGTAAGGATAACGAGTGGGGCAGACTGTGACAGATAACATAAATTAGATTCCTCAGTATCCATTTGAATTTCCTGTCCTACAAGCAGAGGTTGAAAAACAAACAAAAAAAATAACATCTCAAACACCCTTGCAATGGAGGTTCAAAATGTGATTTAGATTCTAATCACCACTTACATTCACAGGAGTCTGATTTGGAATAGAGTCATACGGGAAGAAGCAATATGTAGGGGATTTATTTTGCAGACTGTGGCAAAGACAACATGCACTTGAGCTGGCCACCACAGTGGCAGCTTCCTGATTTTAGCTGAAGTGGCTGGTTTGTGGCCAGCAGCCGCTGGGATTCCTTCCTGATCTAGGCAGATGCAGCAGCCATGCTGAGGATTTGCCATGTGGTTTGGGAAGTCATTCCTGGCAGCTTGGTCTACAGCCTGTCTCTTCAGCCCTCCAGGGATTCTGAAAGCTACTGAAAATCCTATGAAAATCACTTTTTGTTTAGTCTACCTAGAGTGGATTATGTTTTCCGCTACTAAAGTCTGACCCACATAGCCCGCCGATGCACAAAGCAGAGGCAGCTTCAGCTCTCTTGCTTTACCCAGGAGCAAGCACCCAGGTGCCTAGGTAACCCCATTTCTGGATGCTTCTAGCAACAAAGGGGATAATTCTTGCAGCTGGGCACGTGTTTTTGCTGCTCTAGGAGACAGAAGGGACAGTCTGCCACAAGCACATACATGAGTGGCGATGGTGGTACTTGTGATGTTTGGCCCATAGCTGTTGGTATTTTTATTGGTATGGGAGAATGATGCTCTTCTATATTCTCTCTGAGAACTGTAAAATTAAAATGTTTTTTGTGTTTCTTATTTTTAAATTTTTATTATTTTTATTAAATACAGTTGCTTTACCACACTGTGTTAGTCTCTACTGTACAGCAAAGTGAATCAGCTATATGTATACATTTCTCCCCTCTTTTTTATTTTCCTTCTCATTTAGGTCATCACAGAGCATTGAATAGTCCCCTGAGCTGTACAGTAGGCTCTCATTAGTTATCTATTTTATAGATAGCATCGACGGTGTATATATGTCAATGCCAACAGTGTATACATGTCAATCCCAATCTCCCAATTCATCCCACCCCACTGTGCCCCCCTGGTGTCCATATGCTTGTTCTCTACATCTGTGTGTCTATTTCTGCTTGGCAAATAAGATTGCTTTGTGTTTTTTTAAAAGGACTTTTGGCTTTAGACAAAGTAAGATGATTGGGGGGGTAAAATGCTTCCAATTCAGGACGCAATTTATAAATTGTAGGATTTCCCGCCCATTTTGTAGGCTATGTTACCTGTCCTAGAATAAAAAGAAATGTAGTTTTTCCTCTGTTTCAGGCATGTCTATGATTACAAACACCAGGGGCGTACCCAGTGGTAAGTGGCTGCATGGTTTTGTAGTCTTTGGAGGTTTTTGTAGACTTGAACATTTTCAGCTGTTGTTTAATGACAGCACACTCGGCTTTGAGCCACTGGCAACAGGGACTGGTTACCGTGCACTGCACTGGGTCTGCTCTGCCAGTAAAGGCTGCACATCAAACCCATAACAGCTGTTCTCAAAGGGCAAAGAATACAACTGCCCCTCTCAGAATCATCCCTCCCACCTGCCTGTAAGCAGGCCCTCGGGGCAACTGGTCATCTATGAGACCTTTCCACGGTGACCTTTGCGAGCAGTCTGTCCCTTCTGCCCTTAAATTTCCTGGAACAGCAGCAGCACTGGGCTGTCACTCTTGGAAATGCAGACCAATGGGCTGCAATAACAGCCCCGTGCCTCATCTCCCACATGGAAGTGATGACCCCTACTTATATCCTTCATGCCTATTTGAATACTTTCATCTTTTCCTGATGATTTACAGAGCGCTATCATCGAGTTTGCCACATCACACCATTACATCTCCTGTAAACTGCATCTTTTTTTCTAACACTTTTTATTGCAGAACCTCTTCAGATCTGTAGAATTCTATACGGAGCTCCTACATACCCCATACGTACCCCAGTATTCCCTGTTAGTGATGTCTTCCATTAGGATGTTATGTGCTACTGTCCTGTGCTTAGTTGCTCAGTTGTGTCCAACTCTTTGTGACCCTATGAATTGTAGCCCATCAGGCTCCTCTGTCCATGCGGATTCTCCAGACAAGAATATTGGAGTGGGTTGCCATGCCCTCCCCAGGGGATCTTCCTAACCTAGGTCTCCCACATTGCAGGCAGATTCTTTACCCTCCGAGCCACCAGTGAAGCCCAAGAATACTGGAGTGGGTAGCCAATCCCTTCTCTAGGGGATCTTCCCGACCCCGGAATCCACCTGGGGTCTGCTGCATTGCAGGTTGATTCTTTACCAGCTGAGCTACTAAGGAAGCCCCTAGGATGGTATATTACTTGCAAATAATGAACTGATGTTGACATTTATTACTACCTAAAATCCACACTTCACTTTAACCCAAAGTCCTTTTTCTGTTTCAAGACTTCATCCAGGATACACTGTATTTAAGTGTCATCTCCCCTTAGGGTCCTTTTGGCAGTGACGATAGACTGTCCTTGTTTCTGATGACCTTGACAGTTTTGAAGAGCGTTTAACCTGCATCTTTTCAGAGTTATCCTTCACTTTAGTAACAATAAGAGTCAGAGAAAACTGATTTTTGGAAGGAGTTATCAGTAGGATCAAGAGCCCTCAAACCAAATCATACCTGTCCTGAGTTTTCAGAAAGCTCATGTGGTTTTATCTCTATCAGTGTCCCTCTGTGATGGAGGGCTGGGTGCAGGCCCAGTGGCTATTCAGACAGCTGCTGCAGGAGCTGGAAGAGTTGGTGGAGTGAAGGGTTCCACAACCTGGCTGATCATTACAGTCCGTGGAGAATTTTGTAAAGCACAGATGCCCAGGCCATAGCCCAGGTGTACTGAATCAGAATCTCCAGCCATAGGGTCTGGAATTCTATATTTTGTATTGCTTAAAAAATAATAATCTTGCTAATTGTTTTTAATATAGAAAATTATAAAAAAGCATGGGCCATAATCCTATGAATATACACGGAAGTATAAATGTAGAAAACGTAAGGAGGAACCAAAAGTCTAAAATGAAAAATGAAAGCCTCCCTATAATCTATATAACTATTTTTTAAGGACACTTCAGTTTCTCCCTGTTTTTAGTGTTGTCTTTTGTTTGCTTGAGATTCGTATTTCTGCAAGCCTCCAAGGTATTCTGGTGTAACCAGAAATTTGGAACCCACTACAGATGAGATTCACAATTCACCTGGCCGGGGGTGGGGTGGGGAGAGAATGTTCCTTTCAGTGCTGACATCCATTATAAAAATCACAGAGGCCTACTCTTTCCCTTTCCCTCCCTGAACGAGTCAGCCCTAAAGCCATCAGTTGGGGCAGAGTAAGGGGAGGCAGCCTGTGACAGCCTGTTGGAGCCCAACTGGATTGACAAGGGCATCCTACAGAGGACAGATCCCATATGGGGAGTTCAGGCCTGAGTGCGTGAGGCTGGCATCCACGGGTAGGGGCAGGCTGAACAGGGAGCAGTGGGTGTGAGTATCCGTGTGGAGGGGTGGCCTGGGGCCCAAGGGGATAAAAGAGGCGTTCATGAGGGTGGTATCTCTGAGAAGGGAGTCAGTGCCTGAATAGAGGGTGTCTTTGGCTTCCCTAGTGGTTCACATGGTAAAGAGTCTGCCTGCAATGCGGGAGACCCGGGTTCTCCTGGGTCAGGAAGATCCCCTGGAGAAGGAAATTGCAACCCACTCCAGTATTCTTGCCTGGGAAATCCCATGGACAGAGGAGCGTGGCAGCCTACAGTCCATGGGGTCGCAAAGAGTCTGACACAACTGAGTGACTAATACTTTGTGGGGGAAGGGGTGGATGCAGTGGTGACGGGAGGCTGGTTATATATGTGAGAATGAATTAAAGAAATATAATAAGGGTAATGGGAACCATATTTCTCACTGTTGGACAAGGAGGTAACTAATATGCAAAGGGAGAAGGACAGAATAAACCAAGAAAGAAAGCGAACTCCCCATGGACTATACAGTCTATGGAATTCTCCAGGCCAGAATACTGGAGTGGGTAGCCTTTCCCTTACTCCAGGGGATCTTCCAACCCAGGGACTGAACCAAGGTCTCCCACATTGCAACCATATTCTTTACCACCTGAGCCACGGGGGAAGCCCAAGAATACTGGAGTGGGTAGCCTATCCCTACTCTAGGGGATCTTCCTGACCCAGGAATTGAACTGGGGTCTCCTGCACCGCAGGCAGATTCTTTACCAACTGAGCTATGAAGGAAGCCCCAGAGTACCCTACAATTAGAGATACCAGTATGAACTTATGGATTTAAAGATCTAAATCTATATTTATATTATACTTACAAATATATACATTTATATTATAGAGTATATAAAATATATGTGGCATATATTTGTAGATATATATGTGTACGTTTGCATGGTGGGCTCCAAAATCACTGCAGATGCTGATTGCAGCCATGAAATTAGAAGACGCTTACTCCTTATGACCAACCTAGATAGTATATTAAAAAGCAGAGACATTACTTTGCCAACAAAGGTCCGTCTAGTCAAAGCTATGGTTTTTCCCATGGTCATGTATGGATGTGAGAGTTGGACTGTGAAGAAAGCTGATCGCTTAAGAATTGATGCTTTTGAACTGTGGTGCTGGAGAAGACTCTTGAGAGTCCCTTGGACTGCAGGGAGATCCAACCAGTCCATTCTAAAGGAGATCAATCCTGGGTGTTCATTGGAAGGACTGATGCTAAAGCTGAAACGCCAATACTTTGGCCACCTCATGCGACGAGTTGACTCACTGGAAAAGACTCTGATGCTGGGAGGGATTGGGGGCAGGAGGAGAAGGGGACAACAGAGAATGAGATGGCTGGATGGCATCAGCGACTCGATGGACATGAGTTTGAGTGAACTCCGGGAGTTGGTGATGGACAGGGAGGCCTGGCGTGCTGTGATTCATGGGGTCGCAAAGGGTCGGACATGACTGAGCGACTGAACTGAACTGATATATTTACATATATGAATATATTTAAATGTATATATGTCCTTTGAGTGGGTTTGAGAGCAATGATATTCCATTGGCAGTAGGTACACCCAGTGCCCACTCCGTGGCTATAATACCATTTTCCAATAAACAGAACCAGAGGTCCTTGGAGAAATGACTGATTTCAGGGCTGGGGCAGGCAGAGAACATGATGAGTTTAGAACATCTTGTGCCAGAAATCAAAGACATACTTAAAGAATGATGAGGACATATCCAGAGAACACAGGAACCAAGCTGAAAGGACTCAGGTGAAATTTGAAACAGTTTGAACATGAAAACAAATAATTACAGGAACACACTATATCCCATCCAATAAGATAGAAATCCAAGACCTCACACTGAGAACAATAAATTAAACTTTGAAGGAATATTTACATAGTTTCAAAGCATCTCCCACAAAATATTCATTCATTAAAAGAGAGGGAAAAAAAGAGCAACTTCACAATGGAAAATCTCAGAAGATTCTACTTTAATCAAGGGACTAAAATAAAGATGACTAGTAATGGCATGAATTGAAATTGTGTGTCACCCGACAGCGTGCACTGAAAAGCACCCACCATGACTTCTATGATATTCCTGCCTGTATGCATTATGTACTGGAAACCAACAAACATTTATTTTTGTCACAGTTTCTGGGGTCAGGAATCTGAGAGTGGCTTCACATTGGGTGACTCTGGTTTTAGGTCTATTATAGGGTTAAAGTCCAGCTGTCGAGCAATAGACATCTTGGGGTTTAACCAGGGCTGAAGAATCCACTTCCATGCTCACTCACATGGTTGGCAGGCCTCAGTTTCTCCTGGCTATTGGCTAGATGCTTCAGTTCCTTGCATCTGGGCCTATATGTAAGGCTGTTCACAACATGACATTTGCTTGCCCTAGAACAAGTAATCCAAGAAATCAGTTCTATAACCTAACCACTTTGGCTCTATGCTCTTGCTTACAAAGACCTACTCTGGTACCATGTGAAAGGAGACTCATGAGGGTTTGAATAATAGGCATGCGTGTGCTAGGTTGTTTCAGTCATGTCCGATTTTTAGTGACCCTATAGACTGTGGCCTGCCAGGCTCCTCTGTCCATGGGATTCTCCAGACAAGAATACTGGAGTGGGTTGCCATGTCCTCCTCCAGGGGACCTTCCTGAACCAGGGATCCAACCTGCATCTCTTATGTCTCCTGCACTGGCAGGCAGGTTTTTTACTACTAGTGCCACCTGGAAAATCCTTGAATAACAGGAAGTGGGGCCAATTTGAAGGCTGGCTATGAAACTGCCAAAAAAAAATAATAACAAACTCAGATACGGAGCCGTTCTGCAAAATCACTGATCTATATTCTTCAGTGTCAAGGTCATGAAAATCAAGGAAGAGACTGGGGAACTGTTCCAGAATGAAGGAGACTAAAGAGACACGACTACCAACTGCCATGTGAAAGGCTGGACTAGTTCCCTTTGAGGGGAACTGGAGGACACTAGCAAAAGTTGGCATGGGGTTGAAGGATTAGCTGGCAGCAATGTATTCATGTTAATTTTCTGATTTTACTAGATTGTACTATTATTTTATAGAAGAATGTTATTTATAGAAAACACCCATTCAAATGTTAGGAAGAGATAGGAAATCAGGTTTGTAACTTACTCTCAAAAGGTTTGGGGCAGGAGGGAAGTATTCTTTATTCTTTTACTGCAACTCTGAGATAAGTTTGAGATTGTTTCCAAATTAAAAATGTATATACACTTTTTGCCCTCGGCTCTGAGGAACCTCAGGCAGCCACCCCTGTGGGCACATGTCCAGGTACTGTTCCTGCCCTGGGCTCCCTCCCTCTGCCTTTTACTTCTCAGCTGCCAAGATCTTGGAAGGCTGAATACTCCCCTGGTACTTCAGTTGTTCCTTATGTGAAGTTCAGAAGCCCCTCCCTTATGGTTGCCATCCTATGTGAGTGATGATCCAGTAAAATTTCTGCAAGAATGAATCAGGATTTTCATGACTAAGTGTTAGAGTAGACAGTCTTTTCTTCTCAGTTTCTACTTGCTGTGGCCTGAAGTTGAGATCAAACCCTGAGCCTTTGGAGTGAGAGCACTGAGTCCAAGCCCAGACTACCAGAGAACTAACTCTAGGGAATAACTAATAGTAAGAACTCACACAAAGGAAACCACTTGAATACAAGACCCAGCAACATCCAACCACCAGTAGCACCAGTGCAGAATGCCTGATCTAAACAACAAACAAAACAAAACTACAAACCCAATCATTAGCAGACAGGATTACCACCTCACTCAGCCTTGCCCATCAGAGGAAAAACAAACAAAAACAAAAAAAACTCAGCACAAATCTCACCCTATATGAAGCTTACCAAAACCACTGGACCAACTTTAGGAGGGCAGAAACCAAAAGGAAGAATGAATTCAACCTTGATGCCTCGGAAAAGGAGACCTCAAACACGTAAGTTAAAAAATAATAATAATATTAAAATAAAAAAAATAATAATAATGAACAGGCAGAAAAATACCACACAAAAGAAGTAACAAACCAGAAACACAGAAGTCCAAATAAATGAAGACGAAATAGGCAAACAACCTGAAAAAGAATTCAGAATAATGATAGTAAAGATGATCAAAAACCTTGAAAACAGACTGGAGAAAATGTAAGAATCAATTAACAAAGACCTAGAAGAATTAAATTATAAACATACACAGACAAACAACACAATTGTTGAAATTAAAAATACTCTAGAAGGAATCAATAGCAGAATATCTGAAGCAGAAGAATGAATCAGTGAGTTGGAAGATAAAATGGTGGAAATAACTTCTGAAGAGCAGAATAAAGTAAAAAGAATGAAAAGGACATCTGAGGATAGTCTCAGAGACCACTGGGACAATATCAAATGCACCAACATTCAAATTATAGGGGTCCCAGAAGAAGAAGAGAAAAAGAAAGGGTATGAGAAAAGTTTTGAAGAGATTATCATTGAAAATTTCCCCAACATGGAAAAGCAAATAGTCAACCAAGTTCAAGAAGTGCAGAGTCCGATGCAGGATATCCCATACAGGATAAACTCAAGGAGAAACATGCCAACACACATACTAATTAAACTAACAAAAACTAAACACAAAGAAAGAATATTAAAAGCAGCAAGGGAAAAGCAACAAGTAACATACAAGGGAAACCCCATATGTTTAACAGCTGATCTTTCAGCAGAAGCCCTGAAAGCCAGAAGGGAATGGCAGGATATATGTAAAGTACTGAAAGGGAAAAATCTACAACCAAGATTACTTTACCCAGCAAGGATCTGATATTCAAAATTGACGGAGAAATCAAAAGCTTTTCAGACAAGCAAAAGTTAAGAGAATTCAGTACCACCAAAATAGCTTTACAACAAATGTTAAAGGGACTTATATAGTCAAGAAACACAAGAGAAGAAAACAGATCTACAAAATCAACCCCAAGCAATTAAGAGAATGGCAATAGGAACACAGATATCAACAATTACTTTAAATGTAAATGAATTAAATGTTCCAACCAAAAGACAAGACTGGCTGATGGATACAAAAACAAGACCCATATATATGCTGTCTACAACAAACCCACCTCAGACCTCAAGACACATATAGACTGAAAGTGAGAGGATGGAAAACTATATTCCATGCAAATAGTAAGCAAAAGAAAGCTGGAGTACCAATCCTCATATCAGACAAAATAGACCTTAAAATAAAGAAGATTACAGGAGGTAAGGAAGGACAAAACATAACGATCAAGGGATGAATCCAAGAGGAAGACATAACAATTGTAAATATCTATGTACCCAACATAGAAGCACCTCAATACATGAGAAAAATGCTAACAGACATAAAAGGAAAAAGTAACAGTAACAAAATAATAGTAGGATACTTTAACACTCCAGTCACACCAATGGACAGATCATCAAAACAGAAAATTAATAAGGAAACACAAGTCTTAAATGATACATTAGATGAGATGGGATCTCATTGATATCTTCAGGACATTCCATCCAAATGCAGAAGAATATACCTTCTCAAATGCACATGAAACCTTCTCCAGGACAGACCATATCTTGGGTCACAAATCAAACCTCAGTAAATTTAAGAAAACTGAAATCATATCAAGCATCTTCTCCAGTCACAACACTATGAGACTAGATATCAATTATAAGAAAAAAAACAATGAGAAACACAAACACGTGGATATTAAATAACACGTTTTTAAATAACCAACAGATAACTGAAGAAATGGAAAGGGAAATCAAAAGATTTCTAGAAACAAATGACAATGAAAACACAACAACTCAAACCCAATGGGATGCAGCAAAAGCAGTTCTAAGAGGGAAGTTTATAACAATAAAATCCTACCTCAAGAAACAAAAAAGACATTGAATAGACAACCTAACTTTACACCTAAAACAACTGGAAAAAGAAGAACAAAAAAATCCCCAAAATTAGTAGAAGGAAAGATAAATATCTGAGCAGAAATAAATGCAAAAGAAATGAAAGAAAAGATTAATAAAACTAAAAGCTGGTTCTTTGAGAAGATAAACAAAATTGACAAACCCTTAGCCAGACTCATCAGAAAAAGAGAGAGAAGAATCAAATCAACAAAATTAGAAATGAAAAAGGAGAGGTTACAACAGACAAGGCAGAAATACAAAGGATTATAAGAGACTATTATGAACAACTATACGGCAATACAATGTATAACTTGGAAGAAATGGACAGATTTCTTAGAAAAGTTCAATCTTCCAAGACTGAACCAGGAAGAAAGAGAAATTATGAACAACCCAATTACAAGCACTGAAATTGAAGCTGTGATAAAAAATCTCCCCCGAAACAAAAACCCCAAGACCAGATGGCTTCACAGGAGAATTCTACCAAACATTTAGAGAAGAGCTAATGCCTATCCTTCTAAAACTCTTCCAAAAAATGCAGAGGAAGGAACACTTCCAAACTCATTCACGAGGCCACCATCACCCTGATACCAAAACCAGACAAAGACAACACACAAAGAGAAAACTACAGGCCAATATCACTGATGAACACAGATGCAAAAATCCTCAAAAAATTTTAGCAAACAGAATTCAACACATCAAAAAGCTCATACACCATGATCAAGTTGGGTTTTTTCAGGGATACAAGTATTCTTCAATATATAGAAATCAGTCAATGTGATACACCATATTAACAAGTTGAAAGATAAAAACCATATGATCATCTCAAAAGATGCAGAAAAAGCCTTGACAAAATTCAGCACCCATTTATGATTAAAATTTTTCAAAAATGGGCATAGAAGGAACCTACCTCAACATAGTAAAGGCCATATATAATAAGCCAACAGCAAACATTATCCTCAATGGTGAAAATCTGAAAACATTCCCCCTAAGATCAGGAACAAGACACTGTTATTCAACTTAGTTCTAGAAGTCCTAGCTGCAGCAATCAAAGAAAAAGAAAAAAAGGAATCATCTTCAGAAAAGAAGAAGTAAAGCTCTCACTGCAGATGACATGATATTGTACATAGAAAACCCTAAAGACAGTATCAGAAAATTACTAGAGCTAATCAGTGAATTTAGAAAAGTTGCAGGATACAAAGTCAATACACAGAAATCACTTGCATTTCTATATACTAACAATGAAAAATCAGAAAGAGAAACTAAGGGATCAATCCCATTCACTATTGCAACAAAAAGAATTAAATATCTAGGAATAAATTTACCTAAGGAGAGAAAAAACTGTACACAGAAAACTGTAAGACACTAAGAAATAAAAGATGACATAAACAGATAGAGAGATATTCCATGTTCTGGGTAGGAAGAATCAATATTGTGAGAATAACTATACTACCAAACGCAATCTACAGATTCAATGTGATTCCTATCAAATTACCAATGACATTTTTCATAGAACTAGAACAAAACTTTCACAGTTCATATGGAAACACAAAACCCCAAATAGCCAAAGCAGTCTTGAGAAGAATGGAGCTGGAGGAATCAACCTTCCTGACTTCAGATTATACTACAAAGCTACAGTCATCAAGACAGTATGGTTTCTGGTACAAAAACAGAAATATAGACCAATGAAACAAGATAGAAAGTCCAGAGGTAAACCCATGCACGTATGGGTACCTTATTTTTGACAAAGGAGGCAAGATAATACAATTGGGAAAAGACAGCCTCTTTAATAAATTGTGCTGGGACAACTGGACAGCTCCATGTTCAGTTCAATTCAGTCACTCAGTCGTGTCCAGCTCCTTGCGACCCCATGAACTGCAGCACGCCAGGCCTCTCTGTCCATCACCAACTCCCAGAGTCCACCCAAACCTACGTCTATCGAGTTGATGATGCCATACAACCATCTCATCCTCTGTCGTCCCCTTCTCCTCCTGCCCTCAATCTTTCCCAGCATCAAAATCTTTTCAAATGAGTCAGCTCTCCAAATCAGGTGGCCAAAGTATTGGAGTTTCAGCTTCAACATCAGTCCTTCCAATGAACACCCAGGACTGATCTCCTTTAGGATGGACTGGTCGGATCTCCTTGCAGTCCAAGGGACGCTCAAGAGTCTTCTCCAACACCACAGTTCAAAAGCATCAATTCTTCAGCAATCAGCTTTCTTTATAGTGCAACTCTCACAACCATACATGACCACGAGAAAAACCATAGCCTTGACTAGACGGACCTTTGTTGACAAAGTAATGTCTCTGCTTTTTAATATGCTATCTAGGTTGGTCATTACTTTCCTTCCAAGGAGTAAGCGTCTTTTAATTTCATGGCTGCAATCAGCATCTGCAGTGATTTTGGAGCACAGAAAAATAAAGTCAGCCACGGTATCCACTGTTTCCCCGTCTATTTCCTATAAAGTGATGGGACTGAATGCCATAATCTTAGTTTTCTGAATGTTGAGCTTTAAGCCAACTTTTTCACTCTCCTCTTTTACTTTCATCAAGAGGCTCTTTAGTTCTTCTTCACTTTCTGCCATAAGGGTGGTGTCATCTGCATATCTGAGGTTATTGATATTTCTCCCGGCAATCTTGATTCCAGCTTGTGCTTCCTCCAGTCCAGCGTTTCTCATGATGTACTCTGCATATAAGTTAAATAAGCAGGGTGACAATATATAGCCTTGACATACTCATTTTCCTATTTGGAACCAGTCTGTTGTTCCATGTTCAGTTCTAACTGTTGCTTCCCTACCTGCATAAAGTTTTCCAAGAGGCAGGTCAGGTGGTCTGGTATTCCCATCTCTTTCAGAATTTTCCACATTTTATTGTGATCCACACAGTCAAAGGCTTTGGCATAGTCAATAAAGCAGAAATAGATGCTTTTCTGGAACTCTCTTGCTTTTTTGATGATCCAGCAGATGTTGGCAATATGATCTCTGGTTCCTCTGCCCTTTCTAAAACCAGCTTGAACATCTAGAAGTTCACGGTTCACATATTGCTGAAGCCTGGCTTGGAGAATTTTGTGCATGACTTTACTAGCGTGTGAGATGAGTGCAACTGTGCAGTAGGTGGAGCATTCTTTGGCATTGCCTTTCTTTGGGATTGGAATGAGAACTGACCTTTTCCAGTCCGGTGGCTACATGTAATAGAATGAAATTAGAACACTTCCTAACACCATACACAAAGATAAACTCAAAATGGATTAAAGATCTAAATTTAAGACCACAAACTATAAAACTTTTAGAGGAAAAAGATAGGCAGAACACTTGAGGACATAAAGCAAGATCCTCTATGACCCACCTCCTAGAGTAATAGAAATAAAAATAAGAGTAAACAAGTGGGATCTGATTAAACTTAAAAGCTTTTGCACAGCAAAGGAACTATAAGTAAGGTGAAAATATTTCTCCTCAGAATGAGAGAAAATAACAGAAAATGAAACAACTGACAAAGGACTAATTTCCAAAATATATAAGCAGCTCATACAACTGAATACCAGAAAAACAAACAGCCCAATCCAAAAGTGGGGAAAAGACATAAACAGACACATCTCCAAAGAAGACATACAGATGGCTAATAAACACATGAAAAGATGCTCAACATCGCTCATTATTAGAGAAATGCGAATCAAAACTACAATGAAATATCACCTCACACCAGTCAGAGTGGCCAACTTCAAAAAGTCTACAAACAATGAATGCTGGAGAGGGTGTGGAGAAAAGGGAACACTCCTGCACTGTTGGTGGGAATGTAAATTGATACAGCCACTATGGAAGATAGTATGTTGATTCCTTAAAAAACTAGGAATAAAACTACAATATAACCCAGTAATTCCACTCCTAGACATACACCCTGAAGAAACTAAAACTGAAAACGACACGTGTATCCCATTGTTCACTGCAGCACTATTTACAATAGCTAGAACATGGAAGCAACCTAGATGTCCATCGACAGATAAATGGATAAGGAAGTAGTGGTACATATACAGAATGGAATATTACTCAGTCATAAAAAGGAATGCATTTGAGTCAGTTCTAATGAGGTGGATGAACCTAGAACCTATTACACAGAGTGAAGTGAGTCAGAAAGAAAAAGATAAATACTGTATTCTAATGCATTATATGGAATCTAGAAAAATCGTACTGAAGAATTTATTTGTAGGACAGCAATGGAGAAACAGACATAGAGAATAGACTGTGGACATGGGGAGAGGGGAGGAGAGAGTGAGACGTATGGAAAGAGTAACATGGAAACTTACACTACCATATATAAAATAGATAGCCAACGGGAATTTGCTGTGTGGCTCAGGAAACTCACCAGGGATCTGTGTCAACCTAGAGGGGTGGGATGTGGAGGGAATTGGGAAGGAGGTTCAAAGGGAGGGGATATATGTATACCTATAGCCGATTCATGTTGAGGTTTGACGGAAAACAACAAAATTCTTAAAGCAATTATTCTTCAATTAAAAAATAAAATTTTAAAATATATATAAACTTATAAAGTCCTATGAGAGAAATTGTCTTTTAGGTAGAATTATATTGCCACAGATGTTTCTGTAGGTCAAAATGTATGCATACTGGTAACTTCATATGGTTCAACTTAAGAATATTCCAACAAATTAATCAATAAAGGTAATGCAATTTTCAACTTCAATAACAAGGCAAAACAGTTCACAGTCCCCCTTTGGAGGATCCTTCTCCTGCAGTTAACTACCAGCATCGCCAGAGTCTGCCTCTCTGCTGACCCCCATCTGTCAGCACATGGAGCAGCTGCTGTAGTAGCTCCTATTTTAGAAATGAGGCCTTGACTTCATATCCTCCAAAGGCAGTCCTACCTCTCAGCACCCATCCGCAGCATTTTTGAAAGAGTGGTTTGTTCTCCCTATGTTCTCTTACTCACTTCCCAGTGTTTCCTAAATTCACTAAAGAGGGCTTGCAAAGCTACCACCCATAAACAATTGCTCATCAAGGCCATCAATACCTCCCTGATAATTTTTCCCTATTCAATAATTTTTCCCTATTCAAGACTGCTGCCCACTCTTTCCTTTCTGAAATATTTTCTTCTTTTGGCTTCTGTGAGACCACACTTCTCGAGTTTCCTCCTATTCCCCTCTTTGCTTACATCCCTGGCCCCTATAATTCACCCTCCAGAAAGCACCCATAGTCATCTTTTAGATACAGCATCAGAGCGTGCCACTCACTGAAAACATCCCCCAGCCACCCCTACACCCCATGCTTCTCACTGGATAAGTAACAGCTAAGCTCTGGTGAGATCTGGCCCCTATCTATGCCTTCAGTTCAGTCGCTCAGTTGTGTCTGACTCTCCGCGACCCCATGAATCACAGCACGCCAGGCCTCCCTTGTCCATCACCAACTCCCGGAGTTCACCCAAACTCATGTCCACAGAGTCGGTGATGCCATCCAGCCATCTCATTCTCTGTCGTCCCCTTCTCCTCCTGCCCCCAACATTTCCCAGCATCTATGGCTTACTCCATCCCAAAGCACAACCCTCTGTGCTTCTCACTTGACTTTGTTTGCTTCTTTTTTTATGCAATATTTTTGCTGTATTTTAATCTATATGCTTTTAAAAAACTGAAGTATACTTGGTTTACAATGTTAGTTTCTGGTGTACAGCAAAGTGATTCAGTTTACACACACACACACACACATATTCTTTTTCAGATTCTTTTCCATTATAGTTTATTACAAGACATTGAATATATAGTTTCCTGTGCCATACAGTAGGACCTTATTTATTTTATATATAATAGTTGTTGTTTCGTCACTAAGTTGTGTCCTACTCTTTTGCGACCCCCACAGACTGTAGCCCTCCAGGTTCCTCCTGTCCATGGGATTTCCCAGGCAAGAATACTGGAGAGGGTTGCCATTTCCTTCTCCAGGGGATCCTCCTTACCCAGGGGTCGAACCCAAGTCTCCTGCATTGGCAGGCAGATTCCTTACCACCAAGCAGTTGGGAAGCCCTATATATAATTGTGTGTACCTGTTAATCCCAAACTCCTAATTTATCCCCCCCCACCCTCCCCTGTGGTAACTGTAAGTTTGTTTTCTATATTTCTATTTTGTAAATAATTTCATTTGTATCATTTCTTTAGATTCCACATATAAGTGATCTATGATATGTCTTTCTCTGACTTATTTAACATGATAATCCCTAGGTCTATCCATGTAGCTGCAAATAGCATTATTTCATTCTTTTTTATGTCTGAGTAGCAGTCCATTGTATATATGTGCCACATCTTTATTCATCTGTTGATAGACATTTGGCTGCTTCCATGTCTTGGTTACTGTAAACAGTGATGCAGTGAACACTGGGGTGCATGTATCTTTTCGAAGTGTGGTTTTCTCCAGATACATGCCCAGGAGTGGGGTTGCTGGATCATATGGCAACTCTCAGTGTTTTAAGGAACCTCCATACTGGCTGCACCAAATTACATCCCCACCAACAGTACAGGAGGGGTCCCTTCTCTCCACACCCTCTCCAGCATTTATAATTTGTAGACTTTTGATGATGGCCATTCTGACTGGTATGAGGTGATAACTCAGTGTAGTTTTGATCTGCATGTCTCTAATAATTACTGATGCTGAGGATCTTTCCACGTGCCCATTGGCCATCTGTATGCCAAGCTTGTTCCTGCTCTGGTCTTCCACACGTTCTCTCCACTTTGAACACTCCTCCCTAGTCTTCTCAGGACAGATGCCTCCCCTCCCTGCATTTAGGTCTCAGTTCAAACCTCAATTCCTCAAAAACACTTTCCCTCAAAGCCTAATCTAAAATGGCTCTTGACCCTTCCCTGCCCTAACTACTCTCTCCCATCATCCTGGTTTGTATTCTACAAGGCATGTATCCTAATATGAAATTGTTTTGTTTATTACTTCAGTACTTGTCTACCTACCCTAGAACATTAGTGCCTTGAGAGACCTTATCAGTCTTGTTCTTTACTGTACCTTCAATGTCTAGAAGAGTGACATATAATTGCTCAATAAATCTGGTGAATAAATCATGTACTCTCTGCTAATAACCTCAGCCAGAAGATGTCTGATGGCTGTGATAATAATTACAGAATCCTAGAGATGACCTTCCTTCCAAATAATCTAAACTCAGAAAAAAATTCTCCACTACACAGCCTCTATTTGAGGACTTTCAGTGATAGAATTTGTGACTTTTAATAATGGAATGTTTACATGCCATTGTTGATAGCTCTAATTGCTGGACACATTTTCTGTTCAAACAGTGACCCTAAATCTTCCTCCCTATATATTCTACTTATTGACCCCAAAACAACTTGAAAAAGCCCTGCTTCACCTGACAGTAATTCAAATATTACTTGAGGGAATGATCACATGATTTTAAGCTCTGAGATAAATTCTCCCAGGTATCTCAACACTTCATGTGACATGAAAAATTAACCAGCCCTGCACATGAGAAAAGTCTGAAAATGTTTAGCAGCTTGGTTTAAATAAATAAAGCCTTTCTAAGCATCTTATCTGAAAAATAAAATCTAAGCATGCAATGGCAAGCCACTCCAGTACTCTTGCCTAGAAAATCCCATGGATGGAGGAGCCTGGTAGGCTGCAGTCCGTGGGGTCGCTAAGGGTCGGACACGACTGAGCGACTTCACTTTCACTTTTCACTTTCACACACTGGAGAAGGAAATGGCAACCCACTCCAGTGTTCTTGCCTGGAGAATCCCAGGGACGGGGGAGCCTGGTGGGCTTCCATCTATGGGGTCACACAGAGTCGGACACGACTGAAGTGACTTAGCAGCAGCAGCAGCAGCAAGCATGCCTGTGGGTATTCAGAGAACACGGTCTCATTTCTAATGGCTGTCTTTCTGTTCTCTTAACAGCCTGTTTCTCTGTATCACACTCTTCCTGATACTGAGGGAACTGCAACAATCACAGATAGGCCCATGAGCATCTTCCCTGAGACAAAGACTTATCTTCTGCAGAAGAGACTTGTGAGGATATGTCCTCACTTCTGAATATAATTTATATTTCAATAAGATGAGAGAGAACTTTCATGATGTAACTGTTGGCTAATGAGCTTTGTGGCAAGTGCTGTTTGCCGAAGGCAGTAAACAATTTATTCTACAAGTGAAAACAGTTTGGATCTTACACCCCTTGGGGCTATCATGTGTGTAGTATAGGAGGAAGAACATCTGTTGTGATTAAATGGGCAACTTTCTAGTGTATATTTGTATCCTTCCCAGTGACTTCCACAATAGAGTAAGCACTCTATATATTTTAAAAACTTTACTAGAGGGACTACCCTGGTTGTTCATTGGTAAAGAATCTGCCTTCCAATGCAGGGGAAATGGGTTTCAGCCCTGGATGGGGAACTGAGATCCCATATGCTGACAGCAGCTGAGCCCATGGGCTGCAGCTATTGAGCCAGTGCCACAAGTACACAATCCGTGCGTCTCCCGCCCCCCACATGAAGCTCCCATGAGTCGAAACTAAGACTTGACACAGCCAAATAAATATTAAAATTTTTTACTGGAGTATAGTTGATTTACAATGTTGTGTTAGTTTCAGGTATATAGCAAAGTGATTCAGTTATACAAATACATATATTCATTCTTTTACAGATTTTTTTCTTACATAGGTTATCACAGAATATTGGAGGTTCCTTGTGTTCTACATAGGTTCTTGCTGGTTATCTATCTTATACATAGTAGTGAGTGTATGTTAATCCCAAGCTCCTGAATTATCCCTCCCCTTTGGTAATGATAAGTTTGTTTTTGGTATCTGTTTCTGTGTTGTAAATAAGTTCATTTGCATCTTGTTTTAAAAAGTTAGATTCCACATATGAGTGATACCGTATATTTGTCTTTCTCTGTCAGACTGACTTCACGTAGTATGACAGTCTCTAGGTTCATCCACGTTCTGCAAACGGCATTATTTCATTCTTTTTTATGGCTGAGTATTTATCCATTATATATATATATATGTACCACACCTTCTTTATCTATTCCTCTCTCAATGGACATTTAGTTTGCTTACATGTCTTGGCTATTGTGAATAGTGCTGCTATGAACACTGGGTGCATGTATCTTTTCAAATCATGGTTTTCTCCGGATATATGCCCAGGAGTGGACTGCTGGATCATATGGCAGTACTATTTTTAGTTTTTTAAGGAACCTCCATACTGGTTCTCCATAGTGATTGTACCAATTTACATTCCCACCAACAGTGTAGAAGGGTTCCCTTTTCTCCACACCCTCTCCAATACCTACTGCTTATAGACCTTATGATAATGGCCATTCTGACTGGTGTGAGGTGATACCTCACTGTAGTTTTGATTTGCATTTCTCTGATAATTCGTGATGTTGAATATCTTTTCATGTGCTTTTTGGACTGCTATAAGTCTTCTTACGAGAACTGTCTATTTAGATCTGCCCATTTTTTGACTGGGTTGGCTGGTGTTGTTTTTGATATAGAGCTGCATGAGCTGATGTACATTTTAGAGGATAAAATTCCTTGTCAGTTGCTTTGTTTGCAAATATCTTCTCCCATTCTGAGGGCTGTCCTTTTGTTTATGGTTTCCTTTGCTGTAGAGAAGATTGGTCCCATGTTTGTTTATTTTTATTTTCATTACTCTAGGAAAGTGGATCAAAGGGGATATTGCTGTGATTTGTTAAAGTTTTCAGCCTATGTTTTCCTCTAGGAGATTTATAGTGTCCAACCTTACATCTAGGTCTTTGATCCATTTTGAGTTTATTTTTGTGTATGGTGTTAGGGAATATTCTAGTTTCATTCTTTTACATGCAGCTCTCTAGTTTTCCCAGAACCACTTATTGAAAAGACTATCTTTCCTCCATTGTATATTCTTGCCTCCTGTGTCACAGATTAATTGGCCAACGGTGTGTGTGGGTTTATTTCCAGGCTTTCTATGCCGTTTCATTGATCTATGTTTCTGTTTTTGTGCTAGTACAAAAACTAGCTTTGTAATACAGTCTGCAGTCAGGGAGCCTAATTCCTCCAGCTCCATTTTTCTTTATCAGGATTGCTTTCAACTATTTGGGGTCTTCTGTGCTTCCACACAAATTTAAAAAACTTTTTGTTCTAGTTCTGTGAAAAAAGCCATTGAATGAAGGAGTGGGTGAGTGAATAAAGAAACCAGTGAGTCAGAAGGCATCAGAACCAGTGCTCTAGTCCAAGCACTCATGTTACAGAGGGAGCAAGGTCCTGACAGGGACGGGCCCATTCCTCAACAGTGCCAGCTGTGGGACCAGGCCCCAGGGCTCCTGATTCTCAGGCTTAGCATTCTCTCCACTGGTTCACACGGCCTGTCTTACTGGGTACCTGTGAACATTTCCAGTTAACTGAGTAAGTACAAAAGGATTTTTTTGTTTTGTTTCTAATAACTAAGTCATTGTGGATAACTTCCTTATATCCATGTCCCCCAACTGGTTATTTTACACCAGTCACAGTAAGCCTATGGACCCTGGCAGTGACAAGTTTAGGGACTGGCATGTGACCCAATGCTGGCCATCAAGGCCCGAGAAGAAGTCCACTGGGCAGATTCTGACTCCTTGATCCTGAGGAGTTGTCATAGGGAAAACATCCCTCTCCTCCCTCTTACACTACTTTGTCTGACTCGTACTTGGACCTGCTGCAGCCATTTTGCTGCCAGTCTGAAGATGGGAGAGCAGAAAAATGGAACGAATCTGGGTGCTTCTACATCAGCAGCTCTGGAGGCTGCCCCATCTGTAGTCTTTCAGTGAAATAGAAAGATAAATTATCTTATTTAGATCTAAAAGGCAGAGCATCTAAAAGGCGGAGGCAGGAGCCTCTTCTGCTTGGGCCTATCGGTAGTGCTGGGCCAAATGAAAGCCAGATGACTTCACATTGTGCCACAGAGATGGAACTTTACAACAGAGAAAACTGGTGAGAGATGCATGCAGCTGGTAAAGGCATCCTCTTCACACTGTGAATAGCGACCAAGTTTGCCAAAACATCAGTGTCACACACAATTTAACGTATTGATCTGAATGTGTCGATTTTGCATCCAGAGCATCTGCCCAAAGTTCCAGAAATTCAAGATATTTAATGGACCCTCACCTTAAAGCAACTTGTGACAGCCATCCCTTCAGGATAAATATTCCCTTTCTTTTGTCAGAGTACATGGCTCTGTACTTTGTACTCTTCTGTCATGGCTTTTGTCTTTATAAGCCCCTGACACTTTCTCTTCCCCAGAACACTATTCTGGTTTTACCCAAATCTGTCTCCAGAATTCCAATTCTTAAACTCTTATTTAAAAAAAAAAATTATCTTATTTAAACCAGGTAAGTCAGATATTCTGTTATTCAGAGCTGAAAGTATCCTAAGAGGTTCAAACAATTTGACAGTTTCCTTTTAAAGATTTCTATATACTTCCTTAATTTCTTAAACAATAAAAAACTATAGAAAAATGAATATTTCTTCAAATAGTCAGGAATATCATTCAGCTGGCAAGGCTATAATGTAGTATTGCCTTGGTGCTAATACTGACATAAATTCTATGTCTATTTAATCTATCTTATACCTTTTTAGTCTCAGGACCCCTTTATATTCTTTTTTTTTTTTTCTGTTTCTTTCTTTTTTTTTTAGGTAATTAATTTATTTTTTATTGGAGGCAAATTATTTTACAATATTATATTGGTTGGTTTTGCCATACATTGATATGAATTTGCCCCGGGTTTACATAAGTTCCCCCTCCTGAACCCCCCTCCCACCTCCCTCCTCCCTTTATCCTCCCTCTGGGTCATCCCCGCATGCCAGCCCCCAGCATCCTATAACATGCATTGACCCTGAACTAGTGATTCGTTTCACATATGACAACATACGTGTTTCAATGCCATTCTCCCAAATCATCCCACCCTCACCCTCTCCCATAGAGTCCCAAAGACTGTTCTATACATCTGTGTCTCTTTTGCTGTCTCGTATACAGGGTTATCATTTGCATCTTTCTAAATTCCATATATATGTGTTAGTATACTGTATTGGTGTTTTTCTTTCTGAGGACTTGCACTAAGCTTTGACTTATTGGGCTATATTTATTGATTATTACTGTATGAGAAATTTTAAATTTCCATTACTTCATTTAAAAACAATAATAAACCTAATAAATACTATTTTCCAAAATAAAATTTAAAAGGAAGCAGTGCTTTACATGTTAGGAAATCTCTTCAATGTTTGGTATTGTTGTGCAGTCGCTCAGTTGTGTGTGACTCTTTGTGACCCCATGGACTGCAACACGCCAGGCTTCCCTGTCCCTCACCAGTTCCTGGAGCTTGCTCAAACTCACGTCCACTGAGTCGGTGATGGCATCCAACCATCTCAACCTCTGTTGTCTCCTTCTCTTGCCTTCAATCTTTCCCAGCATCAGGGTCTTTTCTAATCAGTCAGTTCTTCCGCATCAGGTGGCCAAAGTACTGGAGCTTCAGCTTCAGCCATCAGTCCTTCCAGTGAATATTCAGGGTTGATTTCCTTTAGGATTTACTGGTTTGATCTCCTTGCTATCCAAGGGACTCTCAAGAGTCTCCTCCAGCACTATAGTTCAAAGGCATCAATTCTTCAGTGCTCAGCCTTTTTTATTGTCCAGCTCTCACATCTGTACATGACTACTGGAAAAACCATAGCTTTGACTATACAGACCTTTGTAGGCAAAGTAATGTCTCTGCTTTTTAATATGTTGTCTGCTGCTGCTAATTCACTTCAGTCGTGTCCAACTCTGTGTGACCCAATAGACAGCAGCCCACCAGGCTCCCCCGTCCCTGGGATTCTCCAGCAAGAACACTGGAGTGGGTTGCCATTTCTTTCTCCAATGCATGAAAGTGAAAAGTGAAAGTGAAGTCGCTCAGTCACGTCTGACTCTTAGTGACCCCATGGACTGCAGCCTACCAGGCTCCTCCATCCATGGGATTTTCCAGGCAAGAGTACTGAAGTGGGGTGCCATTGCCTTCTCTGAATATGTTGTCAAGGTTTGTCAATACTTTTCTTCCAAGGAGTAAGTATCTTTTAATGTTTGGTATAACAAGACAGTTGAATTCTCACATCTGCTTCTAGCTGAATTGGTCAAAATACATTGTTTTGGTTGAAATGCACATATAAGGCACATCTGAACTCAATGTAATTGGAAAAGAAATGTTTAAACAGTCTTTCCAGATAACTGAGAATATTTTTTCTTTGATACCACACCAAAACTTGACAAGTTTCTTAAAGGTTAGCTGCAATCTAGAATCTGATATCATATCAATGAACTTTTCACATACTTTAATCTTAACTCATTATTGATCAGGGGAATTTTGCAGAAACTAGTGCCTGTGACCAATGATTTGTTATATAAGTAATAATGAAACACTCATGTTTGAGTAGATATCAACAACTTTTTTTGCACTTAATGTAGTTATTTGAAACTCTGTACATGTCTTATACTAAAGCATTCTAATATTTTTTTAGAGTGTGACAGGCAGTATAGCAGGCACTTCTGTGCAAGAGAATAGAACATCTATTACAAATATACTGTGTTTCACTGCACTTTTCCCGGGCAGAACAGACCCTATACTTTCTGGCAGCATTTTGTTCTTTTAATCCTGTGAATACTATTTCCTCTAGGATATGTTCATTTATTTCATCTGGTAGTTGACAAGGTAGGTCTTTGTCAGGAGTTTTTTTAGAAACGCCACAAGAAGGACTAGGTGTGGGACTCCAGTCACCAGAATGGTCAGTTGCCCATTCTCTAGCTACTGCTAACAAAAACTGTCATTTTATTCTATGCATTAAGGCTACAGTAAGTTTTAAATGCATTGAGTAAACCACAATTACTCAAATAGAAACCCACTTTTTTATACCATTTTTGAGTTTTCCAGAGGATATTGTAGTTTGCCAGGTGTTGATCAGATCAGTCAACTTCTTTCATATATTTATTAAACCCTAATATACAAGTAGGCTTAGTTATGTGATGGCCAGTCCTCCTGTCTTCCGTTCTTGTAGACGCTATGGAGGCGTCATGAATAGTTGTCACCATGCAGACTAGCCTCTTGTCTTTCCATATAAGAACAATCACTTCTCCCTACTGTAAAAATGTCATTTCTCTTCCCTGTAGATTTTTAGATTTCTCCTTTAATTGGTTTGTAGAAACATGATTCTCTCTTTTAGTCCCACAGACTCTGGTTTTAGTTTTCAACAATATTTCAGATGGACACACTGTTGTAATGTAATAATTGTCTTGGTAAATATAGTGCCAAGAACCAAGATAAGGTTATAGGACCAATAATACTGTTTCCTACAGTTTCTTTCTTATACCTGTGTGAATCTCAAGGTTGCATATATATCCAGTTTTCACTTTCACTAAACTTCCTGACCAAAATTCCTTGTTTTGTAAGTTTTCCGGGATTATAGGTTTTGATCCTCTCCACTTTATCATTGCCTCATCAAGTGATAGCTCTTGTTTGGGTGTATATATATATATATCGATTGAACTTTTGGTAGAAAATAATCCAAAAAAGGTTTGACTGTTGAAATTCTGTCTCCAGGAAGTGCAGCTTCTGAGTTACCATTAAAGCAAAGATATGTCATTATTTGTTCAAACCGTCTCATCATAAATCTTTCAAAGATCAAACAAGGAATCAGTCGAACAATATTCTTTCCAGGGTGGCTTTATTTGTCCCATCAAAATTATTAATCTAAGAAACTTTTTCATGTCACCACTGGTTATATCAGTCCATTTTAAAGCCTTATACTTTTTATATGGTTTTTCATTCTGTTGGTGATACAAGTTTGAGAAGCAACTGACTCAAAAAAGTCATTACCAAAAATTAACTCTGGTGTTTTACTAACACTTTGTTGGTTATTACATTCAATAGTTACTTTACGCTGACACAGCTATAAAGTTTTCTAATTTTCATGAAATGTTCTCTTCAATCCATTCTTTTGTAGAACCAAAATAGCATTCTCCATCATTGTGAGTTTCATTTTCACTTGCCATATCAGAATCAATCGCGAAGGTTTTTTGTCTTTTTATTGGTTTAATATTCACACTGTCTGTATCAGAACTATATTCTGAGGAACTATCATCTTCTAAGACACTAGTATATATGTCGCTTGGACAGCCAAAGAAAGTATCTGCATAAAATTCACTGAAAAATTCTTCACTCAAAATTTCACAATGCATCATTTTTGAAAATTTTATGGTTAAAAAACTTTCATTTATAATATAAACAATGTTGGAATAAAAACCTAATGGAGGACGTGGGTAAACCTATGGCTGATGCATGTTGATGCTTGGTAGAAACCAACACAATACTGTAAATTTATCCTTCAATTAAAAATAAAAAACCTAATGGAGCAAAATGTGAACGATGACCATCATAAGCGGTATAATGAACTCTTGATTAATTTTAAGCTTTAACAACTTTGCGTGGTGATACAGTTAATAATATATCAGTCTCTAAAAATGTATTGATAACGCCTCTGGTCAGTAACATTTGGGTAACAAAAGATGTATTAATATGTCTCTGGTCAATAATGTGTTAGAATCCACTGGCCCATCTTACACTTGGAATAAGTTTTCTGATCCATGGACGACATTTTTTAGAAGCATGCATTGGTCATTTCAATAATACTGACTCACTGAGTTATGAAGATCCTTCAAAAGTGGTAAGACATTTCATTATACAATATTAAAAAAAAATTCACATTGGTTAAGATCATTACCAATCTTATCTCACCAGAAAAATTTTTTAAGTATTGCTCATGATGGTGGATACAGGTTTTCCAAAATTCTGATTTTGGCTTGAAATATCTAACTATCACTTGTGTGAAGTACTTTCAATTGTTTTTCTTGAAGTGACAGGCTTACTGTATTCATTTTTGAAAACCTATCTGCCAAATACTTGTCTGAAGACCCAGTTTGTCTCTCAGTCATTATTTTAATTAGTGTTCCATGAGAAAAGCAATGGGTTCAGCTCTCATACACGCTTTTCCTTGAGACAATCTCCATATTTTGATATACAACAGAATTCTTTTATGTGCATCTCCCATTTTGCCACAATGCATATTAAAAAGACATGAATTCAAGGGTTGATATTTAAGTAATTCCTTGATGAAGCACTAAAAATTAAGTGGAACTAGCCCACCTGCCTCTCACTCTTACACACACACACAGACACACACACAACCCCTTGACCCTTCCCTCATGGCTCCTCCAATCCTGAAGGCCCGACTGGGGATAAAAGTACATTCATTTTAGGAGCCAGGCCAGAGAAAGACTTGACTCAGTGGGGGCTGGAGGACTTCCTAGGAGTTTGCAGACCGCATTTTAGCCTCACAGCTTTATGCTTTTTATAACTTTCTTTGGTTTCAAGGTGTTTTGAGGTGCTAGTTGTCTCTATTTGTTACTGTCCATGCTGCCTGTGGGAGGCTCCTCCACTTTTAGATGCACCCAATAGGAGCATGGGTTGGAGAAATTCCAGCTGCCTGGCTCAGGATTTCATGTTTTTGGACTTTGGGTTTCAGTTCCAAAGAAATGAAGTTCAAGTTCCAGATTCATCATTAAAAATTCTATAACTGAATGAACTGCAGATCCTCTGCAGGCCTTGTTTTCTTAGAAAATCAGAGGACTGAGTCCAGTGATCTCTAAACATCTTCCAGTCCCCGAACATTATGGTCCTAATATGCTAAACGCATGCGTGCACAAATGGAACATTCTGAGTACGCTGTCTTGCACCCTTCCTCACAACTCTGACTGTAGCTCTAGAAGTCATTACAGACAGGTTTTGGGTGGAAAGAAGTATGCAAAGAGTTCAGATGACATCAGCTGATTTTCTCATGATGAGACTATTGGGAAATATCCAAGATTCCATATGTAAAAACAAATTAAATGCTAAAATAATAAACTAGTAAACAATAAATTCAATTTAACTGTATCATCTACATGATATATAAAAGCAGTAACTGATTTCGTTACAGCATGAGAAAATGCAATTAAGAGTTAATACCTACTGATACGTTCGATTTGTGTGAAAACCATTCAAACCAAGTAAAAGCAAAATCTTTGGGCAAATAAGAGTAACAGTGAGTAGAAGAGACTGTAAAGGATGAAGTTATTGGTTCTAGAAGCTTCAAATATAATTTTATTTAGAGTTCCCAGAAACACACCTAAAGTTATAGTTTGCTCTTTTTCTATCTACTAAATATTTACTGATGTTTCTGAGATGATCAGAATTTTTTTCCTCTAACTCTGTTCTATTACTGAAAGTAAATGTATCTGAACATACTAACTCTATTTAGTCAATTTACTTCCCTATTTTCCAACCACATGATAAAGGAACTACTAATTTAGCTATTCATCTTTTGAAATAAGTCTAAGAGTTTATATTTAAAGAGGTATTACTTTGATGTGCAATGCTTAAACAGTACTCACTGACTTTATTTTGACATTAAGTAATGAATTTCTAACACAATTATAAACAGTACAACAAAATGGCTAAGAAAGGCAAGATAGTCTCAAGGCCTCTTTGTTTCTGCATGAGAAACAGGATATATTTTATTCAGATATCTTGGGACTTAATTAGTGTTTTGGTGACATCACACATACAGAATAAAAACTGTGACCCTTTACTAACGGATGTAAACCATCTTATACAGTGTTTTTGCAAGCAAATGGAAAGTGGGTTTGCGAGGGAAGATTTCTTTTCAATGTAAAAAGTTTCCTTCTTTGCAACTGAGATCAAACTGCCATAATTTTTTTTTAATTGTAAGATTCTAAGAGTAAGTTAAATATAAAAAACAAGGCAAAACTTTCAGAGTTTCTCTTATTTGGAAACAACAGGCAAATGGAAATCAAGAAATCATGATTCAACTCTAGGCATGTTGATCAAGGGATTCTTTAGCTTTAGCAATCTGAACTGAAAATAAGAAAATCACGGATCAAGATGGCAAGGTAGGTTGTCCCCAAAGTCATCCCCCTCACAAGATAGGTACTTAAACAAGTTACTATTGTGAAAATTCCAGAATCCAGGGGTGAGGTGGGAGCACCCCCGGACCCACAG
Organism: Moschus berezovskii; assembly: GCF_049115385.1. Lineage (NCBI taxonomy): Eukaryota > Metazoa > Chordata > Mammalia > Artiodactyla > Moschidae > Moschus > Moschus berezovskii. The sequence continues at coordinate 46,029,381 of NC_142469.1, forward strand.
AGACCAAGAAGGAAAGCATTACAAAGGTAAGAAGGTCTACACTCCAACTGCAATGCCCATTCTCTGGATAGTTACAGGGCCACATGAGATGGCCCCTGGGCCTATAGTTTTTTGGGGGCATAGGGGAAGGAGGAGAAGAAGGAAACCAAAGTAAAAATTCAGCTCCCCTAGCACTGCAGGGTGCTTCCCAGAAAGTCCACTTGGGTCTCCCCTCACAGGGATCACTGGGGAAATATGTGGGGCTTGACCATGGAGACTCAGATAGATGTGGAGAAGGGGGGCCAGGTTTATAGTAACCATCACTCAGATATTGGCAGAACACATTCCTCCTTGCAGCTACCACTGATCAGAGATTGCAGCCAGAGGCTCTTTCCATCTGCACAGCTGTGCTGGTAGCCCTGTCTGGCCAGGGAGCTTGGTGCACAGTGGAAAAAAAAAAGGATGCTAATTTAACATTGCAAAAACCTAAGAATGTGTAAATCTCATTGGTAATAGTAAACACATGGTCAAAGTCAGATAGTCTCTAACACTGTATTGGTGGTGCATAATTTGTATGCAACTCCTACTTTAAATGTTAAAACATGTTAAAAACAATCAGAATAATTTGTAACTGGGCACAGTAAGTCCCAAACTTTCAAAGATGTGAATGCGTATTTGCATGTCCAATCATGTAAGTTAGTTCAGGTGTCTGGTGTACGCTGTCGTGTGCATGTATCCTCTACAAGTAGTTGTGTTTTTGTCTGCTGTACGGTACTGTACAGAATACAGTAGTACACTATCTTTATTTTAAGCCCAGGATGTCCAGAAGCAAGTGGAAAGCAGTGGTGATGTAGCTGATACTACTATACTCCTCAAGGTACTGTATTGTACTGTAAGATTAAAAATGTTTTCTTTTTAGTGTGTGTTTATGTATTCATGTGAAAAGTATTATAAACCTAGTACAGTATAGTACTATATAGCCTACTGTGTTACTTGGATATTCTTGGCTAACTCTGTTAGACTTATGAACAAATTGGACTTATGAATGTGCTCTTGGAACAGAACTCGTTTGAATATAGGGGACTTACTGTATACAATAAAAAGATGTAAATGCTATCATCAGTAACCTAAAACACAATGGATGGTGGGGTAGATATAAAAGTACAGAGTTTCTGTATGCTGCTGAAGTTATTGTCACCTTAAAATAGAATATTACAAATATATTTTATGTAATTTCACGGAACCATAGGAAAAAAAATCTGTAGTGGTCACAAAAAAGACTGAGTAAAGGAGTCTGAGTATATTGGTATAAAAAGTCATCAAATCATAGAGGAAGATAGGAGAGGAAGCAAGGAACAAAAGATCTACAAAACAGAAAATTATGAACAGAATGGCAATAGTAAGTCCTTGCCTATGAGTAATTTCTTGAATTCTCCAGTCAAAAGATACAGTGGGTGAATAAATTAAAGAAGATCCAATGATATGCTGTCTGCAAGAAGCTCACTAGAGCTTTAAGAATGCACAAAAGACCCCAAACAGTCAAAGCAATCCAGAAAGAAAGAAACCATACTGGCATAAAAACTGAGGCATAGGTTTATTTCTGAGCTCTCAGTTCTGTTCTATTGGCCTATGCATACATGGTTGAATAATATTTGACCAGGGAGCCAAGAATACTCAATGGAGAAAAAAATAATCTCCTCAATAAATAATGCTGGGAAAACTGGATATTCACATCCAAAAAAAGTGAAAATGGACCCCTTTCTTATGCCACACACAAAATAAGAACTGGATTAAAGACTTAAATGTAGACCTGAAACCATCATTTTCTTAATAAAACACAGGAGATAAGATCCTTGATATTGGTCTTGTCAATGATTTTATGGATAGGACACCAAAAGCACAAGCAACAAAAGCAAAAATAAATGGGGCTAAATCCAACTAAAAAGTTTCTGCAGAGTAAAAAGTGATCACGAAGAGGCAACTGATGGACTGGAAGAAAATATTTGTAAACAACGTATCTGTTAAGGGGTTAACAGCCAAAATATATAGGGATTCAAACCACTCAACAGAACAAAAACAAACAATCCAACTAAAATATGGGCAAAGAATGTGAACAGATGTTTTTCCAAAGAAGGCATAAATGGCAAACAGGAATGTGACGAGGTTCACTGGTGAAATGAAAACCGAAACCATGATGAGCTCCCCTCACAGCTATTAGAATATTATCAAAAAGGAGCGATGACAAGTGCTGGCAACAACATGGAGAAAAAGGAACACTTATTCTTTATAGTGGGAACATGAACTGGTACAGCCACTGTGGAAAACAATATAAAGGTTCCCCTAATAATGAAAAACAGAACTACCATATGATTCAGCAATCACAATTCTGGCTATTTATCTGAAGAAAACAAAAAACACTATCTCAAAAAGATATATGCACCCCCCCCCCGTTCATTGTAGCATTAGTTACAACAGTCAAGATGGGAAAGCAACGTCAGTGTCCATCAATGCATGAATAGACAAAGATGTGTTACATATAAACACAAAGGAATATTATTCAGCTATATAAAAAAAAGGAAGTCTTGCCTTATGTTAAATGGATGGAACCTGAGGGCAATTTGCTAAGTGAAGTAAGTCAGACAACTACCATATCATCTCACTAATATGTGGAATCTTAAACAACCCCATCCTCCAAAAACCCCAAACAAATTGGTGGCTGCCAGACGCTGAGGGATAGGGGAAATGGATGAAGGTAGTCAAAGGTACAAACTCCTAGTTATAGTATAAATTCTGGAGATGTAATATACAGTATGGTGATTATAGTTAATAATACTGTTTTGAACATTTGAAAGTTGCTAAGAGTAAATTTTTAAACATTCTCACCACATACACACACACACATATACAACTGTTACTATGTGAAGTGATGGTTGCATTAAAAACCTTATTATGGTAATCATCTTGCAGTATATGCATACATCAAATTATTACACTGTACACCTTTAACTTACACATACTCTATGTCAATTCTATCTTAATAAAGCTGAAAAAAATTTAAAAAGAAAATCATGATCCTATTTTAGCCTGTCCTACTAACATAAATTAATGAGAACATCAATGGTTTGTCAGTTGAGACAATCATGAGAAAACTGCCCAGAACTCTGTGTTGTTACATCTAAAACTGAAAATATACTACAGTGAAATGAAAACTAACAAATATTTATCATTTGTCTTGCCATCTGCTTCAACGTGTTAACCCTGACATTTCTTTTTTTTTCCCATCACATTTAGCTATTGCATGTCATTCCTTAAAGAAGTTAAACTACTGAATATTACTCATTCATGATTTATTTAATGCTTACTGCACACCTGGTATTATGCTATGAACTATAGACACAAAGGCAGGTAAGCCTTGCCCTCAAGTAACTTAACAGTGTTTTCTTAATTAATTTCAGATTAAAAATACCACAGCTTTTTTTTTTTTATTCAAGGACTTTCTGTTCCCATTAAATTGGGAGGGATGACAGAAGGATAGTTATAAAATGAATGGACCTTTAATTTTGAAAACATGATGCAATTGATTTCTGTGGTAGTATTTCTTAAATTTCTTCATAAACCATAAGAAAAATAATATTAAAATGCTAAACACAGAAAATTACTGACCCAACATTAAGACTACTGATGCCTATTGGTGGATTCTAAACACAAATTAGGACTTAATGGGATTAGTACTTTATTTTTAAAATCATGTGTAAAAGCCCCATAGGGTTCTGAGTCACACAAAGGATGACAGATCTATATTTAAATATAAAAGTGAAATGCCTTCTTCTTGTATTGGAACCAAAATTTTATCTTGGCTGGAAAGACTTCTTGCAGAAGCTCAGAGAAGACAAAGGCAATGAATGCATCACCCCTGGGCCCTCATGGTCACAGTGCAAAAGGAAAGGCTGTTAGGAAGGCATGGTGACACAGCACAAGGCTCAGTAACCACTGCGTCTGCCCAAAACCATCCCACTCACCTTCCATCCGCAGAATTGATGGTAATTTGGTAAACTAACAAAATAACAAAAGGTTAAACAGTTACAAAATGTGATTCTTTATGCAGAGCTAAGAAATGAGTAATACTCTTTACGTGGCCATATCAGATATGCAGATCTGTTCCCTCAGGATTAACCTGCTTGTTCATGTGAAAAAATAAGTATTTTAAGGGCTAAAAATACATTTAAACCCCTAAATTCTTCATTTCTATCAGTAACTGAAGGATCTGCCCCCCTTTAATGAATCTCCAAAACATTTAAAAAACACATATAATAATCTATTTAACTTGGACCCCATCAAAGAAAGATACAAAATTTAACTTTCTTTTAAAATCAAGAGCAGAAAAAAAAAAAAAAACCCACAAAATCATTGAATCTCTGTAAAACCTCTTGCTGTTGTTCAGTTGTTCAGTCGTGTCGACTCTTTTCAACCCCAAGGACCAGTCTTCCCTGTCCCTCACCATCCCCTGGAGCTCCAGACAAATCACCTGATCCTATCATTGTCCCAAACTTGGATTTGTATTTCCAATTCTGGTGACCAGATCTAGTCAACATAGTTAGAACACTCCTGCCTCTAACACATTCCTCACACCTAATTAGTTACAAATTGTACCATGTCCTACAGAATCTACCCTTACAAAATAAATCCCTTTATTTCAGCAGCCAAAAGCAAACTCCAATCACTTTCTTGCCCTGAGGTTTCTAACAGATGTGCTGTTTATCTCTTGGGCTCCAATCCATTCTCCATGCTATTGCGCACAATAACTTTTATCACTTCCCTGATTAAAACAGGCTTCTAGGACAAGGGTCACTCTCTCACTTAGCGTCTCTTTTCTGATTGCTCCTGTCAGTCTGTGTCTCTGGCCTCCTCGCTGAAAATCCCCTTGCATTAGACACTGAATTCTGTACGGGTCTCCAAAAGTGGTGTGTGGTCTTGAACCTTTGCCCTCTCTGCCTTCTTCATCCAGATAACTCCATTTTCCCTTAAAATTTAGCCTGGGTGAAGCCTGCCCAGGAATCTGATTTGCATTCTTCTTTGCACTCCCACAGCTTCCTCTTCACACCACCTCCCACCTTCACAGCACCTCCCACCACCTGGAATTTCTTGACACCAGGGAAACCCTCAGAAGCAGAGACTATCTCTATCTCTCAACTCAACTATGTATTAATGTACATATACCTAACCTGGCATATAGTTCCTATGGGCTTTTGTATTACAAAAGTATGCCTTGGGCTTCCCAGGTGGCACAGTGGTACAGAATCTGCCTAACTGCAGGAGATGCAGGTTTGGTCCATGGATCAAGAGGATCCCCTGGAGGAGGAAAAGGCAACTCACTCCAGTATTCTTTCCTGGGAAATTCCATGGATAGAGGCGCCTGGCAGGCTACAGTCCACGGGGTCGCAGAGAGTCAGACACAATAGAGCACACACACAAGTATATCTTACTTTATAGAATCACTAGCTAGGTTCTTGGAAAAAAAGAAAAACCTATATCGGCAGGGTGGAGACTCAAGTCCTCATGTGAACCTGCAGAATTTCCATAAATGGTATGCTTTGTAGTCACCAAAGTAGTCATTAAACTAAATTTTTAAAATATCAAAGTTATTTTAGCTGCATTAATTATACAATTACCTACAATTAAATTTCCATTTATTACTCCTTATATGCTAGAAACCTTTCAGGATAGCCTTCTCTGAAAGGTTAAAAAAATTCACCCTGTTCCATTAAATTTTCTTGTTTAACATAGTATGCAGGTGCTATAATAGATAATATTCAGAATGCAGGTACTATTATAGATAATATTCAAACAAAGAGGCATTGACTTTTCTGTCTTTCCTTTATACATCTAATAGCTTTTCATTTTGACTTTCAGCTGGAGCTTCCTGCTACCTCCTTCCTTTGCATGGTCATCCCAGTGCTCAACTCATTGGAAGTAATGAGAGTGTATTTTCCAAAGCCTGCATTTACTTTACCCACTTTGGATACACCACAGAAGCCTCTCATACCTCTTTCTGATCCCTTTTCTTCCTGACCTCTCTGTCTATTCCAAACAGAAATTATTCACACACTTTCATTCAAACAACAAACATTCATTAAGTGCCTGGATAATGGGAACAGAGTTAAGATTTTTGATTCATTTGGTCTCAGAAAAGGTGTATTCATATAAACTCAATCTGTGACTATTATCCACAGTGAGAAACACATTTTGCATGGCAGATTGGTACACAATGCTATATTGATGTATAGAAATAAAACTTCATGAAACAAGACTTAACCCCTGTGCCATGCACTAAAGCCTTCTACTGGACTCAGTTTCATTTCTTTTCATTTTGTTGTGTGGAAATAAAACTTCATGAAACAAGACTTAACCCCTGTGCCATGCACTAGAGCCTTCTACTGGACTCAGTTTCATTTCTTTTCATTTTGTTGTGTGGAGGCCTACTAAATTAATTTCATGGCCCATTAATGAGTCTAGAATTATAATCTGAAAAGCACTATCCTAAAATACAGGAAAGAGATTTGTGTTTTGGAGAGATTACTGCATTTTAAAGACTAAACAGAGTTAAAAATACCCTGGAGGGGTTGGAGAGAGGACTGCAAAGGAAAAAAGAGGGAGAAAGAGAGGAAGGTAAAATAAACAGGGGGTTCGGGGGAAGCAGAAAGAGACAATTAGAAAAGTATATGTAAGAAAAGCCAGAGAGGGTTAAAGAGAGAAAAATAAAGGCCTGAGTCAAAGAGAAAGAAAGACTTCTGGGGTGACAGAAAAGGTCACAACTTAGTTTCCTTGGGCTGAGAAATTGTTGTCACCATCATCTCCCTCCTATGGAGCGAATTAGCTGCTAATCATTGATCACTGCTTCCCAACTGCTCTAATCCTTAAACCTTTAAAGACTGCACCCGTGGGTGTCTGGAAAAGATAACAAGAGTGACCCATTAAATACTTTTCTAGCCTGCAGCAGAGATGAGAGTATTATCTGCAGAGGACTAGATGAAATCAACCGTGGGGTGGGAACCCTGGAGTGACATGTATATAGAGACACAGCATTGAAAATGACACCATGGAAAGTCAACAAAGTTGAGCTAAGCATGGCCTAGTGTCATGCTCACGTCATGGGTAGGAAAACATGCCCTGACTCTGTGTAAGAGCATCCTCTGATGAGTGAGAGGATCCAGGGCCATTCCTTCTAAGGTCAGCAAACGCTGATTACTGTGAGATATTCTTAGCAAATAAACTCAACCTATGGTCCTAATACAGTAAACAGTTATTAAGCTCATCTTCCATTGGAAGGATCCTAAATTAGACAGTTTTTATCAAACTCTATGTATTACATGTTGAACCATTTCTTAGAGACAGATGTTTAAACCAGTGAGACATATACCTGGAATAGGTGAGCCATGGACTAGCAGGCACTAATAATACATGTGTTCATGTTCTTCTTAACCTCCACTGATTGGCATATATTGCTTAGTTAAAAAGTGCTGAGAACTGGAGTGTACAAAGGGCAGGGTGGTCCTGCGTGAATACAGTGCCCACCTGCCCGGGCACAGCAAGTTCTTCCCTGCAGGTCTGTCTCACTCTGCACCTGGTCATGGGTGCAAGTGGAAGCAGGACAGAGAGAAAAAATGTTAAACCCTTGATGTGTGTACTTTTCTCCTCTATTAGAAGGCAGTAGGGAAACAAACAGGAGAGGGCAGAGGGTTTATGAGCAGGAAGCAGAATAGGGGAAGAACTAACCAGTGATCGAGGATGGAGGAGGTGGACTGTGAGAGATGCTCATGGCACCCCACGCATTCTCGGATAGTAATGGGGGTGGGGTGGGGGGTGAGAGTCAGTACATTTCAACAGACATTCACTAAGCACTCAATTTAGGTACAATTCAAGAGGCAGCAGGGGAACTTACAACTTAGAATGGCAATAACCCTAAACAGCAGTAACACTGTTCCCAGGACGCCTTAACCTCCATACCATGTTATGAATCAAGCAAAGTATGCCTGCCCAGGAAGCAAGTCTACATTTGAGACAACATGTTTGGGACCAGGAAAAGAATAAAGGCATATTCTCTTTAAATATTAAAAAAAAAAAGTTCAAGCTCAACAGGGCAGAAACACTATGTTTGCATCTGGAGCCACCTGTAAACCAGATCATGTCAGAGGATCAAAATAAAGGCTGTTCACACTAATAACCCAGTATTTTTACCACTGTGGTTATAAAAGCAGTTAGCAACACTAGGCATTTACAGCTTAGTGATGGACAGCCAGCTCGTCTGGGTTTGAATGTCAGCTGCTGTTTGACCTTGAGCAAGTTATATAACTTCTCTGTGGGGTTTCCCCATCTGTAAAATGAAGACGATAGTTAAGACCTACTTCCTAGAGTTACTGTTAGAATTGAGTTGATATAGGTTAAGGGCTGGACTGCAAGGAGATCCAACCAGTCCATTCTAAAGGAGATCAATACTGGGTGTTCATTGGAAGGACTGATGCTAAAGCTGAAGCTCCAATACTTTGGCCACCTCATGCCAAGAGTTGACTCACTGGACAAGACTGATGCTGGGAGGGATTGGGGGTGGGAGGAGAAGGGGACGACAGAGAATGAGATGGCTGGATGGCATCACCAACTCGATGGACATGAGTTTGAGTGAACTCCGGGAGTTGGTGATGGACAGGGAGGCCTGGCGTGCTGTGATTCATGGGGTCGTGGAGAGTCGGTCACGACTGAGCAACTGAACTGAACTGAAGGTACATAGAACAGTGCCCATCACATACTGCTCAGGAAGTGTTGCCTGATGTCGTTTTCCCCTAATCACTGCCCACACACCGAGGGAGTGGCATGAGTCGAAGGGAGGATATAACTGTGAGTGTTTGGGCTGACAGTGCAGACACTGACCAGTTTGGGGTTTAAGATCCGCTCCTCAGAAGTGTCCTGCAGGAGCATGGGTGGCCACGTCCCGCCCCTCCACCCAGTTTCCATTCCTCCGCTTCAGGAGCGCCAGTTGCTCACTGTCAGTATATTTTATAGTGGTTGTTACATACCTCACTGAGAAAAGGAGTACTGGTCTGCCTCATAATTTCAAGAAATACTGATAGGATTATGAATTGTCCAGAGATCGGTAGACACAAATGTATATAAACTTAAAATAAACTTGCTATATTTTAAAACATACTAGAACCTGAACCATAACAAGATGAGAATTTGGAGCATCTCACATAAATCTAATTTCTCTTGGTTTTGGCACAGCTTTAAAAATCTAAAATTGAATAGCTGACATTTTAAGAACCTAGTTACAGAGTTTCAATTTAAAGCAAGCGCACATGCCACATGCGTGCACACACACACATCAAAAAACAACACTCTTGAGCAGTTGCCATGACAACATAATACAAAGCCTACCAAGCTCTTTGTTATCCTGCTGAAGATGCTGTGCAATGACACTCATGTTAAATTCTTTACTAATTAAGTGGAAAAGGTTAAAAAAATTCGAGATCCACATGTTTTTTTTTTAATCTGTGCTAAGACTCAGAAAAGCAAATACTAAATACTTTAAGAAAAAGAATTTAAAAGTAACTTAGCAAGACCAGTTATAGATCAAAGTAGATATAATGTTGAAGGAAATGGGAAAATGTTTTTCTTTTATTTTGTATGCTATATTCTCTTCAGTATCTGCTCCTCCTAAATTGTGCTATACTATTTTAATGGAAGAATCAATTCAAATAATATAATTCAATAACAGAGTCTCTTACTTCACCAACACATTTAAACACTTTCCCTTCTTTGGCCACCTGATTCATGGGGTCGCGGAGAGTCGGACACGACTGAGAGACTGAACTGAACTGAACATCAGCTCTTCCAATGAACACCCAGGATTGTCTGATGCTAGGAGGGATTGGGGGTGGGAGGAGACGGGGACGACAGAGAATGAGATGGGTGGATGGCATCACCGACTCTGTGGACATGAGTTTGAGTGAACTCTGGGAGTTGGTGATGGACAGGGAGGCCTGGCGTGCTGTGATTCATGGGGTTGCAAAGAGTCGGATACAACTGAGTGACTGAACTGAACTGAGAGCTCTAGTGGGTGTTCATTGGAAGGACTGATGCTAAAGCTGAAACTCCAATACTTTGGCCACCTCATGCGACGGGTTGACTCACTGCAAAAGAGTCTGATGCTAGGAAGGATTGGGGGTGGGAGGAGACGGGTACGACAGAGGATGAGATGGCTGGATGGCATCACCGACTCGATGGACATGAGTTTGAGTGAACTCCGGGAGTTGATGATGGACAGGGAGGCCTGGCATGCTGTGATTCATGGGGTTGCAAAGAGTCGGACTGAACTGAACTGAATATCAGCTCATTTGGGAGCTCATACTTCCGTATGCTCACTAGACCTAAGAAAGAAAACCTGTTTCTAAGTTAATGAGCTCTTATGTTTTTAAAAATAGATTAAAAAAATAGTGACAGAAGAGAGAAAGATAAATAGACCTTTTGGAGGCTGTGATAAAATAGTCCTGGCTTTCCTTCCCCTTCTCTGATTAGCCACCTCTGTGTCTCTTCTCAGTGTCAAAAGCAGACCCCCTAAGACTCACCTGTAGATCTCCTTAGTCTGTTACTCTCTTAAGTGGTGTCATCTTTGACCAATGGCTTCAGTTATCACCAATGTGCACTCACAATCCCAGAGCCTCTTTTCTGAGTTCAGATCAGTTGATTCAACTGCCTCCTAAACATGGCCACTTTGGTTCCCCCTTGAAAGGCAAATGAGGTCTCCTACAGTGCTCTTTACCTTGATAAATGGTAGGTCCTAATAGGTATTTGCTAAGTGAATGAATGAATGACTCAATCAATCAAACCTACTGCACAAACCAAAAAACCTAACGACCATCCTTGGTAAGGCCTTTTCCATATCCGACTCCTCTCTATTTCACTTCCTGAACATTTCCTAGATTCATCCCATTTCCAAAATTCTCCCAGCCACTACTCTCTAAGCCACCAATCTTTGCCTGATCAGTACAGTAGCCTCTTAACAATCAGGAACACACAGAGATAGTACAGACAGGAGTCAGGCAATCAGTATCAATGGTTTATTAAACTAACTGATAAAGTTGGACTAAGAAAAGGGAAGAGAACATTTACTAAATGTCAACTCTATGCCAGACACTGATCTAGACGCATTACATATTCCACCTCACTTAATCACCACAGTGACCCATTTTCATAAAAGAAACTCAGCTGAGCACACAGCATCAGGGAGCCACTCCTGGTCACAACCTCTGCTTTGTTTGGTCCCCAAAAGCAGAGAACAATGATAAATACAAAGAAGAATATGACAGTGGTGATGATCACAACGTAATGAGAACATATCCCAGACATGGATCTAAGCACTTTGTACACATTATCTCATTGAAAGTGTCACCACCCTCCCATGAAGCAGGAGCTATTATCACATTTGCAGATAAAGAAACTGAGCCACACAGGATTTAAAATTACTTGCTCAAGGTAAAAAACCCCAAAAGTGGCAGAGTGTTTATTTACCAAACAGCAAGTTAAAAGAACTGGTGAAGATACAGTGCTAGAAAAGACAAACCACTCCTGCTCTCAGGGGTCTGGTAGTGAACTTGAGCTTGTCTCCAGGGTCAGAGCTGTTTTTTTCATCTGGGCCCTACCCACTGGAGGAAATCCCCCAGCAACTTCAATCCCATTTCTAAAGGGGTGCATTTCAAGCAGAGGTCAGTCTGCCAGCCTCTTCCGCATGCCCATAGATAGCCAGTTCTCCTCGAACAGGATACCAGGAGGAGATGCTTTAGTGCTTACACTAATTTGGTCAGAATATTTCTCTTACAAAGTCTTAAAGGCATGAATACAAAGATTCCTTTTACAAGGTCTGATCTAGTACTTACAGTTTTATAACTCCATCTGGGCACCTGGAGCAGAACTGCTGGCTGCTCTTGTCTTGTTTATGTTGACTCTGCCCCAGCTGCACAAATCTACAAATTATAACATGTAAAAAAGTAAGCTAAAGGAGCTATCTGCCACAAACTCAGTAGATCACACAAATTGTATGGGTGTTCGAATGACAGTAACATACTCCTATCAGAAAAGCACACAAGAGGACTCTATGTGACACAAGACTTGGTTTATAAATGACTGCCTGATGTTAGAGTGGGTTTATGAAAAGTAGAGGAGGAGGAACTGCTTAAAATTTAAGTCATAATCATAGATATAAAAATGAAAGAAAACGTTTACTTTGCTGCATTCTGTTTACTCAAACGTGATACAGAACCTGAGCCAAAATGTTCCTGAAGCCAGGAAGATGGTCGTAAGCCCCTGAGTATCTGAGGGTGACCGCAGCAGGAAGCAGAGGGAAACAAGGGGAGGGGGATGGTGCTTGCAGTGAGATAAATGACAAGGAAATGGCAGGGTCAGGCTAGAGATCCATCTCCTGAAGCAAGGATGCTGCTAAGAACCCAGGACAAGGATTTAGTTCCTCAGGACCACAAGAATCCCCACGCATACACCAGCCACGACTAAGGGTCCTTTCAACAGAGAGAGAGGGGACTGAGGAGACCACCTGCTGAGTATCACTGGCCCACCATGCCTCCTCAGAGAGGCCTCCAACAACACTAAACTGGACTTGTAGCTGAGGGCCAAAGCAGGCCCCAGGCCCACTCAGCAAGGTGAGAGGATGCCTAGCAATGGGCCACTGATATTTCTCAAACACCCATCTGAGGTGTGGCCTGTGCTCCATGCATCCATCTTACCCTCAGGGATGCAGCCTGAAGTTTTTATTAGGTTTTTTAAAGGTCAGGAAAAGTGCTTCAGAAACTACCAATTATTAAATCATTAAAGTGCTGTGAAAAACTTCTAAATTAGCTTAGTCTTGTCCAGCTTTCATTTTCAGCAAGTGAACATCATTGACGTGTATACTTATGCTCTCTGCAGTAAGTAGAGCCATATTAGTCACTAACTCCAGATAATTCATTCTTCTAGACCACGTTGCTTACAAAGGTCTACTTCAACTACTATTAGAGTTGAGTGACAAGAGTGTGACAGCTGTTGTCAATGTACTGTGTGTCCAGGAGTGCGAAGAGTGTGGCTGAGTTCTGAATGATTCAGTTGACTTCCAGTAGGACAGTGATATATAGTCAAACCAGTGCTTCTGCAGTTAAGAGATGATATATATTACTATATTTTACATATTCTACAGCTGCTGCTGCTGCTGCTAAGTCACTTCAGTCATGTCCGACTCTGTGCGACTCCACAGATGGCAGCCCACCAGGCTCCCCCGTCCCTGGGATTCTCCAGGCAAGAACACTGGAATGGGTTGCCATTTCCTTCTCCAAGGTGTGAAAGTGAAAAGTGAAAGTGAAGTCGCTCAGTCATGTCTGACTCTTAGTGACCCCATGGACTGCAGCCTACCAGGCTTCTCTGTCCATGGGATTTTCTAGGCAAGAATACTGGAGTGGCTTGCCATTGCCTTCTCCATATTCTACAGCAAATCTTACTAATTTGAAGTAGAGAGTGAAAAATAACCAGTTCAGTGGATTCTGCAAAAACAAATACCCTCCTTAAAAAAGACCTGAAGACTAGTACTCATTTATATTCATTTTATATAAGCCAAACTCACATAAGTGGGACCATGTTCATTTGAAATAATTATGAATTCTTAATACATATATTAATAATGGGTTGAGGGGGTATTTAATCCTTAGATTTTTGAGGATTTGGGGGTGAGAAATTCTTTAGAGAATCTGATAACTATTAATCGTCTCTGCAAACACACACAGACACATTTTTATGTACGTGATTTTATGGATACCTTTTGGTAGATCTCCACCTTTTAGCTAGATCTTCCTAATAAAAGTCTATAATACTCTGAATTGGTACCTTTATATCACTGCTTCCTTTTTCCTCCTCAGTCACCACTCCCACCAGTGCCACATCCACCCCCTCCGCCCACCCCAAGATAAATTGAATACAAAGTCCTCAAAGTCAATAACCCAGGTTCATTTTGTAAGAAGGTACTTGATCTTGAGAATTTGTTAATGCAGGAATGCATTTGAACTTCAGTTTGCAGTTTATATTTGGGCAGTGAAAATACGTGTAAGTATCATAAACTTTTATCATTCAGGGGCCCAAGAGTCTCGGGCAGTAAGTAGGGTTTTTAACTCCAAATATAAGTTGTTTCAGAATCTGACCTAACTGCTACTATTCCAAGTGGAACTCACTTCCTTCTGTATGGTTGACTACCTTCAATTTTTAAAAGTTATATTAGATGTAAGTTATTGTAATACATTTGCATTTGTCCTTAATTTCTCTTGAAAATATCTTACCTTAAATAAATGGAAAGATCTTCTTCTGAGAGGCCATCTGAGAGGTTGATTCCATACACCTCTTTCATGGGCTGGACTACATTCTGGGGTCAAAAAATAAAGGAATCAGGAAGAGTTCTTAGACATCTAGCACATTAATAATTTCCAAAACTGAAGAAAATGACCCTGTCAATTTTCCCATAAAAACCATCACAATGTTTCAACATATTCATTAAATTTCTCAGTTAATGGTTTTTTAAAAATTTTATTTTATTTTCACTAAAATAGTTTATTTTAGATAAAAAAAACTAGTTGGTAATTACTAATTGCTTCTGTATAATGCAAGAGTTGGCAAACATTTTCTGTGAAGGGTCAGGCAATAAATACTTCAGGTTCTTTGGGTCACATCATCTCTGCCACAGCTGCGTAATTCTGCTCTTACAGGGTGAAAGCAACCATAGATAACATATAAACAAATTGATATGGCTGTAAATAGGTATGGCTGGTTGTAAATTAAACTTTACTTAGAAAAAATGGCAGCAAGTTGCTTTGGCCAATAGGCTGCACTTTGCCAATACCCGGAATACAGATATAGTTCCCATATCATTACATTTTATTTTTCCTGTCTACCTCAAATGACTTCTGGCTCTTTCTAGAAATCCAGTTCCCCTAAAGCTAAATTTGATTTTTCTATTGTTCACTTGCCTTTTGTTTTCCCTCAATATACTGTCAATATCAATTTCAACAGGATGAACTTCCCACTGGGATTAGGCAGAGACTGTGAGGCCCAGGTGCAAACCCTGCATTCCCGTAATGTGCTAATAAGCAAGGGAACAAATGGACCTCATGTGGATGGGTTGCTCAAAGAGGGACAGGATTCTCTTTAAGAATTCTGAAGTGACAAGAAATTTACTATTACACGTGGAAGCAGAAACACCGATTTCAGAAACCATTTTCAGTAATATCTTTGCCAAATGTATTTGTCTCCGCAGCACCTCCAACACCGCGCATGAGAAGGGTGGAGTGAGGTGACGTGACTCTTCCTCGCTCTCAGCCTTTTAGCTGAAAGCGGGGTTTGGGAGCTGGTTGTCCCGAGCCCCACTGGACAGCACCCTCTCCTGGGTCCCTCACCTCTGTCACTTTGGCACTGTCGCCCAGGTCGGTCATCTTCACCGGAGTGGAGCGCTGGGACACGGAGCCCTCCTCCTCCCGGTCGGTCCCGGAGTCGTCTTCCGAGCTGCTGGACACGGCCTCCTCGCTGGGCGGCGGCGGGGCACTGGCGGCTGTTTTCCGCTGTAACACAGCTTCTTCTCTGTTGCTCTTATTTCTTTAAAAAGATGAATATGGATGTGAAGCATCTGTAAACTGAACCCTCAGTGCTCACTGTGTATCACTCTGCCCCAAAGCCTTAGACCTGGGGAAGTGTTAAGAAAATGACTATGAGAAGCTAGCGTCTGGAATCAAGCTGTGCTGAAGGGAAAAGTTTAATATTTTATCAGGTACATGTACTGACCTTCTATGAATTTAAGCTTTGCTATGAATTCAGAAAATAAGAAAGTATGTGCTTGCAGTGTGCAGAAAAGCCTTTCTACCACTTGGCTACTGTGTCTTCCCTTTTGGTAACTGAAATCAGGATTTTCAAATTTTATAGTACAATAGAAGACTTATGTTTGAGATATTAGTGAAATTATCTATAACTTGTAGAAGCATCAAGAAAGGGCCGATAGCCAAATCCATGTGTATTTCTGGCCTTCCTATGAATTTTTATCAATCACAGTGGCAGCTGATTACTTGTACCAAAGTAACGAGCAATTGATGAACATAAACTAAGATTTTAAACTGTTTTAAAACAATTTAATTAGTAAATAACTATGTTTGCTGAAGATGTCTTCTAATAATAGAGAGCGGATGAGGGGGAACAAAAAAGTACCCATTATTTGCTTTTATTTCAGTGCCAAATTTGAGAGTAGTCAGAATACTGTTTTTTTCTTAATTAACAAAATGTATGGTAATATTTTTGGATTTTATGAAAAATATTTACCATATTTAATATTCTTACTTGAAAAAATTCTCTGCAAGGGACTTGAAATATAATATTCTACATTTTCTAGAAAAGAAATATGTAATACTATCTAACCATGGGTTAGATATTACAGAAAATAAATTCATTTCTGACTTTATGAAACTAAAAATTAAAGTTGATACATTTCAGAACTATACACTTAATATAAATGGTCATTTATGTATTTGTCCCAGGAACTCTTTAAATTCTAAATGTCCTGAGGACGTTCCTTCTTTTAAATTCCTCATAGCACCTGGTCCAGGACACATATTTAAGCTACATAAGTGGTGTATCTGGGAAACAGTAATATCAGTATATATCTCATTGTATAAATCACACACGTAGTTAGAATCCTATTAAGACCCTGTACACACTCCCAAATACAATTAGGACTTGAAATCCTGGCAGTCTGGCCAGGGCCTAGGAGAATTCTCATCACTGGGATCACTCAGGTCAGCGGCAGTAACACATGCATACACTAGGACACATTTCATTCCAGTCTCAAAGCATAAAGATTTAAACACGGTTTGTTCTCTTCCTCGTACTACTGTATACAATAAAATAGCAGTCACCCCCCACACAATGTTAACATAAGACACAGAAAATCTATTAAGTCCTCTGTCTGAGCATTTGCTTTAATGTTTTCTCCGGGTGCCAGCAAAAATAAACACAATGAATATACATTTTTACCTAAGTCTTTTATGTTGTGGGAAACAGAGGATGCGGAGTTATTACATAACATCTGCTACCTAACTTTATGCCATCTACGAAACATCTAATTTAAGTAAAATGTACTGTGTTGTTGAAATTCCCATAAATTCTACTTTCAGTGTCAAACATGTTTTAATAATCCCAGTGCTATAAATAAGCTATCTGTATAGATGCAGTGGGCTTCCCAGGTGGTCCTAGTGGTATTAAGAACCCACCTGCCAATGCAGGAGACGTAAGAGACACAGGTTCTATCCCTGGGTCAGAAAGATTCCCTCGAGGAGGAAATGGCAACCCACTCCAGTATTCGTGCCTGGAGAATCCCATGGATGGAGGAGCCTGGCAGGCTACAGTCCACGGGGTCACAGAGAGTCAGACACGACTGAAGTGACTTAGCACGCCTGTAGATGCAGTGTATGTACTATGCTGTAAACTATATTACTTGAAGTTGTTAGTTTTGGGTGAAAATTATATTCCAAGTGCTGTATTATTTTTACGTGAATCTTTAAAATTTTATTCTACATATAAATCTTACCCCAATACTGATTTTCCGGTTTCATCTGGCTTACGTACAGTAAACGGACTTGGATCAATACCAACGGTTTTAGGCATGAAGTCACTGAAGAAAGGGGAAAAAAATTCTATGTGAATCACTGTCCATCCAGATGATATCAGCTCCCCTCTCTATTCACATTCTTACACTATTCCTTCTTAGCCTTCAGAGGTATATATATTCTAAGTGAAATACTCAAGGGAGTTTAAGTGATCTGGGCCATAAGACCCCATGAATTAATGGCACTTGGGAACTTCAATGTTAGCAGTCTTCACTGCGAATTTTCTCTGATTAAGAGGCCCAACGATTTTGAATTCAAGATTTTGTTTTCTGGAGCAGAGTTGATATCTGAATTACTATTAAGATTCATCTCTGGTTGTATATCATGATTCAAGTAAAATTAAACTCATAAAACTGATGGCAAGACACTAAGCTGTTCGGTTTTATGGACAATGTTTTTATTACACTATACCACCTAAGGAGGCAGACACAATTATCAAAAACACAGTGGTATGAATTGAAGTATCAACATCCATCTCATTAGTCTGCAGTTAATTCATTATAACATTGGAACACTTTAAACAGAAGCTGTTAATTTACCACTTACTGTGCTAAGCTGAAGCTACTTCCTCATGATACCGGGGCTACCTTACCATTACTGCTGAAGCCAGACGAAACTCCTTCATAGATGCCAAAGAAGCAATGGTTACATGATTTATGCAGATAAGACTCATAACCTCTGCTAAGGATACTGCTCCAAGCATGTGACTCAATATTACATTTTTTGAAGGAAAAGAAAGTAATATTGAATTTGACTCAAAATGCCTACTTAACAGTTTGAAAATGTTCCTTTCAAATGTAAGTGGTTTAATTTTTCTTTCTTTTTGAACTACTCAGTTGATCCTCATGATTTATGGATGACATATTTGAGAATTTGCTATTCACTAAAATTTATGTATAACCCAAAGGAAAATGACGATAACCTCACAGTTAAAACTGCTAAACTTTAACAAGTATAACTGAAAATCAAGCAAGTAAAAATTCTAAACTTCTATCTGAAACCAAAGCAAAATGTAGGGTGATTTCTAGGAAACAAACCATGAAATATGTTTCAACATGTACTATATTAAGTTTAGGCACACATGTATCACATTTGAAGAAAATGTGAAACACAAAAGGTAAATACAAGAATGCAAACTTTAGTATAAAACATAATGATCAAAACCTGATTTTCTGAGGCTAATTTTCTTAATCTAGACCCATTATTTTCCTAAAAGGCCCCGTTAAAGTCCAAAAGAGAGAAAAATGAAATATGTTCAAAGGTGACAGACGAGGATGGACAGCTGTGCAACAACAGAAGGACTGCCTCCTGAGTAATGGGCTCCCAACTGCAGAAGGAATTTCAGAGGTTGGACAATCACATGCAGCAGGCATGCAGAACAGCAAAGGAAGACAGAGCTAAACAAACTAGGAAAACCACAGTTCCCCAGTGCTTCCAGTTTCAGAGAATTCACAACGTACCGTGCTGAACTCGTCATAGCCAAGCAAAATGTGTCATCAAAGCTACTCAGCTCGTATGGTCGAAAGAACTCATTGTGGATGTCAATCTCCTCTTCATATTTGTGAAATTTCTTCACTATTAACTTCTTTAAGTTTGCAGCACAGATAACTAAGAGAAATACTGCCTGTTACTCTTAAAAGTTCAGATTACAACTCATAAACATTTCTATAATGTCAACTGTGTTCACAGAGAGTACGTTGAACGAGGCTCAGATCGTGCCTCTGGCACTTACACACTTGGAACTGAAACCAGATATGTGCACAGACTATACACTGCAAAGCTGAGCAAGACGACCTCTAAGGAGGCAGAGGCCTCCGGAAGCTGGGGTGGGAGTGGGGAATTATTTAAGAAATCAAATCACTCAATTCTTTAGATTCCTTTTTTCTCTTAAATAAACACCCTCTGCCTTAGAGATAAAAAATATGCAGCTATTTTATTAAATTTTCCATTATATTTCAAATCCTCTTTATTATGGGCAACGTTAGGTTGTTAAATTCCTATCTTTTTTCCCAGAACAACTGAATCTTAGCAGCAGTATGATTTATGATTTTGCCCAGAATTTCAAGGTTAACAAACGCTTTTTAAAAGCTGATTAATAATTTGTTAAGAACTCATTTGCAATCTTCTTACTTTATGGCCTGCACCATACCATCCAAAAACGGGATGGTCAAACGTGACTAGATGGAATCTTCAACTGGAGTATTCCAGATTGGTAATAGATAGTCGCATCCTTTCACAATTGAGAAAACTGGCTTGTCCATGTTTGGAAGAATCAACAATAGAGTCAAGAATAAACTCTATTTCAAACTGGTCAATTATTTAAACTTGGAAACATTGTTCTAATATGTTAAAATACATTTGAAGGTATTCTTTGAATGTAAAAACTCTCCTGCTTTTCTGACAAATTAATATGTAATTTAATCTCCAGTGACTAAAATATAGTTTCATACATACATCTGTACCTTTATTCACTGCTTAGATACAGGGAGAGATTTTATTTCTCCTTGTGAATGGGTCCTCACTTCCTCCCCATTCCCCCCAAATATGTAGGAATATATTAAGTACTAATTTTAAATGATGAAATAATATATCCACTAAACATCTGAGTGACATAACTGATAACTGGTAAGACACAATACAAGGTATTGGCCTATTTAGACAAAAGAAGTATAATACAATCTCTACCCTTTAAAAAAAGCTGTCAAAGATGTTGTAATCTCCTATCTAACAGCAACAGAACACCGAATAGTCATTCATTTCTTTCTAATAAAATGTTATATGAAATGAATGCTTCAAGATCATTTAAGAATAATTTCCAAATAGGCTGGCATAAAAACTAAAGGAGAAACAGCGTACCTACCTTCATCATAAGGCAGTGGTAAATGTTTTATTACCTCTGGTGTCCACCAGTAAGTGTAACTATTGAAAAAAAAAAAAGGATTAAAATGGGCCAAATGTAAATGTTGGTTTTCTACAATTCACTAGATAAAATGTGTTATCTAGACAAACAAACTATGGTGGGGGGTAGTTAGTACTAAGATAACAGGAAAGGCTCCTAAAGTTTTGCTTGAGACTGAAGTTATGCTTTGAGCAGTGCTTCTCAAAGGCAGCATACACATGAATCACTTGAAAATTCTGTTAAAAGGCAGATTCTGATTCAGTAGGTGGGGCCTGAGATTCTGCATTTAAGACAAGTTCCTGGTGATATCAAAGGGGCTGGTCCTCAGACTACTTTTTGAATAACAAGGCTTTAAAGCATGGAAAAAAAAAACCAGAAAAAGGATAAGTCTGCTGATTACAAAGAATTCATTCAGTCTTTCACCATTTATTAAGCACTTACTGTGTGTCAAACACTGTTCTACACTTTAGAAATGCAACGTTGAAAATAAAGAGAAAGTAGAGTTACGGTATTGTTTCTACCTTCACCAGCACAAGTTTCACGCTGGAAAGAGAAATACACAAGATAAGAGGGAACTGTGCACAGCCCAAGAGGTGGAAGGAAACAGCACAGCATCTCCAGGAGCACTCAGGTGTCCTGGCAGAGTTGCGATCAATACTCTTTTTAAAGAGCAGAACTGACACTGGAAATGGGCAGATGCAGTCTTGATGTTCAAAAGTGAGAGGGTGAAAGACTCCAAAAACTATACAGCAGTGAGTATGATGTCAATGCAGGCAAGATAACAAATCAAGTATTTACTAGAGATGGGAGTAAGATGACCAGTGACTTCTATGAATCTACATCTATTCATAAAAACAAGCCACACCAGGCTATTCTCATTTCCTTTTCTAAAAAAATCAGATTATCAGATCAAAGGAATGAAAAAGACAGGAGCTAACTCAGAAAGCCTTCCTCAGCGATCAATGCAAAGAAATAGAGGAAAACAACAGAATAGGAAAGACTAGAGATCTCTTCAAGAAAATTAGAGACTCCAAGGGAACATTTCATGCAAAGATGGGCTCGATAAAGGACAGAAATGGTATGGACCTAACAGAAGCAGAAAATATTAAGAAGAGGTGGCAAGAATACACAGAAGAACTGTACAAAAAAGAGCTTCACAACCAAGATAATCACGATGGTGTGATCACTCACCTAGAGCCAGACATCTTGGAATGTTAAGTCAAGTGGGCCTTAGAAAGCATCACTACGAACAAAGCTAGTGGAGGTGATGGAATTCCAGTTGAGATATTTCAAATCCTGAAAGATGATGCTGTGAAAGTGCTGCACTCAATATGCCAGCAAATTTGGAAAACTCAGCAATGGCTACAGGACTGGAAAAGGTCAGTTTTCATTCCAATCCCAAAGAAAGGCAATGCCAAAGAATGCTCAAACTACCGCACAATTGCACTCATCTCACATGCTAGTAAAGTCATGCTCAAAATTCTCCAAGCCAGGCTTCAGCAATACATGAACCATGAAATTCCAGATATTCAAGCTGGTTTTAGAAAAGGCAGAGGAAACAGAGATCAAATTGCCAACATCCGCTGGATCATGGAAAAAGCAAGAGAGTTCCAGAAAAACATCTATTCTGCTTTATTGACTATGCCAAAGCCTTTGACTGTGTGGATCACAGTAAACTGTGGAACATTCTGAAAGAGATGGGAATACCAGATGAACTGACCTGCCTCTTGAGAAACCTATATTCAGGTCAGGAAGCAACAGTTAGAACTGGACATGGAAAAACAGACTAGTTCCAAATAGGAGAAGAAGTATGTCAAGGCTATATATTGTCACCCTGCTTATTTAACTTATATGCAGAGTACATCATGAGGAACGCTGGGCTGGAAGAAGCACAAGCTGGAATCAAGATTGCCAGGAGAAATATCAATAACCTCAGATATGCAGATTGCACTACCCTTATGGCAGAAAGTGAAGAGGAACTAAAAAGCCTCTTGATGAAAGTGAAAGAGGAGAGTCAAAAAATTGGCTTAAAGCTCAACATTCAGAAAACGAAGATCATGGCATCTGGTCCCATCACTTCATGGGAAATAGATGGGGAAACAGTGGAAACAATGTCAGACTTTATTTTTTGGGGCTCCAAAATCACTGTGGATGCTGATTGCAGCCATGAAATTAAAAGACACTTACTCCTTGGAAGGAAAGTTATGACCAACCTAGATAGCATATTAAAAAGCAGAGACATTACTTTGCCAACCAAGGACCGTCTAGTCAAGGCTACGGTTTTTCCAGTGGTCATGTATGTATGTGAGAGTTGGACTGTGAAGAAAGTTGATCACCAAAGAATTGATGCTTTTGAACTGTGGTGCTGGAGAAGACTCTTGAGAGTCCCTTGGACTGCAAGGAGATCCAACCAGTCCATTCTAAAGGAGATCATTCCTTATATTGTTTTTTGTGTGACTGTAAGGATGAAAGTAAAAAAGGTTTATTTTTTGTAACTATATTATAAGCCTTCCAAATCTTTAAAATTTTAATTAAATACATACTACTTGTAAAAAAAAATAAAAAATAAAATAAAATAATAAAATAAAGGAGCTCAGTCCTAGGTGTTCATTGGAAGGACTTAGCTGAAACTGCAATACTTTGGCCACCTCATGCGACAAGTTGACTCACTGGAAAAGACTCTGATGCTGGGAGGGATTAGGGGCAGGAGGAGAAGGGGACGATAGAGAATGAGATGGCTGGATGGCATCACCAACTCGATGGACATGAGCTTGAGTGAACTCCGGGAGTTGGTGATGGACAGGGAGGCCTGGCATGCTGTGGTTCATGGGGTCGCAAAGAGTCGGACACGACTGAGCGACTGAACTGAACTGACTGACTGACTGATACGTGTTAGAGAAAGAAAGAACTCACCCACGAGCAAGCACAGGCATAAATTCTAATGATGGCAGACAGAATTGGCAGAGGAGGAAAGCAGAGAAGGTATCAGCGCACATATAAATAAATTACTAAAATATGGTTACTTAGGAAAAAGAAGAAAACATTATAAAGAACATGTTTTAACTGAGAATGCACCATGTGGGGAAAAAGAATTAAGACAGAATAAAGAGATCAGGCCATAAATTAAAAAAAAATATTACTAAACTGTATCTCGTTATGCAAAATAAAGCTTAACAATACTTTTCAAAAAGCTAGAGTCATCAAGAGATTAATGTACTGGGGCACAAAAATGGAAATATAGACCAATGGAACAAGATACAAAGCCCAGAGATAAACCCACACACTTATGGGAACCTTATCTTTGACAATAGAGGCATATAATGGGAAAAAGACAGTCTCTTCAATAAGTGGTGCTGGGAGAACTGGACAGCTATGTTGAAAGAATGAAATTAGAACACTTCGTAATACCATACACAAAGATAAAATGGATTAAAGACTTAAATGTAAGACCAGAAATTATAAAATTCTTAGAGAAGAACATAGGCAGAACACTGTATAACATAAATAACAGCAAGATCCTCTATGACCCACTTCCCAGAGTAATGGAAATGAAAATAAACAGGTGGGACCTAATTAAATTTAAAAGCTTTTGCACAGCAAAGGTGAAAAGGTGAAAAGACAACCTTCAGAATGTAAGAAAATAATTGCAACTAAAACAACTGACAAATGATTAATTTCCAAAATATACAAACAGCTCATAAAACTCAATAGCAGAAAAACAGCCCAATCAAACAGTGGGCAACTATGGTATGGAGATTCCTTAAAAAACTAGGAATAAAACCACCATCAGTTCAGTTCAGTTCAGTCGCTCAGTCGTGTCCGACTCTTAGCGACCCCATGAACCACAGCACGCCAGGCCTCCCTGTCCATCACCAACTCCCGGAGTTCACTCAAACTCATGTCCATCGAGTCAGTGATGCCATCCAGCCACCTCATTCTCTGTCGTCCCCGTC
Organism: Moschus berezovskii; assembly: GCF_049115385.1. Lineage (NCBI taxonomy): Eukaryota > Metazoa > Chordata > Mammalia > Artiodactyla > Moschidae > Moschus > Moschus berezovskii. Next base: position 46,053,932 of record NC_142469.1, read on the forward strand.
TCCTCCTACCCCCAATCGCTCCCAGCATCAGAGTCTTTTCCAGTGAGTCAAATCGTCGCATGAGGTGGCCAAAGTATTGGAGTTTCAGCTTTAGCATCAGTCCTTCCAATGAACACCCAGGATTGATCTCCTCTAGAATGAACTGGTTGGATCTCCTTGCAGTCCAAGGGACTCTCAAGAGTCTTCTCCAGCACCACAGTTCAAAAGCATCAATTCTTCGGCGATCAGCTTTCTTCACAGTCCAACTCTCACATCCATACATGGCCACGGGAAAAACCATAGCCTTGACTAGACGGACCTTGGTTGGCAAAGTAATGTCTCTGCTTTTTAATATGCTATCTAGGCTGGTCATAACTTTCCTTCCAAGGAGTATAAGCGTCTTTTAATTTCATGGCTGCAATCAGCATCCGCAGTGATTTTGCAGCCCAAAAAAATAATGTCTGACACTGTTTCGACTGTTTCCCCATCTATTTCCCAAGAAGTGATGGGACCAGATGACCCAGCAATCCCACTCCTAGGCATATACCTTGAGGAAATCAAAATTGAAAAAAACACAAATACCCCAATGTTCACTGCAGCACACTCACAATAGCTAGAGCATGGAAGCAACCTATATGTCCATTGACAGATGAATGGATAAAGGAGCTGTGGTACATATATATACAATGGAATATTACTCAGCTATAAAAAGGAATGCATTTGAGTCAGTTCTAATCAGGTGGATGAACCTAGAGTCTATGATACAGAGTGAGGTAAGTCAGAAAGAGAAGGATAAATATTGTATACTAATGCATATATATGGAATCTAGAAAGATGGTACTGATGAACCTACTTGCAGAGCAGCCATGGAGATGCAGACATAGAAGAAAGATTTATGGACACGGACTGTGGGGAGGAAGGAGAGGGTGGGATGAATGGAGAGAGTACCATTTGTAAAACAGATGACCAATGGGAATTTGCTTTATGATCCAGGGAACTCAAACCGGGACTCTGTGACAACCTAGAGGGGTGAGAAGGGGTGGGAGGTTTGAGGGGGTTCAAGAGGGAGGAGACATGTATACCTATGGCTGATTCATGTTGATGTATGGCAGAAATCATCACAATATGGTAAAGCAGTTATCCTTCAATCAAAAGTAAATAAATTTTTTAAAAAAGTCCAACTCTTCTGAGTGGATCTCAGAAGGAAAGAAGCCCAAAGAAACATCTGCTCTGGGGAGGCTGGACTGAGATGGATGGAGGAGGAGAGCATCTGAGAGGATTGAGCCCAGGACTGGGAGGCATCACCTCCCCCACCAGCACATTCACCCAGGAGAAGAGCCCCTGCACCGGGACAGAAATCTGCTTCCGGACCAGGTATCAGAGGACAGGAGATGGCAGGTGGGTGCCACTTCCTCCTCTGCATAAATACCTAGTAAGTTGGCTTCTTTTCTCTTTTTCACTCCCCAGTATTAAGAGTGTTCAATTCCAGTGGCTCACATAGAAAGGTTAGGAAGATTTTAAAAGGCTCTTTTAACTCCACTAGTAAACTTGGGAGCTCTCTGAAATAACATATATGGATCTGAGCAAAGCAACTGATAACATGTCAATAAGACAGAGACAGGTGAGCAGGATGACAGGACAGTCAAGTGTTGACAGCATGGTTAGTTACAGCTGTTGAAATTATTCCAACCAAAAATCAAAAAACAGTGTCAAGATGGAGGGAGTTGTTGGGTGGTATCCAACAGGGCTCTGCTATCTACCCTATTCTGTTCAAGGACTCACCCTATTTCATCAAGGACTTACATTAGGATCAAGATAGCCAACTGATTAATTCTGAAGAAGCTACAAAGCTAGAGAAAATAGCTAATAAATAGGATATGTGTTTATGTATTTTTTTCTGGAAGCAGGCAAAGCATATACAAGCATGATAAGATGGCAGAGATAAGCCATGGCAACAGGGCATGTTAAAAAGACTTGGGAGTTCCAGTGGATAGGAAGCCCAGAGAATTAACAGTACAATAACACTGCTGAAAACAGTCAATATAACTTTGTACTTCATGATAAAAAACAGATTACCCAGGACAAGGGGAATGATGGTACCAATGGCCCCACAACACTTGGCACAAATTAGACCAAACTTGGACTACTATTGGACCCAGATTTGAATTCCACAGTTTAAAAAGAGCACTGACATAAACTGGAATACAGAAGAAAGCCTTCTGAATGCTAAACAGACTTAAAGCCACAGTAGAGGAGAAACAGTCAAGAAAGTGGAGTTATTTAACCTGGAGAAGAAGAGACTTTGAGAATGTGTGAACCTGTCTTCAAATATTTAAAAGACCATCAAGTAAATGAGAAAACTGTGTTCTTAAGGTCTCAGGGGGTTAAACTAAGTTTAGTAGGTAAAGTTACAGACAAACAGATCTCAGCATGATATGAGAAAGAATAATGTGAGTGAACTGTCCAAAAACGACTACCTCTCAATCTGACAGGTGCTGGTTGACAAACCAACGCCAGTCAAGCACAGTAAAGCTGAGCCCCACCTGGGAAGACACAGAGGGAACTCATATATCAGACAGAAAATAGTGCCAGGAAATCTCCCAACTCTGAGTCAAAGAGATAATTAATGTATAATGCCTAAAAATGCCCTGGTGACTTTATTAACACCGATTCAAAAATGGCATCTGAGATGATATATGACATATTAACCTATTTCAGAACAAAGCTTCAATCAGCAGTTTTGAACAGATTCATAAACATGGGATTTTGAGTCACAAAAGTAGTTATCTCGAGAGAACTGGTTTGGATGAATTCCAGGCAAAGCTAGTCTATCCCCCCTTCCCTTATCATTTTATAAAAATACTATTTCAGAATAAATCATTGGTAAACAGTGTAAAATACAGATGGTCACAAAGTTTGGAAACACAGACAAATACATAATAATGTGTTCACTGATACTATGTTACAAAATAGATCTTAATCATCTGAATAACCACGATGGTATGGTCACTCACCTAGAGCCAGACATCACAGCATGTGAAGTCGAGTGGGCCTTATGAAGCATTACTATGGACAAAGCTAGTAGAGATGATGGAATTCCAGCTGAGCTATATCAAATCCTAAAAGATGATGCTGTTAAAGTGCTACACTCAACATGCCAGCAAATATGGAAAACTAAGCAATGATCACAGGACTGAAAAAGGTCAGTTTTCATTCTAATACCAAAGAAGGGCAATGCCAGAGAATGTTCAAATTACAGTATAATTGCACTCATTTCACATGCTAGCAAGGTAATGTTCAAAATCCTTCAAGCTAGGCTTCAATAGTACATGAACCAAGAACTTCCAGACGTATAAGCTGGATTTAGAAAAGGCTGAGGAACCAGAGATCAAATTGCCAACATCTGTAGGCTCATAGAAAAAGCAAGAGAATTCCAGAAAAACATCTACTTTTGCTTTGACTGTGTGGATCACAACAAACTGTGGAAAATTCTTAAAGAGGTAGGAAAACCAAACCACCTTATGTACCTCCTGAGAAACCTGTGTGCACGTCAAGAAGCAACAGAATGGGACATGGAACAATGAACAAATTCAAAATTGGGAAAGGAGTTAATCAAGGCTGTATATTGTCACCCTGCTTATTTAACTTGTATACAGAGTACATCATGTGAAATGCTGGACTGGATGAATCACAAGCTGCAATCAAGATCTCTGGGAGAAATATCAACAACCTCAGATATGCAGATGATACGACCCTAATGGCAGAAAGTGAAGAGGAACTAAAGAGCCTCTTGATGAAGGTGAAAGAGGAGAGCGAAAAAGCTAGCTTAAAACTCAACATTCAAAAAACTAAGATCATGGCATCTAGTCCCATCCCATCACTTCATGGCAAATAGATGGGAAGAAAATAGAAATAGTGGCAGAGTTTATTTTCCTGAGCTCCAAAATCACTGTAGACAGTGACTGCAGCCGTGAAATTAAAAGATGCTTGCTCCTTGCAAGAAAGCTATGACAAACCTAGTCAGCATATTAAAAAGCAGAGATATCACTTTGCCGACAAAAGTCTGTATTGTCAAAACTATGTTTTTCTTTTTTTCCAGCAGTCATGTACAGATGTGAGAACTGGACCATAAAGAAGGCTGAGCACTGAAGAACTGATGCTTTTGAACTGTAGTGCTGGAGAAAGTTCTTAAGAATCCCTTGGACAGCAAAGAGATTAAACCAGCCAATCCTAAAGGAATTCAACCCTGAATATTCATTGGATGGACTGATGCTGAAGCTCCAATACCTTGGCCACCTGATGCAAAGAGACTCATTGGAAAAGACCCTGATTCTGGGAAAGATTCAGGGCAGGAAGAGAAGGGACGACAGAGGATAAGATGGTTGGATGGTATCACTGACTCAATGGACATGAATTTGAGTAAACTCTGGGAGACAGTGAAGGGCGGGAAGCCTGGCGTGCTGCAGTCCATGGGATCACAAAGAGCTGCACATGACTTAGTGAATGAACAATAAAAAATAAGTGAAAAAATAATATTATCTAAGTTTCCAGACTTAATGCTCATTCTATATGATTTTTAATAAGTATTACAACTAAGGAATGTAATTATTTTAAAGAACAATAATAATATCTGTTGGACTACTATGTGCTAAGGATTTATATGATCACATCTGATTCTCAGAAAAACCTACAGGTCAGACACTATCTCTATTTTACTGATCTGGAAACTGAGAATTGGACCAGTTATATGTCTTGCTTCTGGTCACACAGGTATTAACTGCAGGCAGTCCCTCCAGAGCCTGGCTGCTTCCAGACTGTGTGGATCATGTGTCAGACCCAGTAGGAAGTACTTCCCATTCATATTTTATTTAATCCTTAAAGTGACCTGTGAGGTGTGTGTAGTCATTTCCTTTCTATTGTGGGAAAACAAGATTTCCAGAGGTTTAGAAACAGGTCTAAGGTCACACACCTGCAGAAAATCCAACTCAGCTCTACTCTAGAGTCCATGCTCCAGTCTGGTTATTGCCTCTGGCTAATTCTTCTGAGAATCAGCATATGGATTTAACTGTCATCAAAATAACTAGTATCGGTAGGTGACTAGAAAGGCCAAAATAAAGTACTGAGATTTATCCTACAGTCTTTATCAGTACAGTTGATAAGCAGCATCAATTGTTGATGCCAAAAATCAATTTTTGGAATTTTCACATTCTAGGGAAAAACAAAACGAGGAGACCAAGTCAACTGTGAGAGCCACAGTACCTACTCTGATAAAAGTTTATTCTCAGTGGGAGGTGTTTAGTTGATTTACTTACTGTACTGTCTAATCAGCTGCATAACCTCAGTCAAGACACATTTTCTCTGCAACTCAGTTTCCTTTTTTTAATTTTAAAAATGGGAATGTAACATCAGCTTCCTTTTATTCCCACAAAAAAGCACCAACACTGCCTGCCTCAGTTATGTAACTCTAGGTTTAACTTATGCTTGTAATTTACCAGCTAATTTCAGCAACAGAAAATCGAGTTTTACTTGTTCCCCAAGTTGTATCTTAATAGCTTCAATACTTTAAGGTAATATAAAGTTTCAGAAAATCAACCATATTTACCCACAGTCAATTGCATTAACAAAGCTAAATATAGGTATTTACACTTATCTCTCATCAAATAAATATAATTAGCTCCAGATTTTTTTGTCAGCAAAAATTCATGGCAATCATTTATTAATATAGAGGAAAAATCAGCACTGCTTCATTTATAGGGAAAGTAAGGTCAAGCATTAAGCTGGTTATTACAAGAAAATGTACTTAAAGGAACAAAACTGAGAAACATATAAACTCTGATATTTTCTTAATATTTGAAATATTCCTGAAGTAATAGAGAATTTGGTAACATCTGTAACATTGCTGCTAAGTCACTTCAGTCGTGTCCGACTCTGTGCAAACCCATAGACGGCAGCCCACCAGGCTCCCCTGTCCCTGGGATTCTCCAGGCAAGAACACTGGAGTGGGTTGCCATTTCCTTCTCCAATGCGTGAAAGTGAAAAGTGAAAGTGAGGTCGCTCAGTCGTGTCTGACTTAGTGACCCCATGGACTGCAGCCCACCAGGCTCCTCCGGCCATGGGATTTTCTAGGCAAGAGCACTGGAGTGGCTTGCCAGTGCCTTCATTAGCACTTGCCAATTCACCAGTTGTTTGTGGTCTGTCCACACAATTAGCACAAACCGGCAATGAACCCTGTAGTGTTTGCGAGGCACTGTTGCACAAAATGAGGGCTAGATCACGTGGATACTGTGAGAGGAAAGCCTTAGGAGCAGAATTGACATCACAGGCCTTTGAGCAGAAGTGACCAGGCTCAAGTCTCATATGTGAAAAATGTTGCCCATTATTAGAACATGACTCTTCAATTAACAATGCTAAAGAGTCCTCTCATTAAACCCTTACAATGACTCTGTAATGTGTGTCCTGTCATTTACATTGTGCAGGGGAGGGAAATGAGACTTAGAGAGGTTAAATAACTAGCCCAAGGTCACACGGCTGCAGAGACGCCAGCTCAAGTCCCCTGACCCTGCGGTCTGCGCTACACAGGGAGTCTAGTCCAATCCTCAGGAAACAGTTCAATTATTTGGGGACTACTGCTACCAATTTAACTGTCATCAAAATAGCCTACACAGAGAATGACTCAAGAAAGCCCAGATTGAGCAACAGGGCTGGTGGGAGTGGCACCTGCCAGTAGAACCATGGCTCTAGTTCCCTGTCCTCCCCAGTGTCACCAAGAGTTCCCTGTGCTTCCTGGAGGAAAGAACATTAGAATTCCAAAGTGAGGCTGCCTAGAAACCACACTTAGAAACCAAAGATGATTCCTTACATGTTAAGATTTCTTTATCACCCCACATTTGTAGGAAGCACTCAAAAGTTACCTAACTGGTTTGCTCCAGTGGAGCTTCAACCTAACGTTCAATAATGAACCTCTGAAACTTTGTTATCTTATGAAAACGCAAAACAACTACATTTGTTAATGACGATTTCCCAATGTTGAAGCTGAAACTCCAATACTTTGGCCACCTGATGTGAAGAGCTGACTCATTTGAAAAGAGCCTGATGCTGGGAAAGATTGAGGGCAGGTGGAGAAGGGGACAACAGAGGATGAGATGGTTGGATGGCATCACCGACTCAATGGACATGAGTTTGGGTAGGCTCCGGGAGTTGGTGATGGACAGGGAGGCCTGGCGTGCTGCAGCTCATGGGGTCGCAAAGAGTTGGACATGACTGAGCGACTGAACTGAACTATCAGGACATCCACAATACTAAATTCCTCCTGGCAAACATGTAGCAAGGCTGACTACTTTAGCCTATATAATCACTTCTCAAAAAGAAAGTTCTCTCATATTCAAAATAACATCAAAGCTGAGTTTAACATAGTAGACCAGGAAGAAAAATACCTTCTTCTTGTTGGTAAAAGTCTCATGGTATTTTTATGATGCAAATAAAAATCTGTCGGGAGTTCCCAGAGATGAGGTTTCCCTTCAGTGGGATGGAAAACTCCCAGGAAGAGATTAATGGAATCTTGTCTGTCAGCATCTAAAAAACAAAAATACATAATTCAGGAAATCCATTACTCACATAAACAACCCAGGGGAATGCTGAGGATTAAGGGTACATCTGGGATGTCACAGAACACACCTCTGAAAATAATAGCATTTATACTGTAAAAGTCACACAACATCTAAAACACCCACCAAGATTTTGAGAATTAAAATCATATTTCAAAATGTTTCCTTTGTACTCTATACGCCTCATAACATAGAGGATAGTGAACGTAAACTGCTTCTTGAATTTTGAGAGACTCTTAAAAGTCTTTGAGAACTGCCCTAGTTACCTTAGTGATTGTATTTTTAGAATAAGCACATTCTCTGCTGCTGCTGCTGCTAAGTCACTTCAGTCGTGTCTGACTCTGTGCGACCCCATAGACAGAAGCCCACCAGGCTCCCCCGTCCCTGGGATTCTCCCGGCAAGAACACTGGAGTGGGTTGCCATTTCCTTCTCCAAGCACATTCTCACCATTTGTTAGTTTACCTGAAACAAAGAACATCTTCACTTCATGGCAGGCAGAAGAGAAGTCAGACAAATAAAGCAGTCCAATTCCTACCCATATTCTGTTGCACATCGTTGAACAAGTCAGTTTCCAAGTTTCTGCTTTTAATCCATGAAAAGATACTCCATTTCTTTAGGAGAGACAACATTTATAACATTTTGTTTTCCCTACAGCTGTGCTTGATAATGAAGGCAGAGTGTGCACACGGAAAACAGCACCACTGTAATCATTCAACCTCTCCAAAATTACCTTTTCAAAACAGACTACAAACGAATAAAACTGACCACACACACACACACACGCTGTCTCTCCTCTTCTTTTTCTCAACTGTATTTTTGTAAAAACGTTAAGCACTGAAGTGGTCTCATGAGCCATCCTTCCCGTCCTGCACAGCCCCCTCCCAAGTCTCTGAGCCATTGTATATTCAAGTTAGGGGCAGACATCCACAATATAAATAATAATCTCTTTCTGAAATTGAGCACAGAACCAAAAAGACAACAGAAATGACTGCTTTTGAAACAGGATAACATCATCATAAAATCAATTTTCTACCAACAGCTATAGTGAACACAGAAAAATCTGAAATTAGCAGCACTGTTCTCATTGGGCTATTTGGTCATTTTGGCAGAAGCAATAAATGAAATCTGGTACATTAAACATGGGTTCCAGTGCCCTATGGACTACAGCCTACCAGGCTCCTCCGTCCATGGGATTTTCCAGGTGAGAGTACTGGAGTGGGTTGCCATTGCCTTCTCCCATTTTGACAGGAAGCATTCCATTAAAACAGCGCTCACCTTTTATGCTACAAGTAATATATGAAAGGGGTGTGTTTATATGATGAGTATACTTGGAGCCTTTTTTCCATTTGTTGAGAGAAAACATCAGTATTAAATGATGCAGGCATTACCACCCCAATTTGCACCCTCTTAACACAATATGAAAGTAAACATACTGCTTTTATAGTAATTATATTCTTTATGATTCTTGGATAGCCTTAATGGCACTTAATAATTCACACTATGCAGTACCTCAAAATATCTTAATTCTCTCTAAAGAAGCTTTCCATTTTTCAGCCACGTTTTCAAGGAGTTTCTTTTATCCCTAATTAAGCCTAATAGTAGTTCTTTAATTTTTAGCAAGTATGATAAAATGTAAGATTGAAAAACCTAACCAAATAACAGATATGCCTTCAAAGGATCATAATGGAGACTTCTTGAATGTACAGATATTACATTAACTTACAATGTATCTATGGTATTTATGGTCACCTACTAAGCTTGGAATCTAAGGCCAGCCCTAATGAGCCTCAGAATCTTTTCCTGGCTACTTTTGACTGCAAATAAAGTTTTCACCCTCTGGAAGACAGTAGTACTTTGGACCAAGACAAAAACTTAAAATGGGTAGGTTCTCTGCAGGTGCAGATAACAAGAGGGTAAAATAACTATCTACTTTTATATTCAATTGTGCTTTAAAGGAAAACGGAATATGCACCTTTCAAACTCCATCCAAACGGTTAATCACTAATGCACTGTATTTCAATAGGTCAGGCTTGAATATAACAGTTCTTTTTAATTAGCCAAAAATTTTTATTTGGAAACTATTTGTTGACCTAATATTAAATTAAGTTCATGATAAAGTGGCCTCTGAAATCAGTAATAGAATGGGATGCTATTCGACAAACAGTACTATTTAACCAGGGCAAGGAGCAGACAGTGAACTGAGACCACTACCTCCTACTATATGTTGAAATAAATACCAATTAAATGTAAGAAGGACAAAGATCAACACCCTAATAGAAAAACATGCAATTTTTAAAAGAAACAAATAGTAAACATTCAAAAACTCTACTATTATTCAATAAACAATGAAAACTGAAAACAATATACCATTTTCTACTTATTAAGCTGGCAAATAATTTCCAAAATAGGCACTCCTATACTCTGCTGAGAGGGAACTGATTGCTACATCCTTTTGTTAAGGCTATTTGGCTCTCTCTCTCTCTATATATATATGTTTTTAAAGATCCTGAAAATATCTATACTCTGACCTAATAAATATGCTTCTGAAATTTTCATAAGATAAAAAACATGCAAAAAAGATGTTCGTTTAAAAGAAGCATAAATGCACGATAAAAACAGGCAACCTCACTATGGTGTATCTAAAGGATACACTGCCACAAGGCTACCAAAAATTAAGTTGGAAAAGAATATTTAGGGTCATAAAGATTACTCACATTATCTAAAAGGGCAAAAGCAGATATACATTACCTGTACAGTAACTAGAAGGATCATGTTCTGCTAAATATGAACAAGTTGCTGTCTCTGAAAGGTGAGGATTATATGATTTATTGGTGAGTTATTTTATACTTTTTATAATTAACATATGTTACCTTCATAACTACAAAAAAAAAAAAACACCATTCATTCATCCAAGAGCCTACTATATCCCACACTAGGGATACGGTCTACACATAACTGATTCTGACTTTCACAGGGCTTACATTCCACAGTGGGAAGCAAAAATAATACTCAAGTAAATAAGGTACAGGGTACTTTCAGAGGATGTTAGTTCTATGAAAAAATAAGAGTGACATGAGAGTGATGAGAGAGAAGAGGGACACTTAGGTCGGGTGGTCAGGGAAGCAGGTGGAGGCTGCACAATGTCAGGAACAGCACGAAGGTGGAGAGGGGAGCGGGGAGCTGGAGGGCAGGGGGCAAAGAAAGAGCAGGACTGGGGACAGCGAGGCAGACCACACACGGCCTCGAAGGTCATGGCAGAGTCCGATCTGAAATGCGATGAGAAGCCCTGGAAGGGATTTCAGAGTGGGGAGTGATATGATCTAATTCTTGAAAGGATCGCTGTGGCTGCCGTGAAGAGCAAGAACAGAAAAGGGGAGGCCGAGGGAGGAATCAGGAGCCACGGCAGCTGTTCAGAGCCACCAGCTGTCTGAACCAGCCCAGCAACAGTGAGGAGGAAACACAGCAGAAGGATTTGGGATATACTCTGGAGGTGGAGCCAACCAGGTTTGCCTGAGAGATGAGACCGGGGAGGGTAAGGAGAATAAAGAAATTAAGGATGATTTCTAGGATTCTGAACTGAACAATGGGAGCAGAGGTGAAAAAAGAAAAAAAACAGAGAAACAAGTTTGGGGCAGAGTCAAGTCATTTCCTGCTGAAAATGATTAGTTTGAGATTCTTCTCAGATATATGTGGCAGGGAGAAACTTGGCCTCATGACCTTCCCTCCATAGTTTCTCATGAATATTTCATCTTAGATGGCAAAGCGACTTTGTAGATGTAACTGAAATGACTAATCAATGACTTCAATGTAGGAAAATTATCATGTCTTACCTGGATTAGCCACTGGGATTATAAGAATCCTTTAAGGGCAGAAGAGGAAAGCAGACAGATTTGAGGCACAAGGCTTGATGCACCATTGCTGGCTTTGAAGATGGAGTGGACCACCAGTCAAGGAAGGTAAGCAGCCTCTCAAATCCGAGAATGAGCCCCAGCTAACAGCATATGGGGACAGCAGTCCAAGAACCGCCTGGGGTTCTGCCAACAACCTGAATGAACCCAGAGGCCTCCAGATCAGAGCCCACATTCTGACTTCATTGCTCTCATTTGGACTTCAGCCAGGTGAGAGCCTAAGCAGAGAACACAGCTGGGTAATGCTACTCCCAGACTTCTGAACCACAAACACTGGGACATAATAAACGGGTGTTGTTTTAAGCCACTGAGTTTGTGATAACTGGTTATGGCACCTGTCGAAAACTAACACAACATTCAGGAGGAAATGCCTGCAAGGTAGGCATTTAGATAAGTAAGTCTGGAGTTCAGTGGAGGAGTCAGGGAAGAGACATATATTTGAGTGTCAAACGTAGAGTATTTAAAAGCTGGGTGAGATGCCCCTAAGGTGAAAGTGTAGAAAGAGAAGAGGGGAGTTTAGAAATAGGGCAGGAGAAGTCACCAGCGAGACGGAGACAGAAAGCACAGAGGTGAGTTCAAGGAAGAGGGAGTGCTCCACCGTGATACAAGCTGCCACACAGCTGAGCAAGATGAACACGGACAAGGAGCCCCTGGTTTGGCAGTGGGAGATTGTGGGTGATTGTGATAAGCACGGGTTTGGGGGCATGACAGGGCAAAGGCTCAGTGAAGCAGGTGGAGAGAACAGGATATGAGAGAGGGAACAGGTGTGCAGTTAACTCTTGCAAGAGGTTTTGCTTCAGGAGAGCAGAGCTTTTGTTAGCAGTGGGTGTGGTTAAGAATAGAAGGAAAGATAGATGGAAAACACAAGGTGTGCCTTTATGCTCATGGAAATGAGGCAGCAGAGGGGAGGAACTGACCACATTCGGCAGTGAGTATGTAACTACAGGGGTTCAGTCCCTGCGGCGGGAAGATCCTCTGGAGAAGGGAATGGCAACCCACTCCAGTATTCTTGGCCTGGGAAATCTCATGGACAGAGGAGCCTGGCAGGCTACAGTCCATGGGGTCACAGAGCTGGACTTAACTGAGCAACTAAATAAACACACACACACACACACACATATATCTGTATATATACGTGTGTATATATATGTATATGTAGCTGTTCTATTATTAACTGTGCAGGTATGTTATCTTTTTTTCCTTAAAATAGGACTTCAATAAGCTTCAGAAAAAAATATTCAGGTTTACCTACATATAAAATAAAATTAGAGCTTGATAAGGAATTACAATTATAAACCTAGGTACTTGTTCTTTTCTTATTGACATCCTACAACTGCTCGTGTAGCCAGTTATAAGAGAAACCAAAGGATATTTCTTAGAAAGAAAAGAAACCCCAGAACATGGTAATAATAGGTGAAAACTCAAAACAGTTTTTAAAATGAACCTGAAAGGGAGTCAGGTGGGTTACCCACATAGTGTTCATCTGTCTATATGAATCAAGGATAAAATTCTTAACAACTTAATTTCAAGAACCTTCGTGTCTACCTCAGAGACATAACACGGAGAGACTGATTCACAAAGTTATCTTGAATCCTTAAAGAAAATGGTTCTATTAATACATTACCATTATATAATATCCATTGTAATTTAAAAATAAGTTGGACACCCCAATGGCACCATGCTTCCCAAAATAAGAAGGCTGTTTCAGCCATATTATTCATAAAATAATTCCTTTCTTAATAGTTCCTCTTTCAGTTGTGCATAATTTTGCTTTACCGTTCCATCGTGTGCATGTTACTTATTTATGACCACCTTCTGTCTTTTAATTGTTCTCCTTTTGTTTTTAATCACACACAGCTACACATTCACTCTCTGTGCTCTAATCTTACTGAAAAACACATGACCTGGTCCTTAAGTGTCAATAATGACTCCCAATTCAGGAACAACCCTGAACAGGAGAGGACAGAAGACTGGACGACCCTTTCCTCAGGGCAGTTTTAAACCTTGTCCATGATAACACACACCCAGAGGTATATATACTTGTTGGCACATAACTTAACACAGCTGTTTAAGCTAAGGAATGTTAAAAGTCTTAAGCCCCAGGACCTGTGAATATGACCCTATTTGCAAATCAAGTCTTTGCAGATGTAATCCTGTTAAGATACAGCTACACTGGAATGGGGCGGGCCCTGCATCCAGTATGACTGGTGTCTTCATAAGAAGAGACACACGCACATAAGGAGGAGAACACCACGGAGACACAAGAGGAGAATGTCGCGCAACACCAGAGACAGAAATGAAAACCACAGTTTTAACTGCAAGCCAAGGATCAGCAGCAAACCATCAGAAGATAAGAAGCTAGGAAGGAACCTCCCCCAGAGCCTTCAGAGGGAGCACAGCCCTGCTGACATTTGATTTCCAACTTAAAGCCTCCAATGCTGTGAAACAGCACATTTCTATTGTTTTAAGCCACCCAGCTTGTAGTGCTTTGTTACAGAAGTCCTAGAAAACCAGTACAATAATGAAGCATAGCCAGTGAGCCTGCCTCTAGAGAGACTACCTTAAAACCATTCTAATTTACAAAAACAAGTGAAACCACATGTTGTTTTTAGTGTTTTTAGCTATTTATAGTAATCATTTGCAATAATGTTGTAGCCACTTGGAATACAACAATACGTATTAATATATTTATTGGGAACTACAGCAGTAAGTGTAATAAAGGATGATGAAAGGAAAGAAAGAAAACGAAGTCGCTCAGTTGTGTCCGACTCTTTGCGACCCCATGGACTGTAGCCTACCAGGCTCATCTGTCTATAGGATTTTCCAGGCAAGAGTACTGGAGTGGGTTGTTATTTCCTCCTCTAGGGCATCTTCCCAACACAGGGATCGAACCCAGATCTCCCTCATTGTAGGCTGACCACTTTACCGTCTTAGCCACAAAGGATGATGAGAATACTTCAATATTTTAGCTTTAGAAATCTAGAATTTAAACTTATGCCACTGACCTGAATTTCTAAATTTTACTTTCCTAACCCTTGATTTTTGTTCAGATTAATATACTTTGATTGTAAAGTTCCTAAATCCAGCTCAAGGAGTCATGCATACAGAGTAATATCCAAACACTCTAAACGTCTATAGTGACTTTGTGGTTTAAGTTATGCATTGAGCTTTACCTGGAGCTGTACAATGGCCATAATTCTCAGTGAATTCGAAAGACATGATTTGAGCAGCCTAAGGAGATCAATCCTGGATGTTCATTGGAGGGACTGATGCTAAAGCTGAAACTGCAATACTTTGGCCACCTCATGAGACGAGTTGACTCACTGGAAAAGACTCTGATGCTGGGAAAGGTTGGGGGCGGGAGGAGAAGGGGACGATGGAGAATGAGATGGCTGGATGGCATCACCGACTCTGTGGACATGAGTTTGAGTGAACTCCGGGAGTTGGTGATGGACAGGGAGGCCTGGCGTGCTGTAATTCATGGGGTCGCGGAGAGTCGGACACGACTGAGCGACTGAACTGAACTGAACTGAAGAGCATTACTGATAAGCTACATGTTATTAGGCTGATATACTTCCGTTCCGTTCCGTCGCTCAGTCGTGTCCGACTCTTTGCGACCCCGTGGACTGTAGCCTACCAGGCTTCTCCGTCCATGGGATTCTCCAGGCAAGAATACTGGAGTGGGTTACCGTTTCCTTCTCCACGGGATCTTCCCGACCCAGGGATCGAACCCGGGTCTCACGCATTGGAGGCAGACGCTTTAACCTCTGAGCCACCAGGGAAGCCCTGATATACTTAGCCCTGTTTATTTCTGAATTCAGGGAAAAGGGGAAGCTGGGGAGGGCATCAGTTCAGTTCAGGATTGATCTACTTTAGAATGGATTGGTTGGATCTCCTTGCAGTATAAGGGACTCTCAAGAGTCTTCTCCAACACCACAGTTCAAAAGCATCGATTCTTCGGCGATCAGCCTTCTTCACAGTCCAACTCTCACATCCATACATGACCATGGGAAAAACCATTGCCTTGACTAGACGGACCTTGGTTGGCAAAGTAATGTCTCTGCTTTTTAATATACTATCAAGGTTGGTCATAACTTTCCTTCCAAGGAGCAAGCGTCTTTTAATTTCATGGCTGCAATCAGCATCTGCAGTGATTTTGGAGCCCCAAAAAACAAAGTCTGACACTGTTTCCACTGTTTTTCCATCTATTTCCCATGAAGTGATGGGACCAGATGCCATGATCTTTGTTTTCTGAACGTTGAGCTTCAAGCCAACCTTTTCACTCTCCTCTTTCACTTTCATCAAGAGGCTTTTGAGTTCCTCTTCACTTTCTGCCATAAGGGTAGTGTCATCTGCATATCTGAGGTTATTGATATTTCTCCCAGCAATCTTGATTCCAGCTTGTGCTTCTTCCAGCCCAGCGTTCCTCATGATGTACTCTGCATATAAGTTAAATAAGCAAGGTGACAATATACAACCTTGACGTACACCTTTTCCTATTTGGAACCAGAAGCAACAGTTAGAACCGGTCATGGAACAACAGACTGGTTCCAAATAGGAAAAGGTGTACGTCAAGGTTGTATATTGTCACCTTGCTTATTTAACTTATATGCAGAGTACATCATGAGGAACGCTGGGCTGGAAGAAGCACAAGCTGGAATCAAGATTGCTGGGAGAAATATCAATAACCTTAGATATGCAGATGACACTACCCTTATGGCAGAAAGTGAAGAGGAACTCAAAAGCCTCTTGATGAAAGTGAAAGAGGAGAGTGAAAAGGTTGGCTTGAAGCTCAACATTCAGAAAACAAAGATCATGGCATCTGGTCCCATCACTTCATGGGAAATAGATGGAAAAACAATGGAAACAGTGTCAGACTTTGTTTTTTTGGGCTCCAAAATCACTGCAGATGCTGATTGCAGCCATGAAATTAAAAGACGCTTACTCCTTGGCAGGAAAGTTATGACCAACCTTGATGGTATATTAAAAAGCAGAGACATTACTTTGCCGACCAAGGTCCGTCTAGTCAAGGCAATGGTTTTTCCCGTGGTCATGTATGGATGTGAGAGTTGGACTGTGAAGAAAGCTGATCGCCGAAGAATCGATGCTTTTGAACTGTGGTGTTGGAGAAGACTCTTGAGAGTCCCTTATACTGCAAGGAGATCCAACCAGTCCATTCTAAAGGAGATCAATCCTGGATGTTCATTGGAGGGACTGATGCTAAAGCTGAAACTCCAATACTTTGGCCACCTCATGAGACGAGTTGACTCACTGGAAAAGACTCTGATGCTGGGAAAGGTTGGGGGCGGGAGGAGAAGGGGACGACGGAGAATGAGATGGCTGGATGGCATCACCGACTCTGTGGACATGAGTTTGAGTGTACTCCGGGAGTTGGTGATGGACAGGGAGGCCTGGCGTGCTGTGATTCATGGGGTCGCGGAGAGTCGGACACGACTGAGCGACTGAACTGAACTGAACTGTTGTTCCATGTCCAGTTCTAACTGTTGCTTCCTGACCTGCATACAGGTTTCTCAAGAGGCAGATCAGGTGGTCTGGGATTCCCATCTCTTGAAGAATTTTCCACAGTTTATTGTGATCGACACAGTCAAAGGCTTTGGCATAGTCAATGAAGCAGAAATAGATTTTTTTCTGAAACTCTCTTGCTTTCTCCATGATCCAGCGGATGTTGGCAATTTGATCTTTGGTGCCTCTGCCTTTTCTAAAACCTGCTTGAACATCTGGGAGTTCACGGTTTACATACTGCTGAAGCCTGGCTTGGAGAATTTTGAGCATGACTTTACTAGCGTGTGAGATGAGTGCAATTGTGCGGTAGTTTGAGCATTCTTTGACATTGCCTTTCTTTGGGATTGGA